>NC_133453.1:51939540-52246484 GCF_048565385.1 Saimiri boliviensis | reverse complement strand
CAATGCAACGACAAGAAGAGCTAAAGATCCTAAATATATACGCACCCAATACAGGAATACCCAGACATACAAGACTAATAAAGAGACTTAGACTCCCACACAATAATAGTGAGAGACTTCAACATTAATATTAGATGGATCAATGAGACAGAAAATTAACGACGATATCCAGGATTTGAACTCAGATCTGGAACAAGTAAACATAATTAACATTTATAGAACTTTCCACTTTAATACACCAAATATACACTCTTATCAGTACTACATCATATCAACTTAGAAGTTTAAATGAAATGTTGGTTGGCTCCTTGTTAGTTATTCTCTTCCCTCATTTTCTTTCATGTCTCCATTATTAAAGACAATTATAGGCATACCCACATTTAAACGGCATTCTAGCCCAGGCAATAAAGCAATACCCCCATTCTCTCTCCCTTTTCCTCTTTCCCTTTCTTCCTCTTTATTCTTTTTCTTATTATTCTTTAAAAAAAAAAAGAAAGAAAAAGAAAGTTCACCTCTATTCCTAGTTTACTGAAATCTTTTATATGAGAGACTTTTATTTTGTCAAATGCTTTTTCTGTATCTATTCATATAATTTCGTAATTCTTCTTCATTAGCCTATTAATGTAATGGATTACATTAATTGATTTTTAAATGTTGAACCAGTCTTGAATAACTGAGATAAATCCCACCTGGTTTTGGATTATTACTCTTTTATGCATGGTTGGATTTGATTTGGTAATACTGTGTTAAGGATTATTACATTTATGTTCACGTGAGATATTTATCCGTTGTTTTTGTTTCTGGTAATGTGTGTCTGGTTTTTGCATTAGGTATGCTGGCCTCATAGGCTGAGTTAGGAATTTTTCTGCTGCTTCAATGGTCAGACCAAGGCTACACAGAATTGGTATAACTTTCATTTGAATAAGATTTTAATTTAGTAGCTACGGTACTTATCATATTATCATACATAATTAATCATCAACATTTCCTTGTGACTAATTTAGTACATGTATTCTGATTCTGATAATTTCTCCTAAAAAAGCAAATTGTAGAGATGGATTATTTAAATTGAAATATTCCTTCATTCACAGCAGTCATAAATTTCTTTACATCTTTCTCTAAGTGTGATTTAAAACTTCGTATGGCTCATCTTAAAATGTATTGTTTGTAGTGGGCATTAGTCAATTTTTGGCTACACAGCATTTGAATTATTTTTGCTACATTTAGAAAGTGGCCCATCATATGAGTCTTGCTGGAGAGCAGAGTCCACCCCAAACTACTGAACCCGGAATACCACACTATTGCTTTTCTTGTTTCTAATACCTCAGCCAACAAGAAGCATATTAAACAGAAGCTAGAGACTCAAACAGAATTTGAAGAGATTTCATTCAAGTGGAATGTGAGCAACATGCAATTCCTATAGGTGTTTGTGGCAACAATGGCAAATATGATGTCACTATTCTGTGCCAGCAGCATCAGAGGTAAAAGCTATACAAGTCTTCAAAAGTGGTATCATCAAAGTCCTTCTTGCCCAGTTCTGCCATACATGATTTTAACTGACTGTGTTTCTGTGATTCCCATATCATTGTTTCTTTTTAACAGTCATTCATTTTGTTAGCAATACAGTATCGTTGTAATAAATTTCAGGCAGTCAAAGTTGATTGGTATTGCTGATACTAAAGTAAAAAGAAATACACATTTTTTTATTTCAGAAAAATAAGATACTATGAAGTAGGATACATGAAAAGGAAAAATACAAAATTTAAAGAAAATGTACAATGGCATAAAAAGTCAGATGTAACTAGTTGGCTACAGAATAACATGGAAACAATAATCATTTTTATTTATGAAGAACTATGTTCTAGTTGTTGTGCCAAGCACTGTACTAACATCTCATCTAATTGTAAATGCAAACTGTGAAGTAATATTACAGGAGTAATTAAGAAATTATTTGGCTGGGTGTGATGGTTCACACCTGTAATCCCAGCACTTTGGAAGGCCAAGGCAGGTGGATCACCTGAGGTCAGGAGTTCGAGACCAGCCTGGCCAACGTGGTGAAATCCCGTGTTTATTAAAAATGCAAAAATCAACCAGGCGATGGGGGTTTTGCACACCTTTAGTCCCAGCTACTCAGAGAGCTGAGGCAGGAGAATGGCTTAAATCCAGGACATGGAGGTTGCAGTGAGCTGAGATCCAATATCGTGCCACTGCACTCCAGCCTGGGAGACAGAGTAAGACCCTGTCCCCCCTCCCAAAAAAAAAAAAAAAGAAAGAAAAAGAAAGCAGACCTGCAGGCATTAATATGCAAGCCACAGGCTGCCAAGAGCTAGGTCCACGCAACATAGCGATTACTGCTCTCTTTACTTTCTTTTTATTATTATTATTTTTATTTTTTCTGAGACAGAATTTTGCTTCTGTCGCCCAAGCCGGAATAGAGTGGCAGGATCTTGGCTCACTGCAACCTCCACCTCCTGCGTTTAAGCGATTCTCCTGCCTCAGCCTCCTGAGTAGCCAGAATTATAGGTGCACACACCACACCCAGCTAATTTATGTATTTTTAGTAGAGACGGGGTTCACCATGTTGTCCAGGCTGGTCTCTCACTACTGACCTCAGGTGATCCTCCCACCTAAGCCTCCCAAAGTGCTGAATTATAAGCAGGAGCCACCGTGCCCAGCCTCCTGCTCCCTTTTCTTTGTCCCCACATGTTCAGGTGTCATGGCACAACCAGGTGGAAGCCTCATTTGCATAATGAAAGGTTAAGGTGGGAGGGCCAATCTTTTTGCTGGCTATGTGAATGACACACCTGGTCAATCCAATCTGCTGTTTGCCCTGTTTGGGCCCTATGTAATCAGACACCACCTCCTCGAGCCTCCCAATAAAACTGCCTGCTTCCCCCTGCCCGCCCCCACCCTCAGAGGGTGTTATTGCCTTTGGAGCCCTCCTCCCTTTGTACGTGGGAGCTGTTCCTCTTCTTTCATGCCTATTAAACTTTCTGCTCCGTAATCCACTCCACTTGTGTGTCCGTGTCACTAATTTTCTTGGTGCGAGACAAAGGACCCTGGGTGTTTCCCCAGACAACGAAGCCATTTCAATAGGTATTAATGTTGTAGATGTAGATGAGAAAACGAAGGCTTATGAAGGGCAGATAATTGTGGTTTGTCATACGGTGAGTATAAAGAACATAAGTGAGCAAGAGTCTACCTGATTCTAAAATCCAAGCTCTAAACATTTATAATGCTACCACTGTGAGGTACTTAAGTTAAATTGTTGATCGCCATGATTGTATATAGAAAGGTCATTGTTACACTTATCAACAATAGTTATAACAACAAATCTAATACTAGAAATAAGATATTTAATTCAAGTTTTGCTTGAGGGCCCAGAATTTAAGTTATGTCCTTACAAAAAAAAAACAAAAAAACTTTTCAATTCTTCAGTCATTTTCGTATGTTCATTGGTAATTCTTGATAAAATAATAGAGTATAGCACGTTAAAAAATGGTAAGAAGATAAACACTCTGTGGTTCCCCCGTGTATGTTAAAAAAATCTGTATGCCTTTTCTCCAAAAGAACCAAAAACAGAACAGCACATTGTAAGTTTTTATTGAATAGATTTATGATGCAATAAAAAAGCAATTGAGTAAATTATTTCTATTCTCCAGCTTAATACATATGTTTCTTTTATGGAAACGCATAAGTTCTCAGTCAACCAAAAGTTAGAAAAGTTAAACATCACTTATTTTTCCTCAGTCCATATGAAATAAATGTCTTTCTTTCTTTTCTTTTCTTTTTTTCTTTTTTCTTTTTTTTTTGTTTTTGTTTTTGTTTTTGTTTTTGTTTTTGTTTTTGAGACAGGATCTCACTGTAGCCCAGGCTGAAGTGTAGTGCTGCAATCATAGATCACTGCAGCCTCAATCTCTTGAGCTCAAACAATCCTGCCACTTCAGCCTCCCCAGTAGCTGGGACGTCCGTGCTACAATGCCCAGCTAAATTTTTTGTTTTTATTTTTTGTAGAGACAGGGTCTGACTATGTTGCTCCAGCCAGTCTCAAACTCCTAGCCTCAAGCAATGCTCCCATTTCAGCCTTCTAAAGTGCAGGAATTATAGACATGAGTTACTGTGCCTGGCCCTCTTGGATCTTGATGTATCTCCACACCGTGACGCAGCATAGTGAAACACACAGAGTTGTTTTGCCTGTGGTTTCTGCCATCACTCAACTTGATCCTGGAAAGTCATCAGAAATGTCACATTTAAAATGAAGCCAAAGTTAGAACTGTAGGATTTGCCTCTGTTCTCCAGACTCCATAACTCTCTTGTCAACTCTTTCCTGTATTTAAAATTAGCCAACCAAAACAGGCAGAATCATTCTTGGTAATACTGTTAGCAATCACGACCAGAGAACAAAGCTCTGCTACCTTAGAAAATCCAGCTCTTGCTGTGTGAGGAGAAACCTCCCCTGCAAGAGAGCACAAATGCAAATATGCAAGGAATCTATTCCAATTAATCCTTATTACTCTAATGATTGTAGACTCATTATGTTGGAAAGAAGCCATGAAAAATGGAGTAGGGCATGGTCCTCACAGGGCCACAACGATAACTGAGAGTGGAGTGTCAGGTTCCCTGCAGAGATCAGACTGGAGGGGTTCAAAGACAACTGACCCCCAGTGACAAATAGACTGCAACAGTTGACCTTTGTAATTTATATTTAGCATTCCTAGTACATACAAATGTGATAGTCAGGTACAGAAACCAAAAACACATTTTCACTTTTTCTAAAAGAAAAAGATGAATGCTATCTTATACAAATTATGGTAGGCTTCTAAATTTTCAATTTTTAAAACATCTTTTTCTAAAGAAAATTTATCACAATTTCCAAAACATTATTTTTCTTTGTTCACATGCTTTGAATGTAATCCATATTTGGATATGCAAAACATATTATCTTAATGCTACCTCCTGAGTGATAAATCTCCTTCAGAATCAGCCACATGAATATGAGAGATAAATGAGTTTGAGTTTTTTGGGTTATTGTGTTTTTGCTCTATAACCATATCTTGTTTTATTTTGGTACTTAATCATTAACCTTATTCAACAGATAGGAATCTTAATGACACAGATGTTTAAAAAGTCAAATTCATCTTTAAAGGACAAAGTTTGGCTGCTGCAAATAATATCCAATAAAAAGAATCCTAGATGTGAAGAGAAATCCACAGGCGGCACCAGGAAAACAATTGTTGCATCTACAGTTTTTGTTCAGCTACATTTAAAGACTATTTCCTAAACTGAAATGGTTTGGGTTGAAGACACATGCCCCTACAAATTATGCTACATGTATTCATAAGGTATCATGAAGATGAAAATCAACAGAATGGCTGTTAACATCTCTGGCTCCAAAAGATAATCAGTGTCATCTGTCATATGTTTATAATGTTAATACCACCTAAGAGTTTTTCAAATAAACCTTGGAATGAGAGGAGTCCTTTAGGAGAGAACTTTTCTCAGTTTTCTTAGAAATCTGTCCTCTCCAACTGGTAAACTTCACATTCATTGTTTAGTTGTTACAAATTAATTTGCTACTTGTCATTTCAGAGATTTATTTTCTTACAGGTGTCTAAAGCATCTAGTGTTCAATTTCCTTATCAGTCACACATATAAACCTATTTATTCTGTCTCAAATCTTTGTTTTCTATATTTAATATATGGTGTATGAGTGTGTATGCATGTGTGTTTGGGTATATGAGTAGTAGGTGGTTGTGTGTGTGAAGTTACTTTTATGTGATAAATATGAGCTTCTAAAGGGAAATGTTCTGATTCATAAAATTTATCAGTATAGGGATTTCAAATTTCATTTTTTTAGTATGCCTTTCTGAATCTATACATTTTTAAAATCTATTTAATAATTTTACAAGGGAATATATTTTCTGCTACTTTTCTTTGTTGCAGAAATAACTTATTACTTCAAGCTTAGTTTTCCTGTGTTTCTGTTTGTTTAGATTTAGGGCTTGGGTGGGGGTTCCTTGTATTGTGTGTGGTTTTCTAAGAGCAGAGGATAATGTTTTTGTATAGTTTTATTAAACAAAATCAAGAACTCTATGGTACGAGTAAAATTTGAAGGTGATTCTAATTCAATTCTTTATATAGTCAAATTCCAATGCAACCATATTTGAGTAATCCAACTTACTGGGGTTTTTTGCTTTTTTTTTTTTTTCATAGTGAGTTGAATTAATATTGAATTGATGATACATAATTTTGATTTCTTTTTAGCTATGAAAAAGGACTTTCAATTTTTCTGCCATTCTTCATGTGCAATGACCAAGTCTTTTCTTCACTCTGATTAATTTCTCCAGCCACATTTTAGCATAGGCCCCACTTAGGATATAGTTTCCATAAATCAACCTGCTCCTCTGAGTGAGAGAATAGAAGCCCTTACTTGGAAGACTAAAAACAGAACAAAACACCTGAAATAAGACCTCTTTTTCGTACATTAGAAGGAATGGGCGTGAGGGGCTTGCTTGAAGACTACTGCTGTCTCATCAACACTTGCATCAAATTGATCAATAATGGCAAATTAATTTTAACAAAGAAACACTTTTCTCACTCATTTTCTCATTTGTATCCCCACTATGATGTTGCTGTAGCTCAGGCCTCCAACATCTCTCACCTTGGCTGATGCAAAAACTGCCTCATTGATATCTCTTCTTCCAGCCATGCTCCAGCCACCCACACTTCTGCAGTGGCCCACTCCGTTTCCATCATCAACACAGCTGTTAGAAGAATCTCCCTAACACAAATCCAAAAGCGCTACTGACTACCATGTATCAAATACTTGCTACGAGCTTTATTCTTGTTTCCCAAATTCTCCAAATAGCCCCTCAAAGTAGTCATTGTTATCTTATTCTACAGAAAATAATACCAAAATTTAGAGAGGATGGTTAAATTTCCTGAAGTCGTACATCTAATAAATAGAGAAGCTGATCTCTAGCTTGAACGCAAGAATGCAGCATCCAAATGCCATACTCATTACTATACTAGGATCCAAGTATCACTTTTCAGCCCCATTAGCTGCCATTTTTGCTCACCAGTGACTTTTGGCAATTTATGGTTTTTGAATGTATTATTCTCTCTCATATTTCTTTTCTTTTTGACGACAGTGCCCTTTCCTCATTTTCGTCTGAAGATAAGGATGTGGAAAACAATAATGAAATGGTATGCTTTTTCCTAGGGCATTTGTAACAAACTGGGTGACACAAAACAACAGAAATTTCATTGTCTCTCAGTTCTGGAGGTTAAAAGTCCAAAATCAAGGTGTTGGCAGAGGTGTGCCATCTCTCTGCCTGCTTCTGGAGTTTGCCAGCGATCCTGGGCATTCTTTGATTTGCATTTGTATAACTCTAATTGTTGCCTCTGTCATCACTGTGCCATCTTCGTTCTGTGTGTCTTTTTGTTTCCATGCTCTTCTTTGTATGTGTGTCTGTCTCTGTGTCTCTTCTCTTCTTTTTTTTTTTTTTTTAAGTTTCTGGATACATATGCAGGATGTGGAGGTTTGTTGCATATGTAAATGTGTGCCATGGTGGTTTGCTGCACTTATCAACCCATCACCTAGGTATTAAGCCGCAAATGTATTAGCTCTTCCTTTCCCACCCCCACCCCCAACAGGCCCCAATGTGTGTTGTTACGCTCCGTAAGTCCATGTGTTTGCATTGTTCAGCTACCATTTTTAAGTAAGAAAGTGTGGTGTTTGGTTTTCTGCTCCTGCATTAATTTTCTGAGGATAATGGCTTCTAGCTCCTTTCATGTCCCTGCAAAGGACATGATCTTGTTCTTTTTTATGGCTGCATAGTATCCCATGGTGTTTATGTGCCACATTTTCTTTATCCAGTCTGTCACTGATGAGTATTTGGGTTGATTCCGTGTCTTTGCTATTGCGAATAGTACCGCAGTGAACATATCCATGCAAGTATCTTTATAACTGTCTCTTCTCTTCTTAGAAAACCATCAGTCATATTGGATTAAGGGCCTATCTATTTCAGCATAAGATTATCTTAACTTACATTTTGGGTACATCTGCAAAGACCTTATTTCCAAATAAGGTCACCCTTCATAGGTACCAGGGATGAGGACTTCAACATGTTTCTGGGGACACAACTCAACCTACAATAAATGATAACACTAACTAATAATTTTAAAATAGCAAATTATTGTTGACATGTGACTAACAAATTCACACTTAATGTCAGCTGCTAAACCTTAGTTGAAGTGTTACTTCCCTTTAAGCAACTTCCCTCATAACTTCTCTCCATCTCACATTTTGGGCATAGATAGATGTCCCCTCCTCCATGTTCTAGGTCCTTGTAATATTCCTACCATAGTATTAAGACATAATTATCTGTGTGCCAATATCTTCCCCTCCAGAATGTGAAATCAGATAATTTGTCTTATTCAGCTTTTTAGCCTTAGCATTTCACATGATGACTGGCATGTAGCAGACATGGACTGTATAGTTGCTTAATTAAATTGATTATCTGACACAGTCACATTGACAGATACCATAGTGCCAACAGGTTTCCATTTATTGTGTACTTTTTATGTCTCCAAGCACTATCTAAGTATCAACAATTGTGAAAAGTCTGAGATTATTATTTTTTAAACCAGTTAGTCTACCATTGTTTTACAGATGCTGGCAGAAAAGAATAGACTTCAGGGTCACAGAAGAGGGACTTTATTATTTATAGTAGAGCAGGAAGCATGAGCCTCAAGTGTTCTTCTATTCTTTACCTACCAGGATCTCCATGGGCGTTATGGTGACAGACTCACATGCATGCTGCTCAGAGAGTGGGTTTGTATTACAGCTAAGGAACCCCAAGCTTAGAAAACTCCAGTGTTTTAAAGAGGGTTGTAGCAATCTTGCCTTACCTTTGTCCTAGAGGGCAATACCATCTTAATAACGAAAATATTCCTGACGTCTGCCCTGATGGGAGACATTGTCTCGGTCTTCTAAGGCTGTTTCCTATACAAACATCCTTTAAAAAGTTAGTCCAGAACAAAAGTTAATATAAGACATGCAGAAAGGCCTTCACTTGTCATCCAACAATAAGTGTTTTATATCCATTAACTCACTTTTTATTTGATGTAATTCATGCCCCTTTCTAGATAAGCAAACTAATGCAATTATCTCATGACATAGAGAGTAAGTTGCATGACATTTAGTAATTTCATGGGTTTCCTTTGATTTTTTTTTTGTTCCGGATGTCAGAAAATCTTTATATCTCACTGTTTGATTTCATGAATGTGTATTGTGTGCCAGAAAATGTTTCATGCTATTTTATCCTCTTCAGAACAATTCTCAAATACAAGTATGCTAGGAATAAAATCTGTGCCTACCTCATTAAGGTGGTGCCAGTATTAAACGAATTAATAAAAGTTAATTTGAAAACTACTTTCTATAGTGCCTGGCATTTGTTAAGTGCTCAATAAATCATAGATACTATTTTATAGATTTTTAAATGAGGCATAGAATGATTAGATGCTCATACAAAGTGACAAATTAGTAAGTATCGAAGGGTGGATTTGAATACAACATGTCTAACTTCAGGGTCGATGCTGCTAAACACAGCAATGTGACAGTTGCTACTCCTCATGCTGATTATTTTCATCTCCATGCTGTCTGACACCAGCTCTTCTGTACAACACTTTATTCCCTGGACAACTTTTCTATCCTAGTTCTAGTTCTTTTCATTTTTGACCCTTCACACTTTGTGGATCTCAGTGTAATTATGCCTTTCTGGAAGTCAGATTCTTAGCCTCCACTGACTAACTCATATCCAGTGAGCATCTCCAAGGAGGCAGATATGACACACCATATGCTGAGCACTTAAACACCTCTCCACGTCTTCATATCCCTTGTTAGAAAAGGCTTTCAAATGGAGCAATACTCAAGCTCCTGGGTGCAGCCTCAGTGTGGTATGAAACATATAGAATGTGTCAGAAACAGTAATGAAATAGACTGAAACAAGATAGAACTGAATAAAATAGAAAATGTTAGAGTGTGTCACACATGAGAAAGGTAAATAATGTCCTCATGTGTGCCTGTGTGTGTACATGCACTACCTGGTTCCAACAGAATTGCCAAAGATTCGAAAGCCACTTCTTCGGTAAAATTACACGTGCAGAAATCTGCCTACTGGTAAAACCTCTTCACTCTAGAATCTAAATATCTTTTCTAAATCTTCTATTATTATGATGATGATGTTTCCTTTTCAAAAGCTTTTTAGGCCACGGTAGGCAACTTGCCATGAAATTACTATCAATTACATTACTCTAACCTGTTTTCCCCTAGTATTGTTGCTCACTGGCAATTTTCCAGTAGGCAGTCTATCTGATAGCATTTTAGAGTCATGTACGTATTTCCAACTTCCTACATGATCAAGGAACATTGATTGAGGCTCTAACACAATTTAATCTGGTTCAAAGATTATAGCAGGGTCTTATTTAGTCTGAAAAATATCTTAGTGTTTAATAAGTCCATTTTCTTTTTTTCCTACATATAAATACATAAAATGTTTATACTAATAAAAAAGCTCTTCTCCAAGGGTGATAATATCTCCATGTTGTTCACACACAGTCCACTTCTTACTGAATTTCCTTGTAAGGTACTCATACATTGGGATCTATCTTCCAAGGACATTTCCTTAACTTCAATCAGGAATCAATTAGAAATTATTAATTAGTCTGTCATTTATCTGATTTTTTCAATGCAAATATTTCGTTTGATGGAAGATTCATATCTTCCAACTGATATCCACCCCACAAAAATGGGAGACTCAAAATCATGCAAGCCGTGGTGCCTACTCAAGAGCTTAAAACACCCTAGAAATGGAAACTTTATTAAAAAGAAAAAGAAAGAGAGTTGACAAAATATCATACATGAGATTCCATAATGGACACAACTATGCACTTTGGTGGTGTTAGGAACTGAATTATGTTTTCCCTCTGAACTCATGTGTTGAAATCTAACCCACAGTGCCTCAGTATGTGACTATATCTGGAGATGGTCTTTAAAGAGGTTTCTAGGGTAAAATGGGGGTGATTAGTGTAGGCCCTAATCCAATATGGCTAGTGTATTTATACGAAGCGATTGGGACATAGACACACACAGCAGAAAGACAACGGGAAGACAAAGAATGAAAATGGCAATCTATTTTATTTTATTTATTTCTTTTTTTTTTGAAACAGAGTCTCACTCCGTCACCCAGGCTGGAGTGCAATGGTGCAATCTGGGCTCACTGCAACCTCCATCACCCGAGTTTAAGAGATTCCCTGCCTCAGCCTCCCAAGTAGCTGGGACTGCAGGCATGCACCACCATGCCCAGCTAATGTTTGTATTTCAGTAGAGACGGAGTTTCACCAGGTTGACCAGGATAGTCTTGATCACCTGACCTCCTGATCTGCCCACCTCAGACTCCCAAAGTTCTGGGATTACAGGCATGGGCCACTGCACCGGGCCAAAAATGGCCATTTATAAGCTAAGGAGAGAGACTCCAGAAGAAACCAACCCGAAAGACACCTTGATTTCAGACTTAACAGCCTCCAGAATTGCGATAAAATCAATTTCTGCTGTTTAAGTTAACCCAGTCTGTGATACGTTGTTATAGCAAAATAATCAAGTAGAAAAAAAATGGCATGAAATATAATTATCAAATATTTTTTCTCATCTGTCTTTGTTAGCTACAATAACAATTCATAATCATAAAATTCTTTATTGATGCCAACAAATTTGTTCTTCGGGTTTTAATATAGGATACATGAAATATTTTATTAGTATGCATGACTACAACTTGCAAAATTATCTGGGTCAATAGATTTATCCATTTAAAATAAAGTTTTTTACTAACAAAACACATTATTTACATCTTTTCATATCCTTGTACTATACTTGCCTTGCAAAGTTTGTTATAAAGCCTATCTCTTAACGTAGTAATGGCATTTAAATATAGGTATTTGTAAATACTACCATTATACTTATCCTAATTTTCTTTTTCCTTTTCTGGATAAGCAGAGTGTCATTCAAGTTTCATGTTATATCAGTGTTCCTCAAACAAGTTCCAGGGAAATTTGATTTTTATATATAGATATCTTTTCATTCAGATGCAGTAGTATTCAGTAATCCCTTCTTAAGGGCATCTTACCATATGGTTAATAGGGTCAATATTGTTGTGCTTGAGAAAGTGTTTGGGAGGGTCTTTGATATACAACCTCTATACCAAAGACTCTAGAAATTTCCTTTAAAAAGATAACTGGAGTTACTCTGATATTGAAGAGGACAAGAACCTATTTTAAAGAGACGAAAATCAATTATAATGTAGTTAACTGGAGAATATGTGTATAGTTAATAGTATCCGAACTGCAGACTTCAACCTGTCACCAGTTAATAGAGATCCTCTCCACTTCACTCTCAATGAAAAGCCAACGTTTTAAGAAACGGGAAGTTTTAAGACTTTTCTCAGCATAGAAAGAGTAATAGACTTGATTATAATCAAGATGTAGGTACACAGATTTTTTTTTAACAATTCACTGCTGAATGTCATGAAGAGATATGGCAAATTGCAGACTGAAGCAATAAATTATGATCTATTCTCTTACAGAAGCCAAATACAGAAATCAGGAGAATATTAATTTAAAATGCAAATTCAGTTGGGGCTTGGTGCATGCCCCGACGGGGTGCACGGTGCCAGTGAGGAGGCACTGAGTAGCCACAGAGCACAGGGTTTCTTGACCACGTGGACAATGTAAATTTGAATTCTATTTCCAAGTAAGAATAGGGAAGTGGATCGAATCCTCTGAGTTCTGATCTCCCAGCCTTGGCCAACATGTTTTTTGTTCACTTTCCTGTTGCATCTTTGATGACATTTCCTAGAGTCTCCTCCATGACTGAACTTGATATTCTAAAATGAAGACGGAAGAAGCAGGGGGGAAAGTCAAGAAACTCATTGAGTCCAAAGTCCCACCAAATATATCTGAACAAGAGACAGCAAAGGCGAAAGATGGATCTGTAGAACTGGAATCTCTAATTCAGAAAGACGGTGTAGCAGATTCTACAGTTCTTTCTTCAGTGCCTTGCTTGTTGATGGAGCTGAGAAGAGACTCTCTGAGTCTCAGCATCCATGGAGAGACAAGCCTACAACTGGCCAAGTTTCTGAGAGTGCCTCCTCTAATGACTGCATGCTTTCCTCTTTCTCTAGGGGTCACCTGGCTGATTCAGATACGTTGTCTTCCGCAGAAGGCAATGAATCCTCTCAGGCAGAAACAGCGGTAGACAGAGACTCTTCAGGAGTCTGGTGCCACAGTTACGGGCAAGTCTAGGTGGTCCAGATGGGAAAGTGAAACATCCACTCTGGCTGCCAAGGAAAACCGACAATATAGTGATAAACAGTATGGCTGAGTCACCAGGGTCAAAGGTCATAGGAGCCAAAAGCACAAGGAGAGGATCAGGCTACTGAGGCACAAACGGAAAGCTGCTGCAAGGAAGAAATACAACGGGCTGCAGGACAGTAGCACCAGCGATAGTGACCCGACTTGTGACTCAAGCACGAGCTCAGATGTTGATGAAGAGGTTTCAAGGAGCAGCAAGACAATCACTGCAGAGATACCAGATGGACCTCCAGCTGTAGCTCATTATGATATGCCTGACACCAGCTCTGACGCAGAAGTGGCAAATGTGTACAATTTATTAGCGGCTGCAGTGGTTCAAGAGCACAATAATTCTGGTAGGTGGCCAGGACACAGGAGCTAGCTGGAGGACCAGCTGGCTTCTAGAAGAGCTGAATACAGAGGTCATTTGGATCCAGGATTCCTAGCAAGTGACAAAACATTTGCCAGCAATGCACCACTCAATGAAAAAATTAATATTGCCGCTTCATATAGTGAAGTAGAGATTGTGGGAGTTCAGGAACATGAAAGGTGTGTTCTTCCTCGAGGTGGTATGATTCAATGTTGCTTTATGGAAGCATGGCCCAGGCACACATTATCTTAGCACCAGGCACACACAGTCATGGACTGCTGTGAGTCCCCAGCAGACTTTGACTTCACCAGCAGAAGTTGGTAAGTTTACCTTGGATGAGGTTAGCAGGCATAAATACCTACTGTGATACAATGTCACTGTGTTTCCTCTGCACTGTTTCCTTCCAATTCCTCATCTTCCCTGTGACATGGAAGTTCACTGTCATGGCTTCAGCTTCAGAAGCTGTTTGTGGCATTTGTAGGATTCAAACTCATGGAAAATTTCCTCCTCTTCCCCCCTTTTTTAATTAAAAGAAGTCACTTAGGGAAAAAAATGTAAATTAAATATAAATAACCTGAAAAACAATGATGGGAGAAACTCCTAAATTTTAAAATTCTGGCATTCAGTGTAACACTTTAATCCGTTTCAGCATCACATAAGTATTTTGAGGGAATTAAATCTCTCTGGAACACAAGTAACAAAATTGAAAAAGTTAAACAATTTAATTAATAATGTGTGAAATATACAAAATTTAAAAAAAATCACTGAGGCCAGGCACTGTGGCTCACACCTGTAATCCCAGCACTTTGGGAGGCCATAGGAGTTTGAGACCAGCCTGGGCAACCTAGTGAGATCCTGCCTCTACAAAAAATAAAAATACATAAAAAATAAAATAGTCTTTGCAATAAAACAAAGTGGGGAAGAAAAGAAAATAAACACAATTTACATATTCTTCTAATTGTAAACCCATTTATTAAAGAAAGAAAGGCATTTTTCCCTTTTCAAAAAGATTTGCTCCTGTTGATAACTCCTACCCACTGAGCACTCAGAACAGAGAAGAGCCTTTAAGCATGTTCTACAGAACACAAAAGAACTTTTCTGGATGGAAGAATAGCTAGATTAGTTTCCACTGACTCAATATTAGATGTGAGGAAAAGAAACCCATCCTAGTCCTTGCACAGTGAGCCATGCAGAATATGCACTAGATGCCTGCAAGTCATAAACTGGAATATAAGACCCTGCATCACTGAGTACAGCCAATGTTTCCGGGTTGACTTCTCTCTATTCCTCACCTTCTCTCTAGCTGTGAATCACTGTTTCATTTTCTAGTTCCTTGCTTTTTCCAATGTTACTTTCTTTCCTCCTTCTACTTAAATCATTTTCCTTTTGCAACACCCCATCATCAAAGTCACCACCCTACAACTCACCACTCCTCCAAGATTTTGCTCAATTTCAAATCCTTCTATGAAAACTTTTTGATTTTCTCAAGACATATATAAATCATTGCAAATTCATTGCACTAGGCTGACACATTTTTTATTTGATCTTTTCTATGTTCTAAAGGATCAGACAATAAATGTTAAACGAAATGTCACATGTAAAAATGCATGGCAAGGCTGAAACATTATCATTGATATGATGATGATATCTTAATCCATCTCATATTCTCTGCTTAGCATAGTGTTCTATACATGGCTGATCCTCAATGAATATTTTTAGGCTATGTTGTCCAGAGACTCAAATGTGAAAAAGTAATCTTTTTAAAATTTTATTATTTTAAAGTTTCTTTCCCCCCCCCAAGTGGTTGATATGCACTTTCAGTGAAATTGACTTTTCCTGTTCTTTTCTGAAGCAATGAAAGCAGAATACTTAGCTGTTGAGAGAAATGTAGGGTAACCGGTAAAATATATTAGTTAATGTTTTATTATGCCACTGCAAGTGGTTAAATATAACTACATGAATTTATTTTCTAAACACTCCATTTAACATTGAATTGATAAAGTTTTAGCCATTATAGGAGGCCTTCTCTGGGGAAAGGAAGAAAATATTTTCCAATTTATAAATTCTCCCTATAAAATATTCTACTGTAGCAATTTTTCTTGTGTATACCTTTAAAGATACCTTAAGAATTTCACAACCAGGTATAAAATATGGTTTACTGTTTTTGGAAAGTTATTAGGAAAAGATAGTTATGGCCTGGGGAAATAAAAGTAGTAGAAAAATGCATAGTAAATACTGATTTTGCCACAAAGGCTTGATACAGATTAATAAAAGTGAAACAAAGCAAACCTTGACCTCAAAATTATACACTTGTAGCATCTATAAGGATGGAGGTAAGATGCCTTTTAAAGGAACAAAAACAAGTAAGATGAGACCAAGGAAAGCAAGACTCACCTAGTATGTAAGGAACAACTGAATCAAAATCTAGTTTTTGGATATGGAAGCAGATCTCAGCATTTTCTAAGGCAACACTAGAAAAGCATGAAACATTTTGATGGAGGAAAATGAAACAATGTATATTTTTGTTCACAAACTGCATTTTAATATGTATATCTGTAGCAAAGTCAAACACTATTACAAATATCTCATTCAAATTGAAGACTAGGGAAATTCTAAAAATTCTTTTTAAGAAAGTAAGGGATAGTGGTAAATATTCAGATTACTATTTTTTCTATAGAAGATATGTAAAATGTTGCTATTGTCTATATTTTATGTGCCAACTATATTTTTTTTGTTATTTTATTTTATTTTAAGATGGAGGTTTGCTCTGTCTGTAGGCTGGAGTGCAGTGGTGTGATCTCGGCTCTCTGCAACCTCTGCCTCTCAGGATCAAGCAATTATCCCGCCTCAGTTTCCCAAGTAGCTGAGACTACAGGCATGCAACACCATCCCCCCCTATTTTTTTAATTTTTTTTTTTTTTTTTTTTTTTTTTTTGAGACGGAGTTTCGCTCTTGTTACCCAGGCTGGAGTGCAATGGCGTGATCTCGGCTCACCGCAACCTCCGCCTCCTGGGTTCAGGCAATTCTCCTGCCTCAGCCTCCTGAGTAGCTGGGATTACAGGCACGCACCACCATGCCCAGCTAATTTTTTTGTATTTTTAGTAGAGACGGGGTTTCACCTTGTTGACCAAGATGGTCTCGATCTCTTGACCTTGTGATCCACCCGCCTCGGCCTCCCAAAGTGCTGGGATTACAGGCTTGAGCCACCGCGCCCGGCCTATTTTTTTAATTTTTTAGTAGAGATGGGGTTTCACAATGTTGGCCAGAATGGTCTCTATCTCTTGTTGACCTTGTGAGCCACTGTGCCTGGCCTATATTGTTTTATTTTAATGTACACTGAATAAGTACATACAATTCACTCCAGACTTTTATCTCTAGCACATTTTTCAAAAGAGTATGAATATCCTTAACCAAAATTCTTCTAACCAGGGGGCATTCTATTTATTTTATTTTTAATTTTAATTTTTATTTTTTGAGACAGAGTTTCACTCTGTCTCCCAGGCTGTAGTGCAGTGATGTTATCTCAGCTCACTGTAACCTCTGCTTCCAGGGTTCAAGTGATTCTCCTCCCTCAGCCTCCTGAGTAGCTGGGATTACAGGCGTCAACCACCACACCCGGCTAATTTTTGTTTTGTTTTGTACTTTAGTAGAGACGGCTTTTCACCATGTCAGCCAGGCTGGTCTCAAATTCCTACCTCAGGTGATCCACCTACCTCAGCCTCCCAAAGTACTTGGAATACAGGCATGAGCTGCTGAGCCTAACCCATCAGGGGGCATTTTAAAGACCCTATCCTCAAGTATAGGGAGGAACTATCACCTAGGGTTGAAAAGAATGTAAAACAATTTATTTTTCTGAGAAAATGCGATTTAATTTTTACAGTTAGTCGTTAAATAAAATAGAAAATGACACCATTATGTGACAACTCAAGAAGCCTGCAAATTGACACATGTATTCTACTTGCTGTTTTATCAGTTTTACCTTCTTTTTTTTTCTGAGTCTAAAAACGACAGTATCTTTAATATCATACAATGCTTCCTCTTAACATTTACAACATCATTCAAAATAATGTTCTGCTCATGGTTTTAGACTTTGTTAATTTACTTTGAGTACCTTTATTATTGAATAACATCTAAGGTTTAGTGACATCTTACTGTATGCCAAACATTTTGTCTGTATTATCTCATTTAGTCCTCTCAATTCCCTAATAATTACTCTCACTATTTAATACATAATAAAACTATGATAATAAAGAGTTACCTTACCAATGTCATACAGACAGGAAGCTGGGGAGCTAGATTCTGAGTCCAGGACTGTCTGATAGAATTACAGAATTCAAAAATGTGTTTCTCTATACTCTGTAGAATTTCTCTAGAGCCTTTCATTCCCAAGTTACAATAATCGAAACCAGCTTTTAAAAAGGAAGAGTGGGAAGAGTGTTATTGGCTCAGGGAACCAAATCAAAGAGCTGGTAAAGTTTATCTCAAGTACAAGTAGATTTTGTGCCTGAAGCAATGTCAGAACTTTCTGTCCCTTACCTATGACTCTATCAGAGAGTCCATTCTTTCCTACAGTTGAACGTTTTCCCTTCAGGGGATCAAAAATGAATATACTGGCAGGCAATGGTTGTGGCTTTTCCACTAAACCTGCTGAATATATATGACTTTATTTTGTAGTATAGACCCTGTGAGTCATAAAAACCAACCTGCCCTTTCCCCTTTTGAAGAGACAGCACCTTCAGTTCACACCAGAGACTGTCTCTGCCCAGTTTGCAAATTGGTATCACCAATAAACCCCCCTTTCTACTATTAGCCATCTGGTAGTCTTTTGGATGACAGGAGTTAAATTTTTTTGTCCCTAAGACAAAAGACTACAAAATACATTGTTTGTTTTCAGAATGTCAGCTGCCTGCAATTGCTAAGTTTCTGTCACTGTCAGCTGGTTGTTTTCACAATTGTTTTCAGAATCTAGAAAACTAGAGTTGTAACATGTAATGTTTGTATCAGTTAAATATTCAGTTATAAAGTTCAGCATTGTGAGATGTGTTTTTGTTGTTATTTCCAATTAAGCAAGTTGTCTACAATTTAGAAGGGTCAGGTCAACATTTTATTTTGCTAGCTACATGAGGATGTGTGTGTCAGAGGCGTGTAAACCAGAGCAACTCCATCTTGAATAGGAGCTGGGTAAAATGAGGCTAAGACCTACTGGGCTGCATTCCCAAACAGTTAAGGCATTCTAACTTACAAGATGAGATAGGAGGCCAGCACAAGACACAGATCATAAAAACAGGTTACAGTAAAGAAGTCGGTTTTACACCAGCAAAACCAAGATGGCCACAAAGGTGACCTCGGGTCGCCCTCAGTGCTACACTCTCACCAGGGCAACGACAGTTTACAAATGCCAATGGCAAAGTTAGCAAGTTACCCTATAAGATCTAGAAAGGGGAGGCATGAATAATCCACCCCTTATTTAGCATATCATCAAGAAATAACCATAAAAATGGGCAACCCCAAGCCCTTGGGGCTGCTCTGCTATGCAGCAGCCATTCTTTTATTCCTTTACTTTCTTAATAAACTTGCTTTCACTTTACTCTATGGACTTGCCCTGAATTCTTTCTTGCATGAGATCTAAGAACCCTCTCTTGGGGTCTAGATCAGGACCCCTTTCCTGTAACATGTTTCTGGCAATAACAGAAGGGATCATAGTGTGGAAACCCTCAGTAAGGAGTGGGGTCCTGTAACATCTTTCTGGCGACCACAGAAGCGACCACAGGGCATAAATTCCTGACTCAAAGGCTAACTCTGGGTAAATGGTGGGGTCTGGTAACATCTTTCTGGTGAACCACAGAAAAGATGATACTAAAGATATGCCCACCCCAAAGGAAATTTATCTGTGTGCACCAATTGGCTGTCTTTGGGTAAGTGGTGTGCATATACTAGGGTAAAGGATGGGATTGGGTTAATTCCCCAAGGCCCAACTTGGGGGAATTAGAGTCTCTCTTAAGACAGAATGGGTTAAAGACCCCTCTTAATAAATACAAGGATGTGTGACCAACTTTGGGCTAGAGGCCCAACTCAGGATGGTTAGAGTCCCTACTAAGATTTAAAGGGTTAGAGGCCCCTCTCAGTAAAGTCTCTCTCTGCTAAGAACAGGTTTGGCACTACAGGATGTTAACCACGATTCTCTTTGGATCAGTCTGCCTTGCATTCTTTGCTGATGACTATGGGTGGCAAGATGAGGCATGTACAGGGTCGTGGGACATGGGGAACTTTTTCCTCCCCCGAAAGGAGAAACTTGTGAGTGATGAGACTGCTAGAAGAAATCTCTTCACAATAGTAGCCCCCTGAACTTTTTAATGTCGTTGCAATGAGTGGTCTTTCTCTGGCCTCCCTGAGTGCCTCGCCTTCCCCACCCTGCCTCAGGCACTGCTACCACCTCTCTTTCCCTGTACAAACTGGTTGAGTGGTAAAATTCACGGTTTATCTCCTACAAAGTTTTAGTTAATTGGAAAAAGGACACGTGAGGGTAGTCCTAAGCTGTAACAATTTTGATGTGCTTTGTGTGTCTTTCTGTGTTCTATAATGGAGCATATCTAAGGGTAAAACACAGACTTAGAACACTTGTAAGCGTACTTTTCAAGACAGCCCAGCAAACCGGTCAGTTACAAATTCTGCTGAAGGTCACTGAAAAATACTAGATGAGGTGTCCCTCTCGTCCTGTGTGTCCTTGGGAGCTTGACCTTGTAACCAAGTGGGAGTACTTTCTCTTGGTCTCTGCCATCTCAATGGCAGCTCAGATTCAGGGTTCAGTTTCCCACTTAGAGGATGAGTACTTTTTCTTCTGTCTCTCTGTATATTTTTATGTGTTGTGTGTGTGTGTAATAGAAAAGAACTTTAATTGGTTTAAAAATGATAAGAGCTTAAATAAAATAGTTCATCAGAAAAGTAAAGAAGTATAATGCCTTTTATTCATTTCATGCGACTTTAGTCATCTTTAGGAAATAAAAACAGCTTTAAATATTGGTGGTAAAATGTAAATATTTGGTCTAAATTATGCAAGTCGGATACTAAGTTTGCTAAATGCTCTAAGTTGGTAAACTGTTTTGACTTTTGAAAATGGTTCAATTTACCTACCTTGGAGACAGTAGATTCTGGATAAGGCCTGGGGACATGCAGAATTAGCCATGCCCACAGCTAAGCTGGAGTCAGCCCCGACCTGCACTTCTGCCTGGTGTGTCCTAGGCTAGGCCCCACACCTGCTACTTTATTAGCATCCTGAACTTACCAAGGTTTTCACCAAAAGTAAGTCGCTAAGGGTTAACAGTATAACATGTATTTGAGACTACTGAAGAAACACTTCTACCTTCAAGGTGTATAAGGAAAGTAGAACGTACTTTTGGTAAAAGTTTGTAAGAAGGCATGGGAATGTAAATTTTTCTTGCCTAGATTAAAGAGTTAAAGGATTATTTTAAGTTAGGATAAAGCTGGAGGTTTAAGCAAATGGTGGAAGGTTTGTGAAAATTAATTGTAAAAGAGATTCTGTGTGTAAACATATTAACTAAAAGTAAAGGGATTTTATACAGTTTTTGTGTAAATTATACATTGGGATAAAAGCACAACATATTTTTCTTAGAACAAAAACCTGCTTATAATCTGCTCTTTAATAAAAATGTGTGAAGGTTTATAAAAAGTTTCTGAAAATCTTACCTTATTGTCAAACTAGTTAAGATTAGATGCGTTTGTCTATAAGGTTTTATTAAGAAGTAAGTTTGACATTAATAATGCACTATTGCAACAATGGCATTATTTGGTATAAAAGTTATACAGAAAGCATCGTCAAATATGAAATGGTATTTGGATTTCTTTGAGCTGTATTTGTATAAATGTGTTATTGGTATATGTTCCAAAATTATGGGATACTCCTATAAATCTGATATGATTTAGTGTATGTTATTAACAATTGTTAAATAAAATCATTGTATGATACAGAGATAACCAAATCCTCTTATCAATTGTGTCTTTGACTGTGGCTATCCTAAAACATTTTGTCAGCCAAAGACAATTGTTGTCTTGTTTTGGTCCACTTTGGAAGGTGGTTTTTAATCAACCATAGAATTCTAGGAGGTGTTCTGAAATGCAGGTTACTGGTAACTTTGGACATTATAACATCAAAATAAATGAAAAAAAAAAATCATTTAGGACTCTCGTGAAGAGCTGAAATATTCATGAATATCAAACAGAACAGGAGTTAACTGCATGGCGTAAACGAAAGAAATCTGAAGTAATGTTTTTTATTTTGCTTTAAACATTGCTGATTCTTTGTTTTTTCAGACTAAAGAAACTTTTAAGCTATTTACAGCTTTTAACAGCTGAGTAACATAAACTCCTGTGAACAAAATTTGAAGCATATTAGTTTCCTTACACCTGATTTCTCCAAAATGTGGACACTGTGAGAATTGACAATATAGTTATTTGCATAAGTGCAATAAGAATCTGTTTGCTGTGATAACCGGATACAGTTGAAAACCTGTATATTTTATCAAGGCCTTGCCTTCAATGGTGTTCTTTCCTTTAAGGAATTGAACTTCACTTGTAAAGTCAATAAAAGCCCTTTGGAGAACTAGCCTCATACCTTGCCTACACAATCCCTGTACAAAGTTTCTGACCTGTGATAAGTAAAGAATGTCACTTTCTAACAGGTCTAAGAGCCCCAAGTTATTTTCATACCCCAAGAGGAGAGGAATTTTCCCAACTCACTGGTGTTTGAGGGTACAACCCCACGGCAGGGCTCAGCTCTAAAAAATAGTCTTATCTGGCCAGGCATGGTGGTTCATGCTTGTAGTCTCAGCCCTTTGGGAGGCCAAGGTGGGCTGATCATGAGGTCAGAAGTTCAAGACCAGCCTGGCCAAAATAGTGAAACTTCATCTCTACTAAAAATACAAAACAGGGCCGGGCGCGGTGGCTCAAGCCTGTAATCCCAGCACTTTGGGAGGCCGAGGCGGGTGGATCATGAGGTCAAGAGATTGAGACCATCCTGGTCAACATGGTGAAACCCCGTCTCTACCAAAAATACAAAAAATTAGCTGGGCATGGTGGCACGTGCCTGTAATTCCAGCTACTCAGGAGGCTGAGGCAGGAGAATTGCCTGAACCCAGGAGGCGGAGGTTGCGGTGAGCCGAGATCGCGCCATTGCACTCCAGCCTGGGTAACAAGAGCAAAACTCCATCTCAAAAAAAAAAAAAAAAAAAAAAAAAATACAAAACATTAGCTGGACATGGTGTCAAATGCCTGTAGTCCCAGCTATTCAGGAGGCTGAGGCAGGAGAATCACTTGAACCCAGGAGGCAGATTGCAGTGAGTGCAGAGATCATGCCATTGCACTCCAGCTTGGGCCACAGTTTGAGACTCCATCTCAAAAAAAAAAAAAAAAAAAAAAAAAGAAAAGAAAAGAAAAGAAAGAAAGCTTTATCTAAGATTCTTTCTATGGAAGAGTTACATCAAAGCCAGTTTCAAAAATGCTTATATAAAAAATATCATTCTTACTGTACTTTTTACAAATAATCAGGCCAAATGTAATAAAACAAATCTGTTCTACCATGATTTGTCTTTAGCATAAATGGAAAACTGGAGAGATAAATTCTGTTCCAAAAGCTATGGTATACTTGTTATTAAATTTTAGTCTCATTATTTGTTTTTAAGTTTGTTTCTGCATTTTAGGCTAACCCCGCTTGTTCCTGTGAACCAACCAGTGATTTCTGATTGCTCATCAGAAGAAGCAAGAGGGATACATAATGTAAAAATCTGGATCAATGTTCTAATCTTGGGCATATTGGAATCTGCTAGCAACCTTATATCAGCTTGATTCCAACAGTTGCTCAGTTCGTGGAAAGCCTTCTAATTTAGTTTACTTGGAATAATTTTACCTATTTTGTTTACTCTTGGGGAATATATTACTGTTGCACTCTTTGTGTAGGAATGCAGGACAAACTTACTGAGTATTTTCTTAAACTGAACACTTATTAATCTTCCCGATATCATCTTTCATCTGAACTGGGAGTTATGAATGGTCCTCACCATACCAATGTTTGCTGAGTGAGCTCCCTACTACCCTGAAAACAAGAGACCCTAATAGTTAGGCAGGATTATCATTGCCCCTTTTCAGCCTAAAGTAGTTACAGAATGGAATTTTATTCCTCTGCAACCCTTAGCATTAACGGTTCTCTTATAAAAGGTTGGCGAGTGAAGGTGGGAGTGGTGACTCATGCCTGTCATCCCAGAATTTTGGGTGGCTGAGGTGGTAGGATCACCTGAAGTCAGGAGTTCAAGACTAGCCTGACCAACATGGTCAGGCTATCTCTACTAAAAATACGAAAATTAGCTGGGCATGTGGCAGGTGCTGTAATCCCAGTTACTCAGGAGGCTGAGGCAGGGAGTCTTGAACCTGGGAAGTGGAGGCTGCAGTGAGCCAGGGTCATACCATTGCACCCCAACCTGGGCAACAAGAGCGAAACTTCATCTCATAAATAAATAAATAAATAGGAAGGAAGAAATGTCAGAGGCATGTGAACCAGAGCAACTTCATCTTGAATAAGAGCTGGGTAAAATGAGGCCGTGACCTACTGGCCTGCATTCACAGACACTTAAGGTATTCTAACTTACAGGATGAGATAGGAGGCCAGCACAAGACACAGACCATGAATACCTTGCTGACAAAAAGGTTGCAGTGAAGAAGCTGGTATTGCACTACCAAAACTAAGATGGCCACAAAAATAACTTCTGGTCTTCCTAAGTGCTATACTCTCACCAGCGCCATGACAGTTTACAAATGCCATAGCAACATCAGGAAGTTACTCTATGTAGTCTAGAAAGGGGAGGCATGAATAATCCACTCCTTGTTTAACATATCATTAAGAAATAACCATAAAAATGGGCAACCAGCAACCTTTGGGGCTGCTCCCTCTATGTAGTAGCCATTATTTTATTTCTCTACTGTCTTAATGAACTTGTTTTCACTTTACTTCATAGACTCGTCCCGAATTCTTTCTTGTGCGAGTTCCAAGAACCCTCTCTTGAGATCCGGATCAGGACCGTTTTCCTCTAACATGTGGAGAAAGGGTATGGACATTTGAGTTAATTGAAACCATAATCCCATTTTTTTCCAATCATTATGAGTGCCCTTCTTAAGAACGATAAGCAATGCATTTACCTGGCTGGTTCACCTCTAAATTTAGTTCTGTCTGCTTTACAGGAGAAAGTACGTGAAATAATTCATGTAAAGATCTTAACACTGTGACTGTAATAGGTCTGTTGCCTGATACACAAGGCAAGTAAATACACAATGCAACAGAGAAACAGGTTTAATCTTAGGGCCACCAAACGAGGAGAGGAGAGAAAACCTTAAATCCATCTTCCTGAGGAGTTTGGGGCTGGAGGTTTCAGGATTTTAGAGGGCAAATGTGTAGAGATTGTCCATCGGTCAAACAGTACAGGGTAAAGTGATGGGACAGGGAGATGAAGAAACTGTATTATGATGATTCTGTTTCTCGGTGGGGGTCTTTAAACCAGTTGGCACCAACAATTTCATTGGAATTTGGAATCTGAAAAACATCTTAAGCAATTCTAAAACAAAAGACCTGTGACTTTAATGTCAGAATTCCTATCTATGTTAAACAAAAACTTAATGATTCTAAAATCAGAAATCCCATCTATAGAAACAAAGGGAATGCAAATGTCAGTATCTGGCTCTACATAACTTTTGGTTACAGGAAGCGGGTCAAAGTGAAGCCTGATAAGTGCTGAATTATATTTTTTCCAGAATTATTGTTAACCCTGCAAGGTGACTTCAACACAATGTTTGCTCCATAAATAGTAATCATTTTTACCTGTATTTATCCATATTTACCCATAAATATTAACTGTGCATAATATGTATGTTTGTGTGACGAAGAGGAAAGTAAGGAAGAATTCAGGAAGAGGCTTGTGAGAGGAATAAGAATAAATTAGACTTCTTTGCGATTTTGCCTGTTTTGTGGTGGCAGTCAACGTGATCCACAAAATGAATTGCTTCAGACTTTTACTACTCCAAGTTTTCTGTAAAAGTCATCATTTTAAAATGCATATAAGATGATGATCATCCTGAACTAGTTACCTTTAGCCAACAGAATAAAATCCAAATGGTTTAGAAAGGCATCTGTTCAACCTGAATTAATCTACAAATTTAATGCATTCCTGATTTAAATCTCAGCAGAGCTTTTCTGGGAGTCTGATGGGTTGACTTAAAACATATATTGAAGAACAAAAGGCCAAAAAAAAAAGTTAAAAAAATTAAGAAGGAAAGAGAAACAGGAGTATTAACCTGCTATGGTCAAAATGTTGTATTCCCCCAAATTCATCTGTGGAAATCCCAACCCCAAAGGTGATAATATTAAGAAGTGGGGCCTTTGGGAGGTGATTGGATTAGTGCCTTCAGGGGGGAAAAAAAAAAAAAAAAAAAAAAAAACTTGAGGGAGTTTTTAACTCCTTCCACTGTGTGAGGATACTCCCAAGAAAGCACCATTCTATAAACGAGGAAATGAGTTCTCATTGGAAACAAAATCTGCTGGTGTCTTGAACTTGAATCTCCCAGCCTTCAAAATGACAAATTTCTGTTGCTTGTAAGCCACCCAGTTTATGATGTTTTGTTATAACAGCCTGACAAACCAAGACATAACCCAATCAGAAAACATCATTATTTTAAAGATGTAGTATTTAAAGTGGTATGGTTATCATTATAACTAAATATAACAAAACACTACAATTAGTTATCATTATAACTAATTATAACAAAATACTACATTTATAACCATACCATTTTAAATTCTACATTGCAGGGAGACAAACAATTAATGAAACAGAATACAGATATTTGATAATTGGCATTTTTAACAAAAGTAAAATGAACTATTTTATAAATAGTGCTTGAAAAATTAGTAATTCATATAAAACAAACTGATCTTATTTTTCTGTGTTATTTCATATATGAAAACAAATTCCAAGTGAGTAAATATTTTAATATCAAAGTCAACTTTTATCAGTTCTGGAAGTAAGGGTAGTGGCTTAATTTTAGGACTCCAGGTCAAATGAATTTATTAAACAAACATAAAATGTGTAATCTCCAATAAAAAGGATGGATGAATAACTTTGACTATATGAAAATTTAAAACTTTACTACTAAAGTGACCTTATAAAATGTTAAAAGAGAAGTCTAGTCATTACTAGCCTTTTGAAAATATGAATCAATAAGATAAAGAAAAAGGTGTAATTAAAACAAAAACAACAACCAAAAAAGGTAGGAACAGACAAACTGCTAGTGGAGAAACTCAAGTAGCTCATAAACAGATGAAACGCTGCTCAATCTTTCTAGTATTCAGAGAAAGAAAAATAAGACCACAATAAAATGTGATTTCATATTCATCAAATTGGGAAACATTTTTTAAAATGCCTTATATTGGAAAAGAAGTGAAGAAATAATTATCCTCATTGATTGCTGAAGGAAGTATACATTTCCTCTGGAAATAAATTTTGCAGTATCTCATAAAGTTGGAGGTGTACATGATCTAAGACCCAACTTTAACTCCTAGGAATGCATTCTAGAGAGTCTCACATTTTTGTATAAGACATATGTATGATAATGATTTTTTAAATCATTTTATGATATGTAAGATATTGTTATCCAGCACCCATCCTGCAGTATTACCTGTATTAACTCTTTTCAGCTTCACAATAACCCGCTGAAGTAGATCCTGATTTTATCCTCCTTTACTGATAAAGAACTTGAGACACAAAAGAAGAAGAAATTTGCCTTTTCATAGAGCTGATAAGTGGTGGAACAGATTTTAAAGCAGATAGTCTGGTCCCAGAGTCCATCCTCCTCACCCATATGTTTTAACAGCTCTTACGCCTAAAAGGAAAAATTTAGTAACATCTTAAATGTCCATCAACAAAGAACAAAGAACTAAATGAGTATAAGGATATAACAGAAAATTTTACAGTTTCATCTATCAACAAGGACAAACTGGAAGTGGTGGCTCATGTCTGTAATCCCAGTTTTTTGGGTGCTTGATGTGAGAGGACGGCCTGAGGCCATGAATTTGAGACCAACCTATGCAATATAGTAAGACCTACCTTTTCCTATACCAAAAAAGAAAAAAAATAGAAAAAAAAAAGAAAAAATAGCTGGGTGGGATGGCATGCACCTGTAGGCTCAGCTATTCAGAAGGCTAAAGCAGGAGGATTGATTGAGTTCAGGAGTTCAAGGTTGTAGTTATCTATAATACTGCCAGTTCACTCCAACCTGGGTAACAGAGCAAGACTCCAGACTCCATCTCAAATATGATGACAAACAAACAAACAAACAAAAACACAAGAAAAATCTTGAAAAAAAATTACAGTTGAGTATATCAATTTGATATCATTTACACATTTTTATGCATTTATACATCATTTAAAAATAAATTGTATTATTTTTGGATATATATAATAAAGTGAGTATGGTATATATAGGAATAATAAATATCAAATTCTGGTTAACAGTTAGTGAAAGTTATCAATTATACATCAATAAAGATGGAGGAAAAAATAAAGCAATGAAATTAATTTAACACCAGAAAAGGAAAAAAATAAATTAATGAAGGGAATGTGGCCAGGGAGGAATATAGAAGAAATTTCAAATACATCTTAAGGTTAAAAAGAAAATTTGAAGAAAGTCTGGCATAACATTAATGTTTGTCAAAATTGTGAGATAGATACTCAAATATTTCTTAAATTATTTTGTATAATTTCCTGTATGTGTATTTTATAATGATACTACTACCAGTAAAAATCATAAAAGAAATTCAACTTGGCGCTCACTATACAACTTTCTCCTGTTTCCTTGTTGCTCCAGATTTGTGAAGCAGGTTGATGTGGTGTTTCCAGGGAGGAAATCCTGTCTTCTCCCAAGTCCTACCATGTTTAGTAGAGACAGGGTTTCACAATGTTGGCCAGGCTGGTCTCGAACTCCTGACCTCAGGTGATCTGCCTGCCTCAGCCTCCCAAAGTGCTGGGTTTATAGGTGTGAGCCACCATGCCCGGCCCTAATTTTTATTTTTTTGTGAAGGCAGGGCCTCCCCATGTTGCTCAGGCTGTTCTCAAACTACTGGGCTCAAGCAATCCTCCAGCAGTGGCCTCCCAAAATGCTGGGATTACAGGCATGAGCCGAAACGCCTGGCCTGACAGCTTTTAAATAGTAGCACTGATTGCTTAGTTCCTGACTAATCAGGTTCCCACCAACATGATTCATCCATGTTTTAGAAAACCTGCGTGTGGGTCTGATGACATTCTGTCTCTACCTTTCAAGTCATCTGCAATTTTAATGATACACAATTTTTGTTATTTTGTAGAGTCATTTTTTAACAGGAATTTAAAACTTTAAGGGAAAGGAATTATGTTTCCACGGCTCAATTTCAGGCATCACTGAGCAGGTGGGAGATCTGCCCCCTTTTCTGTTTTTGTTTAATTAAGGCTTTGACTTTGATTATGTCTCAATGTAAGACACTCTTTTACTTAAGCATTTCATTTCACATAATTAATTCAAATTCTTTCATTTCAACTGTATCATTTCTACCTAATTAATATTTATATCAATATAGAAAACAAGTTTTTAATATTGTAATATTGTCTGTTGTAATTTTTTTTAAATCTCTTAATCTCTTTATACAATACTATCTAAAATGCAAAACAGTATTGGTTTAATAAGCACTTACAACATTTCATAGAAAATTACCTTTTTCATCCCTGTCTTTCTGCATTGGGATAGATAGAATGTCAAAAGGTAAAACAATATTGTTTATTATGATGATAATGTTATCATAAAATAAATAACCTAACATTTTTAAAAAAATTATTTCAGTTGTTTTCCCCTCTTACACGATACAGATTTATTCTACATAATGAATCCTATAAGAAGATGAACTGTGCACATCTATTTTTGAGAAGGCAAAAGGGAACCTCATCTGTGGTGTCCTACACGACTTAGTGTCTTTTCAGAAATATTGCAAATTCCTTTGGGCCTGTGACACACTTTATTTTACTAATAAAAAATGTAAGGCCAACAAATTCCCTCCATCCATTTTTTTAAAATAAACATGAACAGAATGTTTTTGGCAGAAGTCAAAACTGTATTATTCTCCTGACAAACGTTTTGAGAGCTTCATGAGTGATTGTGATACAAGCTCTGTGACATACCTGACATAACATGTGTTTGGCAGATCATATTAGAATATAATCTGAGTGCATAGCTATTTATGTTACAGGGGCATGTACCTAAGAATCATATGGTTTTATTATAAAGACATCAATGTTCAGCAAGCTCTAGATATTTAATATGTTTAATATTAAATATCATTTATGTTTAATGATTAAATATTTAATAATGTTTATCTTTAATTCATTCAGTAAACAACTGTCAGATGCCTGCTGTATGACAGGGTCTAATTAAAAGCTAAGGAAACAAAACTAATAAAATCACTTTCTTGACTAAAGGAATCTGTTTCATGAGGAAATATGAATAAACAAGAACAAAAAAGCATAATATTACACATAATTTAATGAGGTGGATAAAATTTTATTTGCCACAATGCCTTTATGGTAGAGTGTATTATTATGCATAAATACTCACTGTCCTTTCTGGTTGAAAAAGACAAATCATAGCTTCCTTAACCTATTGATGTCATATGTACCTGTATGGCTTGATTAATGGAATATGAGGTTAAGTGATACATATCACATAGGCCAATAAGGAGTTTATCATTTTATTGTTCTTCTTCCAAGGAAAAGGGAAAAAAGGGTGAATCATGGGGGCAGGTCCTTCCCATGCTGTTCTATTCTCCTGAAGGTGAATAAGTCTCACAAGATCTGATGGTTTTAAAAAGGGGAGGCTCCCTGCACAAGCTCTCTTCTCTTGTCTGCTGCCATATAAGACCTGCCTTTCACTTTCTGTCGTGATTGTGAGGCCTCCCTGGCCACGTGGAACTGTGAGTCTAATAAACTTCTTTCTTTTGTAAATTGCCCATTCTCAGGTATGTCTTTATCAGCAGCATGAAAACAGAATAATACATTGCTGCAGCATAACCTATCCTATTTGGACTAATATAGTCCCCTGGAGTTGTACAGCTCGTGTTTTAACAAAATGCTCCAAAAAGTTCCTGTGAAGTAAAATTGGAGCCTCTGAAGTCGTAGATGGAACTTCACTAAGAGGACTACGCCACTCCACTTGAGATTCAAGGAATTAATTTGCAGTTAGTAAGACGGATCAATACTATTAGAATTAGGTGTAGAAAGGAGATGTGGTAAGACATAAGAAAAAACACATCAAACCACAGAAAGCAAAGAACTGCCTAAATATGAGACCACTGCGGGAGCAGATAGAGAATATCAGGGCTAGTGATTGGGTTTTTACAGGCCTCAACATTAGCTTAGGTACCACTATATATTACTGAATTGTTAAGACTAGACTACTGACATTAAACAGTATTTCTCTCCTAAAGTGAGAAACAAAATAGAAATAAAGCCAGAGCAAGGTAACAAACCCCCCATGTCTGACTATCTCTACGTGCCCACACGATGATCACATTTCTCCCCATTGACTGATGCCTGTGATTTGTGTTGGGAACCTGGCTTGCTTGAAGTTGACGGATTCGTTTGCATCCACTTAGGGATCAAGGAATATAAAGCATAATCAAATATGACACCATATCGGTATATAAATCTTGGTAGAACTACTTTGGCATAGGCCTAGACATGTTTTTAGGTTTGAACAGTTGCACCGTTGGAGTTTCCAAACAATTGTAAAGTGTAACCAGAATGTAATGCTATTGCAATGGAGGGATAGAGAATAGCTCCAATATATGTATTTCACTATACTTCTTTAGAGATAGTGCTATATGTTTATTTATTTTCTATCTTTTTAGTAATTTTAGTGGTTGAAATTTTGGGACAAAAAATGGAAGGTCAGCAATAATAACGGGTGGTGCTGTCTGCAAACACTGCAGGACAGTAACTACTCAAATACCACAGATAGCATGTCTTCAATCATTCTATAGAATATATGAATTGTAATCTGTTCCTGGCACTGAGCTGAGCTTAATTTCTGGTTCCTGTGAACCATGTTAGAGTTCCCAGTCTTGTGGAACGGGAAAATATTTAAATTCATAATGCAGAGAAGGCCTTTTTCTTCTCAATGAGAACAAACCAGTCTAGAATCGATGACTCTAATACTTATACCAAACCACCATGTCTTTATAGATCTCATCACTTAGTATGTGAATCACATAGAAATTCAATAAAATATTATTTCTATGTATGCCTTCTGTCAGTAAGATAATAATTTATCTGATCAAAGCAAGAAAAGTTCATTACAAAATGATCTCAGCATTTTATATTGTCTCTCAAGCACACCATTTATTTGCTCTTTGATTTTATTTCAGAAGTGTTGATTTTTATCATATCTGAAACATGTATAACTCCAATCCAAGAACATTCTAATTTATGTGGTTCACTTCACAATCTTTAGAAACTTAACTACAAATAGTAAGATAGTTTAACGTCTGTAACTTTTTTGATTATATAAAGTTTAAATTCAACAGATTTTTAAATGAAAAATTTTAAAAGAAAAAATCTGTAGAAATAGGAGGAAGAAAAACATAAAAGCACAAAGAAAATCACAAAATATTTTTAGATACAGATAATTCTTGATTGCTCAGAGAATTAACTAGTTTCAGATATTCTGAAAGGGCTGGGTAGAGGGTGTTAAGGAATCAAGCAGGTGATATTTCTCAGTTTGAAATCAGTCTAATTTGGAGTTTAAGCTTTAACGTCCCATCTCCTACCTCCTGTAGTGGTTGCTAATCAAGGATAATTACCGAGATTATGTAGCTTTTTACTGGGAAGATAAAGGAACAGAAGGACACAGCTGCAAAACCAGGATGAGCAATGCTTCTAAGACTTTACTGTGCCCACAAATCACCTGGGAATTTTGTTAGAATGCAAATTCTGAGCAAGCAGATCTGGAGCTGGGCCTAAGAGTCTGTATTTCTAACAAGCTCCCACCTAATACCTATGCAACTGATTCTTGCATCAGACTTTTTTGAGTAGCAAGATTGGACTTGAATAGTTCTAATGATATTTTATCTATGACTTACTCATTACTGCAGTTAATTGAGTATTCACTCTATTTTTTTCTTGCACTAGCAGAATCATTTATTTGTAGGTGATAAGATAATGAAAATAATACAAATCTCTTTACTTATGTTACTAATCTTCTAGTTTGGTTAAGTGGAGTAAAAGTCAGAAGAATAAAATTGAGAGAGAAAAAGGTCTTTTCAAATAACCATTTTAGAAAAATTAGGCAAGCAGAAAGAAACATCTTTTTATCCAAATGATAGCTTGTTTTTAATTTGGCCATAGAACATTTTCATTTAAAATATCTAAAATAATTTATATAACAGTAAGTCAGTTTGGTCCTATCTAGTTAATTGGCTTGGAGCAATTTAACTAAATTTTATTTCTCCACCTGTAAAATAAATAATTGAATAAAATTAGTTTGATTGCCTTAAAATTCTGCAATTGTATAAGGATTATTTTATACTTCTACTTCACACTAACATAAGTTAACATGGTCAGTGGATCTAGTAAAAATTTGACCTCAAGTCCTAAACAATCAAACGTAAAAGAATATAAAAATCTGATATCTTACTGAGAAGCAAAAATAGGATAACAGGCTTGAATGCCAGCTCTGCTCCTTCTTGGCTGAGGAACTCTGTTTTGCTTCAGTTTCTCTTTCAATAAAAAGGGGAAAGAAAACTGAAAATGTGTTGATTAAATTCCTTAAAGTGCTGATGACCTTACAAGGCTGAAAATGAGAAGCAACAAAGCATGGAAGATTTTGGCTTTTTTCTTTCTTTTTTTAAACCTCTGATAGAAGCCTCAGATAAAAGCACAACTCCCAAAATTCAGTGTCATTTGTAAACTAAGCCTGATAACTATGGAGGGTGAAAAAGAACTGTCAGGTATTATACTACTACAGTAGTCAAAATTGACTACAGTGGCCTTCTAAAAGTAAGCAGACATTCTTAATAAAACATCAATTTTGAACTTTATTATTAAGGGAATATTTAGGGTTAAAAAGTAATTTACTAGTATTGTTTGAAATTTACCTTGAGAATTCAAAATATTTGAGAAAAATCACATGTAGTAAACCCACTTCTTCTGGCTAAAATGAAGTAATATGGACAAGATTTAACTTCAAGACTAAAAGGAAAATTTTAAAAATTATATGAAAATGATGGATTTCTAAAACATTGGAGATTCTACAACTAAAAACAGTGATCTTTGAGAGACAGGGAACAAATGAGGTGAGGCTTACAATTGTGCTACCTTACTACCTGGAAAGACTTATTGGGCCTCAATGCCAGGACAGAAAACACAGGAAGGACTTAATGATCTCCCTGATATGAGCAAACTGAGTTGGGAGTCTAGGGAGGTAAAGGTGGCTAGAGTTTTCAGGGCTGGGTATGTGACAGGAATGAGCTTCATAGAAAGAAGCTTTAGAGCCTTGGCCTACTTACGTTGTCAGCTGAGTACTCATCAGTATATTCATATGAGAAACTACCCAAGGCCAAGGAATAAATAACCCAAAAGGATTAGAGGGAATAAACCCAGGAGCTAGCGCAAAGCCAGAAATGGTTACTTTTACCAAAATCCAGAGTGGAAAATTTACTAATTCATGGTGAATTAGCTAGACTGCTCAAAAAGGTTTTTTGCCTCATTGGTAGAGCAAAATTAAGCCTAGACTAATTGTTGCTTTGATAAGGGCTAAGAAGGCTTAAAAGCAAGAGACAAATAACTAAATGGTTTCTAAATGATGTAACTGTTTTCCAGAAAAGTTCAAGAATATTTATAGACGTAGGAAGATCCAACATCTAATAAGGTAAAATATATAATGTCTAGCATCCTATCTGTTCTGAAAGGAGGCATGAAAATATAACCCATAATCAGGAAAGCAAATAAATCAATGTAAACCAACCCAGAAATGACTCAGATAATGGAATTAGCAGACAAGAACTTAAAAATTGAATTATAAGTGTGTTACATATGTACAAAAAATAGAGAATAAGATTGAACACATTAAATAAAAACAGGTCAGGCACAGTGGCTCATGCCTGTAATCCCAGCACTCTGGGAGGCTAAGAAGGGTGGATCACAAGGCAAGGAGATGGAGACCATCCTGGCTAACATGGTGAAAACCGGTCTCTACTAAAAATACAAAAAATTAGGTGGGCGTGCTGGTACGTGCCTGCAGTCCCAGCTGCTCGGGAGGCTGAGGCAGGAGAATTGCTTGAACCTGGGAGGCAGAGGTTGCAGTGAGCTGAGATTGCGCCACTGCATTCTAGCCTGGGTGACAGAGCAAGACTCCGTCTCAAAAAATAAAATAAAATAAAAATAAATAAATAGAGATAAAAACAATATTAAAAACACAAAAGACAGAATTCTAGATAAGAATACAAACTTCAGTGAGTTGTAATACATTTCACATGGTCTAATATACATGTCATCAGCGCCGTCAAAGGAAAGGAGTAAAAGAAAAATTATTTGAAGACATAGTGACCAAATCGTTTTCAAATTTGGTAAAAACTCTAAGCCCACAGATCCAAGAGGCTCAACAAATTTCAAGCATAAAAACATGAAGCAAACATGTAGTTTGCTACATCAAACTACATCATAATCAAATTGCTTAAAACCAGTGATAAAGAGCAAATCTCAAAAACAGTAAAAGAAAAGCAACACATTAAAGATGACAGCAAAATTCTCACTGGAAACAATACAAGCCAAAAGAAATTAGATCAATATCTTTTTATGGATGTTGTTCAAAGAAAAAAAAAACTGTCAATCTACAACTCTATGCTCAGAGAAAATATGTTTTAAAAATGAAGGCAAAGATATTTTTAGACATATAACTGACAAAAACTTTATTACCATCAGTCAAAAAATATGTCGAAGCAAGTCCTTCAGACAGAGAAAATGAAACCATATGGAAATCCAGATCTATGCCACTGAATGAAGAAAACTGAAATGTAATTATGTGGGTAAGTGAAAAGGCTTAAAAATAGTTTAAAATGTTTAAAAGGTATTTGGCTGTTTAAAGCAAGCATGATAACAACATATAGTTGGGGTTATATGCAGAATTAAAAAGTATAGCAAGATCAAAAAGCTTAAAGGAGAAATGGAGGTATCCTGCTGTAAGGTTCTTATACTACACAGAAAGTGATATCTTATTTGGGGTAGACTATAATAGATTTAATGTGCATACTATTAAACGGTAAAGCAACAGTCAAGAAAACAAGAGTACATCATTCTCAGCAAACTGACACAGGAACAGAAAATCAAACACCGCATGTTCTCACTCATAGGCGGGTGTTGAACAATGAGAACACATGGACACAGGGAGGGGAGCACTACACACTGGGGTCTGTTGGAGGGAAATAGGGGAGGGACAGTGGGAGGTGGGGAGTTCGGTGGGGGGATGGCATGGGGAGAAATGCCAGATGTGGGTGAGGGGGAGGAAGGCAGCAAATCACACTGCCACATGTGTACCTATGCAACAATCTTGTATGTTCTTCACATGTATCCCAAAACCTAAAATGCAATAAAAAAAATACATGCAGGCATACACAATTCTTCATCTCCCAACCATAATTTTTACACTTAGAAAATTGGATACTGTATGTCTTAAATATAAAACAGCTTTACCTAAAAAAAAAAAGAAAAGAAAAAGAAAACGAGTAATAACTAATAAGAAAAAATAGGAAATCAAATTGTAAAAGAAAACACGCAACCCAACAGAAGATGAGAAATGAGAAAAGGGCAAAAAAAGAACAGATAGCACAAACAGAAAACAAATAATAAGATGGTAGATTAAAATATGATCATATCAATCATATTAAATATTAATGATCAAAAAACTCAAAAAGACAGAGATTACTGAGTTGATTTTAAAAGCAAGAACACACTGTATATGGTTTACAAAAAAAAAAAAGAAAGAAACCAAAGTTCTTTAAGTGTAAATAAATACACCAAAACCAAAAAAGATAGAAAAGGCCATGCAATGTTAATATTAATCCAAAGAAAGATATCATGTCTGTATTAATGTCAGGCACAGGATAATTCAGAGAAAAAATATTATCAGGGATTAAAATTATCACTTCATTATAATAACAGGGTCAATTCTCTGAGAGGTTATAACAATTCTAAATGTTTAAGCACTTATCAATAGAGCTTGAAAACACCTGAAACAAAAATTAATAGAACTTTAATAAGAAATATACAAATCTACAAATACAGTTGGATATTTCAACACCACTCTCATCATGATTGATAGAAAGTAGATAAAAAATTAAGGATATAGAAGTTTCTAAAAAATGATCAACCAACTGATCTCATTTAAATGTTTAGAATGCTCACAACAGAGTGAGTAGAGTACAAAAATACATTATTTTATGACAATAGTATTAAATTATTAATAGAAAAATCAGTAGTTAGAAAATATGTGGAAAATATTCACATATCTGAAAATACTCACATAACTACATATTTATTTATAAATATTAATATCATATTTACATTGAATTGAATCTTGGATATGCCCTGCTTATTAACTGAGACTTGGTTTTTAGCCTGTGGAGTGGATAAATTAATGTCAGTATTGCAGGATTATTGTGAAGATTAAAGGATCAGAGGTGATAGGAAGAGAGAAGATTGAAATTGTCTAAGCTCCTACATATTCATTCATTCATATATTTATTTATTCATGTGGCCTCATTTTATTTTAGCCTACACTACGTATCAGAGGTCAGACAGTCCTCTAGATGCATGAGTTAATCATTGAAAAACATGCAACCTTGTTAAATTACAGCAAAGAGGCCCACATTTAAAATAAATATGGTAAATAAATAAATTACATCTTTTGTTAGAAGGTGAAAAATTAAAGCAAGTTAAGCAAATTCAGTGACACAAGGATGGGGCTGGTTGTAATTTTTTAAATTGGAGGAAGGGGTGTTAAGAGTAAGCCTCACTGAGATAGTGACATTTGACAAAAGAGATAAGGGAATTACCATTGTGAATAGAATGGCATTCCAGGCAGAGAGAAAGCTACTGCAAAGTCTTAAAAGCTAGAGGAGGCCAATGAAAAACCATGAAAGATTAAGCAGAAGAAAGTAGATGAAGTTAGAAATATATGGCCGGGCGCGGTGGCTCAAGCCTGTAATCCCAGCACTTTGGGAGGCCGAGGTGGGTGGATCACAAGGTCGAGAGATCGAGACCATCCTGGTCAACATGGTGAAACCCCGTCTCTACTAAAAATACAAAAAATTAGCTGGGCGTGGTGGTACATGCCTGTAATCCCAGCTACTCAGGAGGCTGGGGCGGGAGAATTGCCTGAACCCAGGAGGCGGAGGTTGCGGTGAGCCGAGATCGCGCCATTGCACTCCAGCCTGGGTAACAAGAGCGAAACTCCGTCTCAAAAAAAAAAAAAGAAAAGAAAAAGAAATATATGAGGGTGCTGGGGCAGGCAGAGAGAGGTGACTTGTGGAGATGTAATGGGTCTTGTGCTGTTGTAAGAACTGGCTTTTCCTACAAGCAAAATAGAAAAAAAATTTGACTAGAGGAGTGACATAATCTGACATATTTTAGAAGGATCACTCTGGCTAGAACATTAAGACTAAAATGGGTAAGTATGAAAGCAGGAAGAATAGTTGAGAGGGTATTACAGGGCTCTAGGAGAGAAACAATAATGGCCTGTCCCTGGATAGAGGAAGTGAGGTGGGTATATTATAAACATAGAACCGATCCCTTTGTCTTCTGAGGACAACAGGCAAACCCGGAATGAAGCCAGCACTTTGAAGACCTCTTTCTTTCTTAGCCAGGTAGTAGGCTGGGTTCAGAAAACTGCATCTAGGATCCATGATTGTGCATAAGCATGACCTTCCACAATTTGGAAATCCCTGTAAGTTCAGGTGACTATGCTTTATATTTCTGCCCAAAATTTTCTGAGAAATTGGAAAGGAAGCCAAGCCTTCTTTAGCTTTTAAGCTGACAGAATCCAAGAAGACACAGTGTTTTTTTCCTGGTAGCAGTGATAGGATCTGATAATCTGTCTGCTCCTGCCACATTGGTTTATAACAGGAGAGACCCAGGTTCTCTCCATCACGTTCACTGTTGCCTGAAATTACAGTGGTATTTGCTGTAATTCACTGTCCAGATTGCCCTTTGGGAATGACAAAAATATTTGCCAGTTTTGAAAAGTACTACTAAAGGTGGTTTCAACTGTCCATAGGTGTTAATCCAAAAACCACTTGCTATTAAAGATAGTTCACACAAATCTCCATTCCAATTGCATTTTCTAGAGAGCCCCATCCAGGACAGTGCTATGGCAACTGCACCTGAGATCCAGTGAGAAGAACAAAGACATAACCCTTCACCTGAGGGTCCAGAAGTCTGTTCAAAGAAGAGCAACAAAACATTTAGCATAGTTCTTTATTTAAATAGAACTTCTGAGGAAGAAATTTTCAGGAAGAACATTTATAGAGAAGCATTTCTGAAAATAAAACATGTCTTTGCACTAAAATGCACTCTGCAGATATATTAGCGTATGGACACTTGAAATCTCAAATAGAGGATCCAGAGGAAGAAATGCCACAAAAAGCAACACAAAAGCCTGACACATGGAAAATGTGAGTGAAGACGAGAGATGTAAAGGATAGTAGAAGCAACTAATGTAACATGTGAAGAATATTAGTTGTAAGAGAAGGAGAAAAGAATACATGGAAAAGAGGAAATGATCAAATAAATAGTGAAAGAAATTTTCTCCAAGCTAAATAAACATTTAAGCTTGCAGATTAAAATGCCTCATCAAATTCCAAGTAATGTCGATGACAAAAGATTTATGTGAAGGCACAATGTGAATTTTTGAACTGCAAAATCATAAGAAAATTTTATAAGCTTCCAGGTAGAAAGAACAAGTCATTTATCTGCCAGAAAGCAAAGGATTAATACTAAGACTACTGAGAAAAAAGGATGATAAACTGATCATTCTTTAGTCAGACCAGATATCAGTCCCCTGGCAGAGAGAAAGATATTTGTTAATAGTCAAAGATTCAGAAAGCTTATCACCCACATTCATCATTTGAGGATAACAGTTTTTTAAAATTCATAGTTAAAGCACAGATTTACTAGAGATGAGAATTTGAGGTAAGAAATAAAAAGAAAGAAAAGATTAGTAATAACTCTAGCGGTACAAATAGCTAAATCTGAAAGGATAATGATACATTATCTGTCAGGAATATGGAATATAACCATCTAATTAAAAAATCTTAAAGCAGAAGTAATGTGCTACAAGAGAAATTATATAACTTGTGAAAAAAATAGAATATTAAACTGCCTTAGTAAAATCCAGGAGTAGAATTAAGAGCTGGAAAGAAAAAGGCAGAGTAGTTTAAATGTCTCAACCAACTAGAAGGATATGCATGAAAGGAAGAGGAGTCTAAAACACTAAATTATCAGGCTGAGGAGTATGGTGAGAAAATGGGTTGTCACAGAAAAATAGTTTGTATGATTTAGGGGAATGATTGAACTGTTCTGGCCTTGTTTGTTCTATTTACTCAGCAAATATTTATTCAAGGACTATAAACAGGATGTCATTTATACGTCACACACTGTTCTATGAATTAAAGGCATACCATTTGAACAAAACATACAATTTCTATCCTCTTGTGTCTCCAATTTTAATTAGAAAAAGAGAATAACTGAGAGATAAATTGTTTGGAGAAACAGAGTGTCATAAGGGAGAGTTATATGGATATGGACATAAAATTAATCAGGCATAAAAGAAACCAGAAGAGGTGCTTCCTTGAAATTCTTGCTTGTCATACGAAGTATGATTGGTGTCAAAGTATGCCAGAAAACAAATAACATGGTTTTGATATGACCACATTTATTAATACTTAACATAGTAATCACTAGATTTCGTAAGAAAGAATGTAGAAATGACTCTAGAACCTACTGGGAAAATCCAAGGGACCTCCAAAATAAAAGGGCTACAAACAGCTACAAACTGTCTCCTTCAGCTGTAAAACTTTGTATTTCTTTCCGCTTTAATCAAAGTAAGTTTGCACGTTGACTCTTATCTCTTATTGGTAAATTTTACTAAATAATTAAGAAAATAAAAATCGTTTTTTTTTTAGACGGAGTTTCGCTCTTGTTACCCAGGCTGGAGTGCAATGGCGCGATCTCGGCTCACCGCAACCTCTGCCTCCTGGGCTCAGGCAATTCTCCTGTCTCGGCCTCCTGAGTAGCTGGGATTACGGGCACGCACCACCACGCCCAGCTAATTTTTTGTATTTTTGGTAGAGACGGGGTTTCACCATGTTGACCAGGATGGTCTCGATCTCTTGACCTTGTGATCCGCCCGCCTCGGCCTCCCAAAGTGCTGGGATTACAGGCTTGAGCCACCGCGCCCGGCCTGAAAATAAAAATCTTAAATGAACGCATGAGTGAATAAATAACATGAATATAACCACTCCCAACTCTAAATACCACAGAAAAGAAACAATAGTTTTTATTTAATAAGATCCAATTTACCCTTGGGATCTTCACTTTCAGGTACTTTTTCAGATTTCTTTTGTCTTTTTCTTTACCAATGTTCTCTACATAAAATGAATTCAGGTTTCTTTGCAGTCATTAATCAACCAGCAAAAAAGAAAATGTGTAATATATGGAAATTGAAGTACTTTTATCCAAGATTTTTTACTGTGTCTTATCTATGAATAGAATGATATATGCACGTTTATGTGCAATATTACCCATTTAGCTTGTAGAAAAAAAGGTTTCAGTAGTCTTAATATTTAGGGTTTCTTTTCTCTTCCTGCAGTTAAAATAATATGAGAAAAAAAGGGTTTTATTTTTCTATTAAAATTTTTTAGCTAAAAGTAAACACTGACTGGAGGAAAGTATTCTCAATACAATCAACTGAAAAACAGAACCTAGAATATATCAACTTCTACAAATTTATACAAAAGATGAATAATAGTATACTGTCCAATAGCTTACTATGCACAACTAAAATGAAAGAATGAACAAGTTCTACAGATATCAACATTGATAAATATATAATCATGTTAAGTTAAAAAGACAAGTTCTAAAGGTTTATTTCCATTTGATATAATATATATAAACTTAAAATCTGAACTAATAATCCTATAAATGTAGATAGAACATACGCCTTTAAAAAGGAAGGTACAAGGACTGACTGCATAAATGGGCATTTAACTGTATCTGTAACTTTCTCTTTTTACTGACAAATGTGACAAAATGTGAACATCTTTAAAATCTAGAGAAAAAGTAATTAGAGTTAATTAAACTATTCTACAATTATTAAATATTAAGTCATCTGGCTTTTAAACTTTGTGTCATAAAATACTGTCTATGTTGCTTTGAGTTATTCTAAGCAGCAAGCAAAAAATATATTATTATTACTGAAAATAATGTGGTAGTAGACATCATTTTTTGGTTTCTCAAATACTAGATCTGTAATTTTATCTTCAATAAAAAAGTGCTTCTATGCTTCATGAAGCTAGAAATCAATAGCAGAAAAAATTTAGAAAAAATCCCAAATATGTGGAAATTAAACAACAAGTTCCTGAACACTAAATAGGGCAAAAAGAAAATTTAAAAATTATTTTGAGACAAACAGCAATGGAAATACAGCACATCGAACTGTACAGGATGCAGTAAAAGCAGGTCTAAGAAGGAACCTGATAGCAATAAATGCCTACATCAAAAACAAGAAAGACCTCAAATAAACAACCTAACATTACCTACAAAATCTAGAAAAGGAAGACTGTAAGCTCTCAGTAAGTAAAAAATATAATATAATATAATATAATATAATATAATATAATATAATATAATATAATATAGATCAGCGCATAATTAAATGAAGTAGAGACTAGAACAACAGAAAAAATCAACAAAACTAAGAATTCTTCTTTAAAAATACAGGCAAAATAGAAAAATCATTAGTTGGACTAAGAAAAAAAGAGAAAAGTCAAATAGATAAAATTAAAAAGTAAAAAGTCAACTAATATCATAGAACAGTAATGGAGTGCTGTGAACAATTATATATCAACAATTTAGGAAGCTTAGAAGAAATGAATAAATTCCTAGGCACATACAACCTACCGAAACTGAATTATGAAGAAACAGAAAATATGAATAGACCAAAAAATGAGTAAGGAGACTGACTCTCTCATCAAAGAAAAGCCCAGGACTCGATGGCTTTGTTGCTGAATTCTACCAAACATTTAAAAACCTAATACCAAATCTTCCAAACTATTCCAAAAAACTGAAGAACAGAAAAATTTTCCAAATACATTTTATGAGGCCAGCATTACCCTGATAACAAAGCCAAACAAGGATAGTACAAGAAAAAAAAAATTACAGGTCACTATCCTTGATTAACACAGAAATAAAAATTCTTAACAAAATACTAGCAATCAAATTCAAAAAGACATTACAAGGATCATTCATCATGCTCAAGTGAGATTTATCCCAGGGATGCAAGGATGATTTAACATATACAAATCTACAAATGTGGTACACCACGTGTGCTATGATTGTATGCATATATAGGTTTTTGTTCACCTTTCTGGCTCATAATTCCCATAGCCCTTATTACAGTCTTTTGTTACAATGTTGGGTATGTTAAGCCTCAGGGGCAGACATCTGGAAACGATTTCTCTGACATTTTTCTACTCTCAACAGTCCCAAGGTAGGACTATAATTTGATTGTAGTTATTAAAAACTCTCCCTAGAGAGGGTTTCACCCTATACTCTTAGGGAAGAAAGGCTGATGTATGAGGCTTCCATGAAAACCTGAGAGGACCGGGTTAGGAGAGATTCTAGATAGCTGGAGTCACGGAGGTTCCTGGAGGGTAGCATACCCAGGGACAGTATGGAAGCCCTGTGCTCCTTACCTCCTACCTAGCCCTATGTATCTCTTTATCATGGTTATTGTAATATTCTTTATAGTACACTGGTCAATGTGTTTCACTAGTTATGTCAGCCACTCCAGCAAATTAGTCAAGCTCAAGGAGTCTGTTTATCTCCAGGTAGATAGTGTCAGAATTGAAATGGAGAATACTCAGCTGGTGTCTAACGTTGTTGTTAGGGAAAAACAAAAACACACATTTGATCACAGAAGTCTTTTGTATTGATTGTTGCAGTGTGAGAGCAGAGGAAAAACACGATTTTAGTCTTTTTCCCAAACGTCACATTAACAGCATAAAGGACAAAAACCATATAATCATCTCAATAAACGCAAAAATGTTGACAAGTTTAACTTTCTTTCATGATAAAAATAACTGTCAAAAAGTTAGATAGAGAGGGAATGCACTTCAACACAACAAAGGTCATATGTCACAAGCCCAGAGCTAACCATGCTCAATACTGAAAATTTAAAAGTGTTAAATTTAAAAATGATCAGAACAAGACAAGGATGCTCCTTTTCACTACTTCTATTTAACATAATACTGGAGTCATAACACTGGAGTCCTAGCCAGAACAATTAAGTAAGAGAAAGAAATAAAAGTCATCCACTTCAGAATAGAAAAAGTTAAACTCACATGATTTTTGTTGTTGTTGTTGTTGTTGAGACAGAGTTTTACTCTTGTCGCCCAGTCCAAGCTGGAGTGCAATGGTGTGATCTTGGCTCACTGCAACCTCTGCCTCCTGGCTTCAAGTGATTCTCCTCCCTCAGCCTCCTGAGTAGCTGGAATTACAGGTATCCATCACCAGGCCTAGCTAATTTTTGTATTTTTTTTAGTAGAGACAGGGTTACACCATGTTGGCCAGGCTGGTCTTGAACTCTTGACCTCAGGTGATCCACTGCCCACCTCAGCCTCCTTAAGTGCTGGGATTACAGGTGTGAGCCACCTTGCCTGGCAAAATTGTTATCATCTGTCAAGGTCCATGGTCACTCATCTTTGGCTCAGAATAAATCTCTCAAAAAGAAAAAAAAAAAAAAAGAGAAAACACTAAACTCCACCAAAATCTGCTAGAACTAATAAACAAATTCAGTAAAGTTACAAGATACAAAATCAACATATAAAAATCGATGATGTTTCTATACAATAAACACAATTCAAAAAAGAAATAAATCAAGAAAACAATTCTATTTACAATAGCTACGGAAAAAATAAAATACTCAGAAATACTTTTAACCAAGAAAATGAATTGTATGCTGACACTGTAAAACATTGATGAGAGAAATTAAAGAAAACACAAATGAGAAGATATTTTATGTTCATAAATTAGAAAAATTAATATTGTTAAAATGCCCATCAAGGAAATCTACAGATTCAATATAACCATTATTAAAATTCCAATGACATTTTTTACAGAAATAGAAAAAAACTTAAAATTCATATAGAACTGTAAGAGAATCCAAATAGTCAAATAAATATTGAGTGAAAAGAACAAAGCGAGAGGCATCATACTATCAGAGTTTAAAATCTACTGCAAACCTATAGTAATCAAGACAGCATCATACTATTATAGCATAAATACACATACACAAATGAAACTTAATAGAGAGCTCATAAATAAATCCATGCATTTAAAATCAATTGATTTTTGACAAAGATGCCAATAACACACAATTAGGAAAAGACTTTCTTCAGCAAATAATGTTGGGACAACAGGATATCCATATGCAGAAGAATGAAGCTAGACCTTTTTTTCACACCAAATGCAAAAATCAATTCAAAATTGATTAAAGATTTAAATGTCAGATCTGAAACTTGTAAAACTACTAGAAAAGAACACGGGGAAAAGCTCCATGACGTTGGAATGGGAAATAAATTTTTAGATATGAACTCAAAAGCACAGGCAACAAAAGCAAAAATAGGCAAATGAGATTATATCAAACTAAAAAACTCTGCACACTCAAGGAAAAACTCAAGAGTGAAGAGGCAACATACAGATTGAGAGAAACTATTTGCAAACCGTACCTCTGGTAAGAGATTAATATCCAAAATATATAAGAAACTCAACTCAATATTTTTTCTTAAAAAACCAAATGATTCATTTTTAGAGTGGGCAAAGGGCTTGAGGAGACATTTCTCAAAAGAAGGCATACAGATGGGTAGCAGTATGCAAAAAATGCTAACCATCACTAATCATCAGAAAAACGCAAAGCAAAACCACAGGATAGAAGACGGGTTGATAGATGCAGCAAACCAACATAGCACATGTATACCTATGTAACAAACCTTCACGTTCTGCACATTTATCCCAGAATTTAAAGTAAAATAAAAAATAAAAATTAAAAAAGCAACATGATATCATCTCACACTTGTTAGAATGGCTATTCTCAAAATATAAAAGAGCATAAATGTCAACAAGGTTGTGGTAAGAGGGAAACCATTGTATACTGCAGTGGATAATGTAAACTAGTATAGCCACTTAGAAAACAGTATGAAGGTTCTTCAAAAAATTGAAAACAAAACTACCATATGATGTGGTAATCTCTCTACTGGGTATATATTTAAAGCAAATGAAATCAGTATGTCAAAGAGATAATCTGCCCTCTCATTTTCATTGCAGCATTATTTATGATAGCCAAAATATGGTCTCAACCTAAGTATTCATCAAGGTATGACTAGATAAAGGAAATGTGAGATATATACGTGTAACAGACATATAATGGAATATTATTGTACACGTAACAAACATATATTGTATATTGGTTACATATAATGGATTATCGGTCAGCCTTTAAAAAGAAGGAATTCCTGACATTCGGGAAAACATGGATGAACCTGGAGAACATTACATTAAGTGAAATAAGCCAGGCACAGAAAGACAAATACAGCATGATCTCACTTATATATAGAATCTGGGGTTTTTTGTTTTGTTTTGTTTTGTTTTTGTTTTTGTTTTTGTTTTTGTTTTTTAGACCACACAGCATTAATGAAGTCCAGCCATAAGATTTTCTTATGAAAATCTGAAAAAGTTAAATTCATAGAAGTAGAGAGTAGAATGGTGGTTACCAGAAGCTGGGGTGGGGGGTGAGGGTGGGAAGATGTTGGTTAAAGGATACAAAATTTCAGTTAGATAGAAGGAATAAGTTCAAGAACTCTAATTTACAAAATGGTGACTATAGTTAATAACAATATATTCTCAAAAATTGCTAAGAGAGTAGATGTTCTGTTCTCACCACAAATGTGGTAAGTGTGCGAGGTAATGCATACGTTAATTGGCTAAGTGTAGCTATTCTGCAATGTATACATATTTCAAAACATCATATTGTATGTGATCAATACATATAATTTTTATCTGTCCATTAAATAACAATCATAATAGCTATAGAAAATACAAATACAATAAACACTCTTGCCAAGAAGCTTGTAAAACCCCATAAAGTTAAGAAATATAGTATACAAAGAAAAAATAAAAACAAAATAGTATTATTTGTGCTCCAAAAATTCATTCTTATATTTTGTTTTGTGAGAATATTTTTTAAATGCAATCAGAAAAATATAATAACTAACTGTGTTAAAATTGAATGTGCCCATATAAAGAAGTAAAAGTGAACATTTTTCTACTTAAAATCATAGTGTATTTTGCTTTGCCTATCTGCTCTGTTTCATTTTACAACTTTTTCTCCTTCTTATCTATATCAAGGGAAATGAAATTTTCCAGAATCCCTTGCCCACTAGTTTTCAACTAGTGCCAACCAATGGCATGCGCTCAGTAGAGATTGGAAAACAGGATAAAATGAGAAGTCAAGGTTTTTCGCTCCACAGTTTCTCCCCTTAGCTCTCTACCTCCACTGGTATCTCCAGCAATGGCCAATTTTTCTCGGTGGCTCGATTACCCACCAAACAACCTACTGCATGAATGGAGGTATGTTGTGTAGCGTAGCTCCAGCTTCTCCCAGGTAGTCTCGGCTTCTAAGATCCCATAATATGGCCTTCTAGGTTTATTCTTTCAGCATAATGATGGTAACAACTTCCTGCCATTGCAAATTTCTGGAGCATCTTATCATCCTTTGTTTGGCTTGTTAGCTCCAAATTCAACTGTGTTAACACTCTCTGTGTTAAATTATCTCTGTTTGAAATCCAAGAGTGGTTTCTGTTTTCCTGACTTGATTCTAATGGATACATCAGCATTGCCAAAAACAGAAGAAAAAAAAAAAACTGAACTTGCATTGCAATTATAGAACCTGTACGAACAACAAGCATAAAATATGTGGTCAGTACAATATAAAACTCTTTCTTTGGGAGCTCTTATTCAGTTTAAGGGAGGGACCAACTTTCCCATAGCCTTTCATTATCTGCATTTATACTAATTGTGAATAGCATTAATTTATTTTTTCACTCATTGTATTAGTCAGGGTTCTCTAGAGGGACAGAATTCATGGCATAGACATATCTCTATATAAAGGGGAATTTACTAAGTATCAACTCACACAATCACAAGGTCCCACAATAGGCTGTCTGCTGGCTGAGGAGCAAAGAGAGCCAGTCCAGCTTCCAAAACTGAAAAACTTGGAGCCCAACATTCAAGGGTAGGAAGCATCCAGCACGGAAGAAAGGTGTAGGCTGGGAGGCTAAGCCAGTCTCTCTTTTCACATTTTTCTGCGTGCTTATATTCTAGTGGCACTGACAGCTGATTAGATTGTGCCTACACAGATTAAGGGTGAGTCTGCCTTTCCCAGTCCACTGACTCAAATGTTACTCTCTTTTGGCAACACCCTCACAGACACACCCAGCCTCAATACTTTGTATCCTTCAATCCAATCAAGTTCACACTCAATATTAACTATCACATTCATCTATTCATCCATTCCATAAAATATTTAAATGAGAAACCACCTTGTCCATGAATAATTATAAGTTCTGACGATATAGAAATGAACAAAACAAAGCTGCTGCTCTTAGCATCTTTGGATGTAGAACTTTCTAAAGTGTTATCAAAAAATGAGGTAATGTAATTCTTATTTGGTTTTAAAATTAATGAAATCAAATTATCAATAGCTATTTTATTAGTGAAGGTTAGCAAAAAATTATGATTATTCTATAATTGGGATTTCAAATTCAGCATGACCATTCCTAGTTGGAATAGTTAGAATTTTTCATTTGAATCAAGAAGTTCTTCTTTGCTATGGTATATTTCAGTACATGACCGAAAACGTGTTTCACTAAAAGTACAAAGTTAAATTTCCACGCTTGTTGTCACAGGAGTTTCAGTTTACTCCAAAGAACTGCTACTTTTTGATGTAACCCATGCAGAATGCATTCTCATTCCTTTAATAGAGTAACCCCTCATTTATCAGTGTAGTAGGTAACATTCGAACTCAAAGATATTCATCTCAAATATTCATATCAGTTTGAAGCTGCCAGAGAAAATATAATTACACATATTTATAATAAAGGTGATTTTTATTCATTGTTTTTATTTGCTGGCTTGCATTTTTTTCTGTAAAGTGGCTTATTAATATCACTAGTCATACAAACTACTTCACTCAGTTGATTGATTTATTTTTTTTTTAGATGGAGTGCAGTGGCACTGTCTAGGCTCACTACAAGCTCCGACTCCCTGGTTCAAACGATTCTGCCTCAGCCTCTCGAGTAGCTGGGATTACAGGCATGTGCCACCATGCTGGCTAATTTTTGTATTTTTAGTAGAGACAGGGCTTCACCATGTTGGCCAGAATGATCTCCGTCTCCTGACCTTGTGATCCACCCGCCTCAGCTCACAAAGTGCTGGAATTACAGGTATGAGTCACTGCACCTGGCACACTCAGTTGAATTTTAAACAAAATTATTATTTTTAGCTTTGAATATAGTCTGTTTGATTATTTGTTTATGACACTGTTATGTGTTTTAATTCAACGTACATTCACTTTATTTTTTGGACACCATGTATAAATGTCAAGACAGAAACAGTGTGATATCTCAAAAGTGATATTTGACAAGCTTTGCATTCTAGTACCCTGAAATATATAGTACCCTAGTGACATTAAAAAAGATTTGATGTAGAAATGCTTTAAAGTGCCTCTAAGATTACAGATTTCATTATACCCTGTTTGATGAGAAAAACACCAAAATAATAAAAAAGTAGTTCCTCAAGAAATAGCTATCTAACTGAGAAAATATTTTTGGAGTACTTATACACAAGACATTACTGTATTCACTTTATTTTTCATGGTATTTTTATGCATTCAATATATATTTTGCTTCTACTTTAGTTTTACCATGTTGCTATTGGATACAAAAGTGAATCAGACAAAATTACTATCCTCAAGAATCACCTACTCAGGGGGAGGATCAGACATTAACATGAAGTGTTACATGTGTAAAAATGGTACATAAAAGAGTGTTTGCACAAAAAACAATGAGGAAGTTTGCGTGGGGAAAGTGTGGAGACAGATATATGTACCATCATTAAAGTCTCCACAGAAACATAGCTGTAATCTTTGTGCTAGGCTTTGGCATATAATTTTACCCCAAAGGGCATAAATATGTGAAGTAACCAAACAACATGATATGGCTGGGTCATACAAGTGGTTTTCTATTAATAGACCAACACGGATGAGAGGAAAAGGGAAGCAAAGTTCAGAGTGAAATGTCATGGAACTCTTATAGCATCCTTCCTGTCTTTTATAGGAAGGATTCTTTTTGTTTCAAAAAACAGAATCACTAAACACATAAGTTCTATATTGAAAATGACTTCACTCTATCATGTAACTGAAATAGCCAGGGCTAACATCAGAAAAAGAATCTGAGACTAGATCCAGATGACTTCATTTATTACATGCAGTATTTTAGCAATCATATAAAATTGCTGGAGATTCAAGTGATGTACAAAGGGATTTAAGGGGATTAATCAGCTTACCCTATGCTTCTTATGACTACATGGGACTGAGAGACAATGTGGACACCATTGCCTCAGCAAGAGCACAGTCACTGGTGAGAAAACCAGGGAGACCTGATTAGCTATGCTCTCTGAACAGCCACTAAGCTGATTTCTTTCATTATCCTTTGCTGCCTTTATATTCTTTGAGGTTATAAATGTAAAATCTAACTTCTAAAAGAGTTGAAGTGATCATTAAAGTGTTCATTTTTACAATGTGTCAAAGCTAGTGCTCTCTATGAGATTAATTCATTTCTCAAGAAAATTTAAAATGCCATTACCTTTTCTATCACTCAAGGGACAGCTGAAGAAGCATGAACAAAATTAACAGTTTCATTAAAACCAACTAACTAGCATCTTCATTTGTTACAATATTTTTTCTACCTCCCAAAGGACTTGTCTATATTATACATTTTGTGACTGACATTTAGAGTCCATAAATTTGCTAAACAAATTAATGTGCAAAAGCTCTTAATTATGTGCAAAAATAATCTTAATTATGTTATAACCACTTTAGAAGATAGGCTATATTGTTATAATTTCCTAACCACAGCTTCTACTACGAAGGTATTTATTTATTCATCAATTACATAGAGACCATATCGTGAGTCAGACAATGTTTCAATTGTTAGAAATAGAAAGATAATTAAAAGACTATTTCTTGTCACAAATTTCAGATTAACTATTTAACATTATTGCTTACCACAAGTTAATATTAAAGGAAGAGTCATATTATAGTGAATTTACTGAAGTGTAGTCAAAGAAAGACCATGGTTAGTGTATGAAAAAGAAGATCACACAGAACACAGAAAGAAAGAAATGTTATTCTATGGTATAGGAGGAAATTCTCAGGACAATCTCACAGATTAGATTTTTTTAGGCTAAGTCATATAATATAAATTAGAATTTAGAGAGGAGGGAAAATAACACTTTAGTTTCTCTCTCATATCTATTTAGTGTGAATCTGCTGATTAAATTTTCTTTCAGATCTTTTTATCTAGAAAAAAATAATTTTACTGCTATAGAATGGTAGGTTGAAATAATTTTCTTTAAAAAAAATAATTTTCTTTCAGCACTATTAAGATGTCATTCCATTATACCCTGGTTTCCATAATTCTTGCTAAAAAATCATGTGTATTTTTTTGTTGCTCTTTTAAAGATAATGTGCCTTCTCCCTCCCCCTTAATACTTTTAAAGTCATCTTTGTAATTTTGTTTTCATTTGTTTTTACACAATTGTCCAAATTATGTAAAATAATACATAAAGCTTTTTAAAAAATAAATCTAAATGAGTTTAGCAAGCTTCTCAAATCAGTTTTGTAAAATGTCAACCAGTATTGTTTCAAATACTGCATTTTTCTGCTCTCTTAAAATCACAGTGCTAGTAAATTTAGAGAGTTAGGATTTCATTATAACCAAGGTAATATGACTTTATTTGCTATTTTTAAATTTTTAATTTAATTTTTTTTTGAGACGGAGTCTTACTGTCACCCAGGCTGGAGTGCAGTGGTGTGAACTTGGCTCACTGCAACCTTTGCCTCTTGGATTCAAGCAATTTCTCTGCCTCAGCCTCCTGAGTAGCTGGTACTACAGGCGTGCACCACCATGTCCAGCTAATTTTTGTATTTTTAGTAGACAGGACTTTCACTATTTTGACCAGGCTGGTATAAAACTCCATACCTCGTGATCTGCCCATCTCAGACTCTCAAAGTTCTGTGATTACAGGTGTGAGCCACTGCACCCAGCCTTTGCTATATTTTTAACTTCTATGCTAAAAATATACAATAAACTTCTCTATGTCTGCATTTGTTCAAAAGATTCAGTTTTAATATTGTCTCAAATATTTCTTTAAGTTGAATTTTAAGATATCTTCAAACAAAGCAAGGGGTTCAAAAACAGTCTTGATTTTATTTAAATCAATATATTTTCCCAAAAAACTCAATATATGTGCTAAATATGTAGTCTGTGTGTATATGCATGTGTGTGTATGTGTTCAGTTTATTAACTGCTGCAGATATTTTAAAATGGGATTTTTCTATTTTAGTAGTATTTCCTGACTTTGACAACAGTGTCTTTTTATCTGCATTTAAGAATTTTACAAATTGTATTTGAAGTCCTTACTACATCACTCCTCATGACTTTTATTTTAAACAAGTTCAAATTTTCTCAGGTGGTGTTTTTAATATGCCGTGCCATTATATGACCCAGAAGTTTATAACAGACTTAGTGTTTCTATCATATGCTATTTAAGAAAATGATTTTAGCCAGGTGTGGTGGCTCAAACCTGTAATCCCAGCACTTTGGGAGGCCGAGCCGGGTGAATCACGAGGTCAAGTGATCGAGACCATCCTGGTCAACATGGTGAAACCCTGTCTCTACTGAAAATACAAAAAACTAGCTGGGCATGGTGGCTTGTGTCTGTAATCCCAACTACTAAGGAGGTTGAGGCAGGAGAATTGCCTAAACCCAGGAGGCAGAGATTGCGGTGAGCTGAGATCGCACCATTGCACTCCAGCCTGGGTAACAAGAGCAAAACTCCATCTCAAAAAAAGAAAAAAAAAGAAAGAAAAAGAAAATTATTTTAATATAGAAAGCAGGGAAAGATTTCTATTTCTACCATTACATAGAAAACATCACAAAATAACATTAATAGAGAATTACTATTTGTTCCAAGATGTATTAAGACTAAGAAGAATATCAATGATTATTTTTAGAGTAGGATTTGAATTAGCAAAGTATTATACCAATAGACTCTCTATGTATTATACACTAATATATCTGGAAATATAAAATAATATCCAAAATATTTTCAAATATTTAGATTTCCTCTGAGTGATAATACCATTTCTCTTAAGCATCTTATACAGATTTTGATGTGTTTAGTCTCAAATTTCTTGACGAGGGATTAATTAATCAAACATGAAAATCTTTTGTGAAATTTTAAGAGTGTGTTTAGTTGAAATAAGAGGGTGACATGTAATAAGAAGAATGAAAACATAAGCTTAAATATTTTGACAATTGCAATTATGTGAGTATGTTTTCTTACAAAAACAAAATGGCAAAATTTCAATGTTTAATTTTATTTGGAAAATAGTAATTTATCTAACTGAATTATTGTAATTGGAAAAATTCCTATATTAGGTATCTAATTTGATGTTGACTTATCAGTTTTATCTTAAATATCTTCTATACCAAAATGTTTTGTATTTAAAATATAGATGCCAATTAAAATTGTAGATTTTTTGACTATTATTTATGGAAAGACTTTGTAGGCAATATTTATTAAATTACACTTTTAAGTGGTATTTTTCTAAAGAATATAGTTTGTGCTGATTCTAGTCATTGTATCATATGACTGAAATAACTTACCTATTTCAGTTGACATTGTAATCAATCAAGTCTGTATGATTCATTTAATTCTGAAGACATTGAGGTATGTCATAATCTTGGGACCTTGGCTTCAAAGTATTCTGTAACCTCATTAGAACAGCAGTATTTATATATTTTATTTTCAGAATTTCTATTTTTTTTTCTATTTTTTGTCCTAATCTCATTGGAACAGAGGTTTAACCAAGACTGGGAGCACAGTGGCTACGGGATGCTTTGCTGGCCATTACAGGTGCAGTCAGCAATTCAAATCATTATATCTAAAAGATAACTGAAGAATTAATAAGTGCATCAATACTTTTTATTAATCTATTAATTCCAACTACTGGAAATAAGGGCAGAAACCAAAATGAGATGGAAAATGTGAGCTGTTATGCAAAATAACCAGAGAAATATTGGGTCTGAATATAGTCCCTAACCACTAGATACATAGTGCATATTCCTATAAGAGGAAAGAAGTGTTTTCGTTCAGAGCAATCTGGCAAGATAGGATTGAGGTCTCAATAAAAGGAACAGTTAATTCCACTAGGCAGAGATATAAACTGTTAATAGAAGAAAAAGAAAACATAATGGAAGAACAAGAATCATGAACAGAAAAGAGTAGTTTAAAAAAAATAGAAATTCTGAAAATAAAATATATAAGTACTGCAAGTTAATACTACATTGATAGTTAAACAGAAAAATAGACATGGTATGACAAAAATGAATTACATAATTAAAAGATAGAGAATGCTGCAAATAAAAGACTATTTAAATGGAGAAGGTTAATATATGATTTAAAAAAAAAGAATTTCAGAAAAAGAACAGAAATTTAAAGGACAAAATGGCAAATAAAATTGTTTCCCATGTAATTGATAAGCTGATCCCAAATTTAAATGGAAAAGTGGAGTCTAATCTAGACTTGCAGAAAACTAGAATAAATAAGAGGAGAAGGAGATGAGCTTAAAAATGAATACAAATGAAAAAGAATTTTAAAAGAGAAGAAAAGGACTAGGAGAAAGAGAGCAGAAAATTTCTATTTAAAGATAAGTTTATAGTAATTAAAACGGTGTGGTATTGATAAATGAAAAATATCAGGAAACAATAGAATAGAATAAAGTACATAGAAAGAGATCCACAAATATGGCACCATAGGATATAAGTTACAAGGAATTACTTACCCGTGGAGAAGAAGTGACTCCAGAATAAAGGCACCAGATTAATTGGGCATCCAAATGAATAAAAAGAAAATTTAGAATCTCATTTCAGATCAGACATGAAAATTCATCCCAGGTAGGCTAACACACAAAGAGTTAAGGCATTTAAAACTATTTGAATATTTTAACTTTTTAAGTTGCTAAGAGATACAGTATAAAAAATCTATTTTATAAGCATCACTTTACTCCATCCTATATAACTTTATTTTCTACTGAAATTTTTTTATATGTATGCTTGCTTTCTTCCTTTTTAAAAAAATTACCAACTTGTTATTAAAAATACGCCTTCTAAAATTCTCCACTTTTAAATTAACTATTGAGTAACTTTTTTTTTCATTATTCAGTGTTTAAAATATCAAATAAGGACAGGTTAGATGTGTTGGTCACAGCTATAAGTCTTTAAACTGTTTCAAATGATTCATTGAATAATATATTTATGTTTTGAAAAATTTGATTCCTTTCACCATCTGTCATTCTGATGTAGGAGGCAAGATCTACACTGGAGATGGAACTCAGACACTGTACCAAATTGAGGACTAGTTAAAACAAGGCCAGGGAAGAAGTAGCTCTCCATAAGACATATCTACCAGTATGCCATGCCAGTTCATTGCCATATCAACACCTGGAAGTTACTGCCCCCTTCCATGGCAATGAACTGGCAATCTGGAAGTTATCAGCCCTTTCCTAGAAATTTCTGTATAATCTACATCCTAGTTTGCATATAATTAAAAGTGGATATAAATATGACTGCAGATCTGCCACTGAGCTGCTCATTCTGGGCACACTGCCTATAGGGCAGTACTGCTCCACAAAGAGGAGTACCTCTCTGCTGCTGCTGTACATTGCCACTTCAATAAAAGTTGCTGTTTACTACCGCCAGCTTGCCCTTGAATTATTTCCTGTGTAAAGCCAGGACCTTCCCTGGCTAAGCCTCAATTCTGGGACTTGCCTGCCCTGCATCAATTCTAAAGCAATGCATTTTTTGGATATATTCTTTAAGAACACCCTTAAATCTTCATAAATACCTGCATCTTCCTCTCATCCTCGATCTCTACAAAGAAATATTTTTTTATGGTATCCTTATGAGCTTCTTTGATTTTTCAAATGCCATGTATTTTAGTTATCTCTTGCTTTAAATAATCTCCCACAAAATTGAGTGGATTAAAACAATAATTATTTAATTATCACTTAAAATAGCCTCCATAAGACATTTGAACAAGGCACAGTGGGTTTGGATGGTCTCAGTTTTATATGCTGTCTGCTGGGCACAATTAATACATGAATTGCCAGGCCAGTGCAAAAAGTAGTTGGACTTGTTCATACATTTTTAAGTATTTCAAGTTAGTGGCAGCAGAGCATTAAGACAAGCACAGAAACCTTGAAGCATGGGAACTTTCTGTGTAACTGCTCAGGTCGCACGTCCATAAAGCCTGTCCTGCTGCTGGTGCTAAAACATTAACAATGGCTTTTATATCAAATGCCTGATACCTCAGGATGGTTAAAGAAATCGGAGGCTAATTAGCATGTTTTAACTTGCATCATATGCCTGGGATTCTGTCCTCACTGTCAGCTGGGTTTCTTGGTTCTGCTGTATAGTCGCAGGACATTCCCCTCTCCACATGGCATCCCCACCTGGCCTGTTACCTTGGTTGAGGCTTCTCATATTCTGGATGCTGCGTTCTAAGAGGAAGAAAGTGAAAGTTCCCTGTACTTTTTAAACCTGGAAGTAGAAGTTGTTGGCATTTTAAGGGGTAAACTGCTTCATAAAGACAGCCAAGATTCAAGGAGAGGGTAAATAAACTCTACCTATTGATGTGCAAAGCAGAAAAGTGATGTGAAAGCAAAGCACTTTGGGGAACTATCATGTTACATGCTGAATATGAGATATGAGAGGTACTATTGAAAAATAGTCACAGAGCTCAACACTTGAATGCAGACCTGTTTAACTTCAAAGTCCACATTCTTTCCACTACTACATCTTTCTCTCAAGAATTAGGGGCTAGATTTTATTTTAAGAATCAAGTCAGGCCAGGCACAATGGCTCACACTTATAATCTCAGCACTTTGGGAGGCCAAGACAGATGAATCAGGAGGTCAAGAGTTCAAAACCAGCCTGGTCAATATGATGAAACCCCATCTCTACTAAAAATATAAAAATTAGCCGGGTGTGGTGACAGGTGCCTGTAGTGCCAATTACTTGGGAGGCTGAGGCAGGAGAATAGCTTGAACCTGGGAGGCAGAGGTTGCAGTGAGCTGAGTTCACACCACTACGCTCCAGCCTGAGAGACAGAGAGAGACTCTGTCTCAACCAACCAACAAACAAAAAATAATTAAATCAGAATAAAAAGGCATATTGTTACAGATTTTCTTTTTTCAGAATCACAGTGTACAAAACATATACACACCAAATTTAGTTAATGTTCAATGACCTGAGGTTTTCAACTGGAACTGCAAGAATTTATCTGTAACTTGACTAAGAAGAAAATGGTGTATCCCATGGAGGGTCCAAGGGAAATCTTCCCTTTCACCTTCTGAAGGTTCACTGAAGATCAGTGAACAAAAGGCAGATTTTCAGCAGAGAGGACATAAAAATGTATTAATGTGCAAATAAGGAAGATAAAGGAACTTCAGATAACAACTTCATCCTTACATACAAGGGGTTGAGGACAGAGTGGAGGCCTCTTCTTCAGTTCAGCATGTCAAAGCACCGTATCTTGGGGTATAATTTCTGAGCCCCAACACCCACAAATTTTTTAACTAAAACTAGAAAACACTGCTTTTGTAATAGTGATTTCTATAGAATTAGAATGATATTGTAATATTGCTATAATTTTTCTCATTTAAATAACATAACTTAGAAATTAGAAAACAACACTAAATTAAAAAGAAGAAAAACTGTATAAAATTTAGGAAATGCAGACAATTAACAAATAGTTAAATAATTTTTATTTCTACCACCCAGACTATCCACTAATAATATTCAATGAATATCTTGCATTACTTTTGTCTTCACCATTGTATACATAGTATAAAATCATTATAAATCATTATAATGATTAACATCTCTATTATGTTAATCATTACCACCTTCCCCCTTACGTAAATTTCACTCTTTATATCATTATGTTTATTTGGAATTCCTTTCTCATTTGTCTATGATTTCCATGGCTTGACCAAATGTTACTTGTTTCAGTATAGGCATTAAAAGAAAAGACCTCATTTTCTGTTTTAGGGTAAATGATGGTTCTAGAGTCAAATTATTTGGTGGTTGATGGAATATAGAATATAAAACAATAAAGGAAGCAGCATTATCTGAAATAGAAGAAAACTGAAGGAAATATGATATCCTATATCTCTAAAACAATCTTGCTAGGTTTTAAGTTGTTTCTTCCCAAATGCTAAAAACATAACTTTCTTGAAAGTTAAAAAAAAAAAGGAAAAAAAAGGAGAGAGAGGGAGACAGATGTATTCATAATTTACCTGAGTCTAGAATAATTAATGGTTCATTGAAACTTTTGAAATAATTAAAATTACAATTATAACTTATGCTTTTAGTTGAGACATCATTTTCTTGCCTTCAATAATATTTTTCTTTTTTGTTTTCCTGAGATTTCAGAATTTGAGATTAAAGTAGAATTCTGATTACTTTTCAAATCAAAATCAGATTTTTTAAAACACAAACCTCCTAATACAGTATGACAGTACTCCTCTAATTTAATGTCTCTTGGCCATTTCCCACTACTACTCATACAAACTAACATTTTAATAAGGTTCTGTGAAAAGTGTCTAACAGAACAACTATATTTACAGAACAGAGTTTTCAGCTTTTTCTGTGTGCCCAAACATGCTATGTGTCCTTAAACATACGCTATATAAATTCCAAGTGGAGTCATGCTCTGTCATAACGAATCAGTCCAATTTTCCTTTGTATAAAAAGTTAATTACATAGCTATATTCTGCAGCAAATGTAAACGAGATGTGGAGCTCAATGAGAATTATTTCTCACTTATGACATCTAGGTCTTATATTCCACATGGCAGATTTCATGAGCTTTCTGTATTGTATACATTTTGCACACAGATGAATCCTTGTGATAAAAAATTATCAAATGTGTTTTCTCTTTTGTAACTCACTTCATTTAAAAAATCTCAATAAGCAAAACTATAATGATTTTAATTTCTCAACCCATCATTGAAATCTTAGAAAACCATTGTAATTATTACTGTATAATCTAAAAATATAATTAGTTCTAGATAATCTTTAAATATTTGCATAACGGAATTTTTAATGAGATTTTTCTGGCTGTCCTGTTGTGCTGAAAACCCAAAACGAGAAATAAAGCCACCCACAAAAAGAAAGAACTAGCTCCTACCCCTACTTTAGACAGGGAGAGGATTGGGAATGGGGAAAGGAGAACTGTAATTCTCAGCCTTTTGGAGGTGCGATGTAATTTTTTGTTTTTGTTTGTTGAGAGGGAGTCTCGCTCTGTCTCCCGGGCTGGAGTGCAGTGAGGCTTTCTCGGCTCACTGCAACCTCTGCCTTACCGGGCTCAAGCAATTCTCCTGCCTCTGCCTCCTAATTTTTGTATGTTGTGTAGGGACCGAGTCTTGCAATGTGGCCCAGGCTGGTCTCCAACTCCTGGGCTCAAGGGATCTGACTGCTCGACCTCCCAAAGTGAGGGGATTACAAGCTGAGCCACCACTACCAGCAGGGAGGTGTAATGTTTATAGAGAGATTTTGTTTCCATTGCACTGGGAGGATGGAGCATTCCTTCTTCTGCGAGTGGGGTGCTCTCTCAGTTGCTGTTATGTGTGTGTGTATATATATATATATATATGTATATGTTTTGTTGCTGTTAGGCTGGAGGGTCTAGAACCCTGGCTATCAACAGAACCAAGGCAGCTACATTTGCTGTTCCTAGAATCCCACAGCTAGAACCTTTTTTGTCTTGTTTGTTTGGAGTAAGAAAATTGTTTTAGATTATCACTCTTCTCAGTATTCTGATTACTGGCATTAGTTTTGCTAGCCTTGCTTACAGTATGCAAAACTCAACTGTAGAAATTCCAAATGAAACATTTTCTCTCTCAATAAAGTCCAACATTTGGAAATCAAAAGCACTTTAACTTTCAAGCTATTGTTTGCAGTTTGGGCTTCTGAAAGCCTAATTAGGGGCTCAAAAGCCAAAATGCCTGCACCTGTATGTGTATACAGAATACAGAAGGAAATATTATTACCAAAACAATGGGCACAGGAGGCATATCAAACAACATCTTATTTAACATCATAAAATGTTATCCTTGGCTGGTGTAACTGACTCACAGAGCTCTTTAGGGGCGTAACAAAAACCCAGACCCCATTGTATTGACTTCAGTCCAGGCATTTTTGTTTGTTTGTTTGGTGATTCTTGTGTTATATATCACTACATTAATTCTCTCAAACATGATCTCTAACTCTTTTAGACTTGTCAAGACCAGTTATGTAAAAGGTTTAGTACTCATCTTTATGACAGGAACTATTATATCAATTTGAAATGTAATCATTTTTGTCAACAGAATAATATTTTCATATTACTAAAAATATTTGAAATTGAAAGCTATGGAAAAGATCTTGACATAATTGTAGTCTGAAGACTTTCAGTAAACAAACAAACTAACTAAATAAATAGGTTAAAACTCTCCTCTGCTTTTTATTAGTGGTGTATAGGCTGTGAAAATTACCTCCTTTCGATAAAAATGAAACTAATAATGCTTACCAGAAAAAAAAAAAATTTGTAAGGTAGTTTTGACAAGGGCCTGGTTAACAGAAACTATTTTTTTTTTTAACTAATACAAAATAGAATATTCTGAAAAAGAATTCCCAATTTGTAAAAAATAATTTACTTTGACTTTTGTTTTTACGTGTGTATTTAAATACTGTCTCACTTTAAAGATTTACTATAAAAAATATTTTTCCATAGTAGTAAAAATAATAAGTTGTAATACTCAATTAAAATTATAATCTACTACTATGCTTAAACATTATTTGAAGTAGATGATGACATAATACTGTTGAATTATCCATGTGAAAATTCAAGCATTGTACTAACAGACACACACAAAAACCAGATTCCTTCGTGGTATCATTTGAAGAAGACATTTTAATGTTAGAATCATGAAAACATATTATGCTTTGCATAAAGGCATCTAGCAGTTTCCAATGTCTGAGCATTATGTAAATAATTTTTCTAAATATCTGTTGTGAGTTTTCCTATTTATTTTATATCAAATTGGATTTCATGATGCCCAGTAGGGAACTGAAGTTTTTAAGCCTTTAAACGGTAACCATTTTTTTATTTTATTTCATTATTTCATTACATAAAATGACATATACCACTATTTTCAAGTATGTATGTAATTTTTATATCTTTGTATGTTCGTTCTGTTCCCAATAACTGTAAAATTTATTTAAAAGTGATAAAACATATTTAACATGTTTATAAGTACTATACTTCCTTAAGTGTAGTAAATTCCAAACATTTATATTGACTTAAATCTCTCTTACATATTCAAAAAAATGCAATCTTGTCTTTAGAAAGACAAGTCTGGTGCCTTACAAAATATTAGTTAAAATGTATTGAATATCTTTAAGTCTCTAGATATACTTTCCATTTTTTTTTTTTTTTTTTTTTTTTTTTTTTTTTTTTTTTGAGCTGGAGTTTTGCTCTTGTTACCCAGGCTGGAGCGCAAAGGCGTGATCTAGGCTCACCACAACCTCCGTCTCCTGGGTTCAGGCAATTCTCCTGTCTCAGCCTCCTGAGTAGTTGGGACTACAGCCACGAGCCACCATGCCCAGCTAAATTTTTGTATTTTTAGTAGAGATGGGGTTTCACCATGTTGACCAGGATGGTCTCCATCTCTTGACCTCGTGATTCACCTGCCTCAGCCTCCCAAAGTGCTGGGATTACAGGCTTGAGCCACTGCACCCGGCTCTTTCCATCTTTCTTTATCCTACTCTGTTCTATAAAAGACTAACCCATGGAAACTACATTCACTTGTTTCATTGCCTTCAGATTTTCTACTCGTGTTGGCCAATAGATAGCCCCAGCTGGAGATGGGAATGTGAAAACAGATGTCAGCACATTTTGCCTATTCCCTTTCTATCTGATTGTTATTTCATTGTGCTCCTTTATTGAAGGTCACAATTTCTATCAGGCATTCTTTCCATATAATTATCCTCTCTGGGTTCTGATAACCATTCTCTCTTCTTTTTTCTTGCCCTTCATGGGTAGAGGTGGTAATTGGCTTCCCTAGATATTACCCTATGAAGATAATTATATTACTTAAACCCTGCCTGCACCTTGAGAAATAATCTTTTTATTAATCTTTTCTCAAATTATCTGGTTTGGAATGAGCCATTTCATACAGTTTCTCACGGACTTTCTAAAACATTTGTATAGATTAGTATTTTTGGTACTCAGGGAATCTTTAACGTTTTTGTATCTAAACATAAAGGTCAACACATTATTAGTTTGTTGTAGGTAGATGCAGTCTAAATTGCCATTATTTATGCATTTCTCTTTAATATCTAGATAATATCTAGAAAATATATATTTAATATCTAATCTAAGCTCTCTTTAATATCTGTATAATATTGTATTATTTAGACTCCAAGTTGTTCACTTCTAACTGGAATGTTCTTCTGCTATTTATCTTTCAACTTTTCTGGAATTTCTTCAACAACTGAATTCATTCCCATGACTTTAAACTTTCCTAACAGCTAGGATTAAATATTGACTTAGAATAATTAAAAGGATGGTGCTTCCTGAATAAATGTAACTTTAGCAATATAGATAAAATAGGTCCATTAAGATTCCTATACTTCTCTAATTTCTAGCGAACTAGTAAAGATTATGAAAATATACATTGTAACACTGTGAAGGCAGCTAGACAAAAGCAGTGTCCAGCAAATCTGGATTTTTCCATAATCATGTTATGACACTAACTGTTCTAAGTAGTCAGCAGTACTGAAAATCCTAATAATATGGAATTTGAAGGTACTGAAACATGTTAATGAGTTATGACCAGAGTTCAAAATTCATTTTAAAAAATCAAAGCTGTAAGACCCTCTGCCTGGTATGTTCTCTTTATACAATATAAAAATCATATCACTCTAAAGTTTGTCATTTCTTTACCCTCTTGTATTTAGCAGATCAGACACCTGATAATAAGTTTGATAATAAGAGAATCCAAGTCCCTTCACTGGCCTTTCTTACCTCCAATCTCACATAGCTTAAATATCTTCTTTAAATGGCCACCAAAGTGCTTTTTCTAAAACAAAATTGTCCTATAATAAGACTTGCAGTAGCTCCTATTTCTGATAAAGTTTGAGATTCTGATTCTATGCTTTCCAACACACTAAGCTATTTTAACTTCTTCATATTATCTTGCTATTTCAAGTTTCTCAGGCTTTGATAAAATGTCATTCCCTCTGCCATAAATGTTTCTCCCTTTTTTTGGTCTACCTGCTATACACACAATCATCCTTCAAAGTTCAGCTCACAATTTGACAACATGACTGTTTTCTAAATTGTTACTACATCCTGCCCCAATGAAGAAATATATATATATATATATATATATATATATATATATATATATTCTTATCTAACCACATTTATTTATAATTTTATTTGTTACATTGTGTTTCCCTCTACTGGAATGTGAGCTCCTTAAGGGTAGAAGCTGTACTTATTCATTACCATTTCTTCCATACCAGTTCAGTGCCTGACATTAGAAACATAATACTGAATGCTGAATGAATGGTGATGGGACTTCTGGGGCAGGTCTGATGTCTGTCATTCTTGTTCCCTAGATATACATTTAGTCTAGTTTATTGAGCAGACATTATTCTAAGATTTGAACTAAGCTAAGTTAAAAGATGACTGTAGATGAAGGAAAAGAAATAATTTTTCCTTATAAAAGAATTCCAATTAATATATGTAAACATCGTGAGGAGATGTAGGGAAATCTTGCAGTCAGTATCTACTAATACATGTTAAAACTAGTGGGTAAAAGTTTAAGGAGAAACAGAATACTTGTATTGTCTCAAAGTATCTCTCCCCAGATACTGATTAATTACCAGGAAATATAGTAGCTTTACAGTGAAGAAACCTGGCAGATACAACCTTTACTGACTTACCATTTATCTGTGTGAACTCAGTGTCAATGTCAGGTGCCCCCAATATAATGCAATGAGGACACTTTACTTTTGTTGTATTTTCCCCCAAAACTCATGTACAACCTTATTTTGAGGGACTTTTTACAAAATACTAAACCATCAGCCTTCAAAAGTGTCAAAGTCATGAAAAACAAGGAACGATCAAGGAATTGTCACAGATTAGAAGAGACTAAGAGACATACATGCTATGTGGAATTCTGGAATAGAAAAAGGCATTGGTAGAAAAACTGGTGATATCTGCTAGAAGAAAATCTAGGAAACATTATTTTGGGGATTAGCATTGAGATAATTTATGCGTAAGTCCTCAAAAGCAATTGTAACAAAAACAAAAATTGACAAATGGGACCTAATTAACTAAAGTGTTTCTGCATAGCAAAATAAACTATCAACAGAGGAAACAGACAACTTAAAGAATGGGAGAAAAATAGCTCAAACTATGCATCTAACAAACGTCGAACATCTAGAATCTGTAAGGACCTTAAAAATTGAAGAAGTGAAAACCAAATAACTTCATTAAAAATGCACAAAAGACATGAACAGACACTTCTCAAAAGAAGACATACAAGCATCCAACAAACATGAAAAACTGTTTCACTCAGAGAAATGCAAATCAAAAGTACAATGAGATACCATCTCATACCAGTCATAATGGTTAGGATTAAAAGGTCAAAAACAACAGAGGTTGGCAAAGCTGTAAAGAAATGGGAATGCTTATACATTGTTGATGGGAAAGTAAATTAGTCCAGCTACTGTGGAAAGCAGTTTGAAACTTTCTCAAAGAACTTAGAACTACCACTTGACCCAGCATTTCCCTTTACTGGGTATATATACAAAAGAAAACAAATAATTTTGTCAAAAAGACACACAAACTTGTATGTTTATCACAGCACTATTTGCAATAGTGAAGACATGGAATCAACTTAATTGCATATCAGTGGTGGATTTGATAAGGAAAATGTGATACATAGACACTAGAAAATGCTACACAGACATAAAAAAATGAAATTTTGTCACTTGCCGCAACATGGATGCAGCTGGAAGCCATTATCCTAAGCAAATTAAAGCAGGAACAGAAAACTGAATGCATCATGTTCTCACTTATGAGTGGAAGATAAACATTGAGTATACGTGGACATAAAGATGGCAGCAATAGACACTGAGGACTACTAAAGGGGTGAGGAAGTCAAGGGCTGAAAAACTAACTGTTGTGTACTATGCTCAGTACCTGGGTAATGGAATCACTTGTGCCCTAAACCTCATCATCACACAATATACCCAGGTAATATACTCAGCATACCAAAACCTGTACATGTACCCCTGAATCTAAAATAAAAGTTGAAAAATTAAAAAAACAAAACAAAACTGGGTATAGTTGAATAAATTCTGTAGATTGGTTAAAAAATAAAAATAAGAACATAAATATAATTAATCTTTCTAGACAAAAATAACACCAAAAATAGTTTTATTTTTTCCAAGAAAAATCTACATCTGTAATTTCAGTCAAAGCTATTGTTTTCCTTTTATTTTTACCTACATTAATTCAGTTTCATGAAAAACTTTAAGTAACATATCAAAAGTTTTGATAGTTTTACCTGTTTCCCTGAAAAGCCATTATTTATTTTATACTTACTTGCCAGACTATGCTAAGTGCTTTATACTCATTAACTCAATTAATCTTGACGATGGTTTCAAAAATAAGAAAACTAATGTTAAAGGGGAATAATATGCTTTGGTTCTGTGTTCCCACCCAAATCTCATGTTGAATTGTGATTCCCAACACTGTGGGAGGGCCCCAGTGGGAGGTGATTGGATCATGGGGGCAGATTTCCCTCTTGTGATTCTTGTAATAGTAAGTGAGTTATTTAGATTGGTTGTTTAAAACTGAGTAGCATTTCCCCTTTTGCTCTTTGCCTCTTGCTCTGCCATGGGAAGACATGCTCACTTCCTCTTCTCCTTCTGCCATAACTATAAGTTTTCTGAGGCCGCCCAGCCATGCCTCCTGTATAGTCTGTGGAACTCTGAGTCAATTAAACCTCTTTTATTCAACAATTACCCAGTCTCAGGTAGTTCTTTATAGCAATGTGAGAACAAACTCATATAGAGAAGAAAGTGACTTGTCCAAGATTTCAGTCAGTAAGTGGTAGAGAACACATCCTAACCATGCCTTTGGACTCCAAAGCACATGCTTTAAAGTTTTATCCAATGCTTCATCCTTCAAAACTCAGTAGCCTGAAGTTCACTTTTATAAAATATCTGAAGCTTAATACAGTGAATAAAATTTAAGCCATGAGAGCTTTCTTGAAACTTTAAGAATGGTCTTATAAATCTATTCAATCATTAATTTACATTTCATTAGTTCTCCCCCAAACTCATGGCACACTACAATAATATTTCAATGAAAAAAAACTTAATTAATTTGGTACAAGATTTATTATATTCTTCACTTGTATAATACACAGATTTCCAAACAGAACACTGCATTTTAGGTAGGGGTGTTCATTTAAAAGTCTTTAGCAAGTTATTTTTATGTGGAAAATAGATGATATTTACCTGCACTCTCAGTATGTGTAAATTATTTGTATAAATTTGAAATTGCTTCTGGAGGCCTTCATTTTTGAAATTGAACAATAGTCTTCTGCTGCCACACCTTCTGAAAACCTGCCAATTTCCATTGAACTGATAGCACTTTATCTGTGTGTATTCTCAGATTGCTGAGCTAGAAAGACCGTTGATGCAGAACCAGCATGGCAAGTCTCTGTTCTAACAATTCTTGCCACAGACTGCCTTTTACAGAAAAGCCACTCTTAGAATTATTTTACCCTGTTATGGAAAAGATACTTGATGAGAGAACATCTTTTGTTGTTTGGTTGTGATAGGCGCCAATGTCCCCTTTGCGTTTTAAAGCGTGATGACATTTTCTCCAATCACATTATGTCAAGCCCAAGCATATAGGTGCCTTGCTTAGCTTTGCTTTTTTTTAAGCCCTATTAGCAAGCGTGAGCAAATTCAGATACAGGATTTTGAAAAGAATTAAGAAATTAGCATTCTAGTGAAAGATTGCAAATCATAATTTTCAAATAAAAAGTTTCCTTTGTCAAAAATGATTTTAGAAAATTTATTTTTTACTCTATTAAGAAAATAAAACTGTAATCCCATTTGCAATAAGATGTCTTTATTTTTGTATTTTAAGTAGGCAAGTCTTCAAATGAACAAAATATCTTCTCAATGCAGCAGTTTTTCAAGCAAGTAAAACTGCTTCAAGCAAATTTTCTAGGCCTAAAAATTCTGTGGCAGAAAAGCATACGTCAGGAGACTATTCTTGGACATTAGGTCAGGCCTTTCCATGAAGGTAAGTGTCAGCTCTTAACTTCTGGTCCCGGCTGGACTCCATGTAAGACACTCATTCACTATCATCTAGAGCGCACAGTTCGGAGCAAGAAGCAGAAACTTGATCCTTGATTAAGATCCGTGCTTTCTTTCATTATTCATGTTAAGTAGGGCTCTTCTACTCCAAGTATTTGTTTCCTGCAGTTGTCATAAAATGGCCCTTTCACTCTTAGCAACAACCCCGAACTTAACAAGTGGTAATTTAATAGATTGGAGGGTAAACCAGAATATGAATAGATACAGAATCAGGTCTTTTCAAACTGAAAAAGTATCTTTTTTCAGGATCAGAAGAAAAAATTGAACAGTGAAGTGAATTCAAGTAAATTGATACGTAAGGTTAACACACTTCTAACCGAAGACTTTTGTGGTCAAAGGTAGGAAATGGGAAGTTGTGACAAGGAAACTTAACAGAAGGGATCCAAAGTTCATTTGGAAAAATAAACTTGAGAGAATAGTGATGGAAGTTTTGAAAGGGGGAGGAAAGAATAAAGGAGAATTTGCCCTTGTAGATACTTTAAACAATGATAGGTTGAGATAAATAATAACGTTTATTGCAGAAATACACTGACTATTAACTGGGAAAGGGCTTACCACTAGTCCACATGGTGCCCAATTCTTTCCAAGGAGGCTCTGCAAGTGCTTTGCTAGGAGCTGAAGATGCCTTTGTAGTTAGAAAAGATAACCCTTTCTTCTGGCTCACAAGCTCCATTGGCTTGGCTGGCAAAGGATCTTGGCTGGATTTCATTCTGCACTGGACCTTTTTCAGGTATCTTACTGCATTTTTGCATGGTGTTTGACCACACCTGGAAGTTCTGAATGAACAGACCCTGTTTTATATCTAAGTTAACATATGATAAAGATTACTGCTAAAATCACTGGGAAAAGAATGGATCTATTCAATATGTTGTACTAGACACCTAGATCATTATTCTTGGGGAAACAAAAGCCCTATCTTTAGACTTCACATCAGAATATATTGAAAAGTAAAAACAAAAACTACAAAATGCTAGAAGAAAATATAGCTAATTAGTTTGGGTAAAATGTCTTTATAAGTATATTTTTAAAAAATTCAAGAAATCATAAAAAGATTACATTTAAAGAAATTCTACATAGTTTAAAAATACAACAAAATAATTTAATTATTTTAATTAAGTTAAAAAATCAAAGACCTCCTTTTATGGCTAGAGGTTAATATATTTATTACATATGGAAACTTTAAAAATTAATAAGAAAAAGAAAAAATATATGAAACAACATATACAAAATATATAAGTAGCCATCTCACAAAAAATATAAATGGTTATTAACTTTATAAAAACTTATTCAGTTTTATTAACAGTGAAATTAATAAAAATTAAAGCAATTAAGATACTAATTTTTCACTAAGATTACTTGAAATTTTAACTGTTTGGAGGAAAAAAAGTAAGAGCCAAGATAGAATAGTTTAATAATATCATTTAGGTAATTAAAAAATACATAGGAAAATAAATATTTTGAAAGAACACATAAAAAAAGGCACACCTTAAACTCATTAAGGTACACGTTACATTAACTACTTTTGCTGGGTCAGTGAATTGGAGGAAATGAAAATAAAAGTACATATTCAATTTTTTTTCTATTTTATGTGTTTATTTTTGCAGAGCTCCTCTCATGAAAGAAAAAGTGCATATCTAAATAAAATCCTCAAGAGGCCTTGCAGGCTAATGATGTGCCAAACACCAACAAGCACGCTTACCACAGCCATCTGCATCTGAGTTCATTACAGTCTACATAGACAATATACATCAAAAATAAAACACGTACCAAGTGTTGAGGAAGTGACACTGATGTGTTGCTCAAGGGAATGTATGTTTTTATAAACTTTTCAGAATTCGTTTGGCAATATGAATTTAAACTATTAGAATCGGCCAAGGAAGATAAGCATCTGCACTGGTATAAGGGTGACAGGATTGCAGTGGCCCAGAGATGGGCGAGAAGACCCAAGTACAATGAAAAGGGTGTTCCAGTGGAGAAACAGCCTAGTGTGGTAGTTGGAGCCCATGCGAGATGCAGAGGAAATCCATGCAGAGAGAAGCCTGATACTGTGCGCTAGAGCCCTAGGTGAGGGAAGAGGGATAGGAGGGCTGTCTATCTTGAGGAGCTAAGATCTGAGCAGGACGATGAGGATGTTCCTGCAGAAGGAGTGGCCTGGGCACACAGGAAAGGGGACTGTGACAGCCATGGGAGATTGGGTATGGATAAGGACACTGATTAATTAAGAAAATATATTAAGGATAATGACAGTGGAAGCCAGACTTTTACTGGAGGAGAAGGGGGCAAAGAATATAAACAGTTGTATTGTATTAGAATTGGAGGTAAATGTTTGAACTCATGGCTTTCAAGATAGATAGATGATAGGTGATAGATAAGCAGATAGATAAGCAGAAAGATGTAAATATATGCAAGTACACACATGCATATATTCCCCTGCTCTGGTTACTGAGAGGGTCTAAGCAAAGAAAAAACCTAAGAGCAATTAACATAGCTATTGGAGCTCAGATTCCAAATGCCATCCTTCACTAAAAGGAAACAAATTTCTTGGAGAAATGGCTGATTACTGGGCTGGGGCCAGGGAAATACAAAATTTGACTTGAACATCTCTTTGTGCCCCAAATTGAGAAAGTGCTCACAGAATAGTAGAAACATGGCAAAAGGATACAGAATTTCGCTTGAAACCGTCTCTTCTGGCCAAAACTGAGACAATTTGAGTGTTAAAATAAATCATCATAGAAACAGATTATACCTATTCAAGTAAAATAAGAAACCATGTATCAATACTAATATAAGTAAACAAATGAACAAATTAGAGGTTTGATGAGAACTGAAGTATTTGCCTAGTTTCGAGTACCTCCCCAGGAAATGTGGACCAATTATGGTTGAAAAGCAGCTATACTCACCTCTATACCACCAATGCCACCCATATGGACCAATTATAAAGAGGGAGAGAGTAATGTTACAGAATAGAAGTCTGACCAATAATCAAGTGATGATCATTAGCAATAGGAAAAAATCAAAGCTGGGTACAATTTATTAGAACTGTTTTTTTTAAAAAAGAATACAGCATCACAGTTCTGTTTTGTTACCAGCCAAAAATTATATTAGTTGACTCTAATATGATATATTACACTTTTGCCAGGTAAGTAGTAGATAATTTACAAAAGTATAAATACCATGAAAGTTAAAGAGACATGATAACTGCATGCAACTATGATCCCAGACTGGATCCTGCTTTTATAATGAACATTACTGGAGTAATTGGAGAAACCTGAATAGGACATGATAATTAAATGGTAGAAATACATTAATGTTAATTGCCTGAGTTTTGATGTTTTACCTTCTTTATGGAGGAGAAGATCTGTGTTCTAAGGAAGTACACAAAGGATTTGAGAAGGATGAGGTATCATGATGGCAAGTTATACTCAAATGGTTCAGGTAAAAGTAATAATTATTTGTACCCTATCTGTAACTTTTCTGTAATGCAAGATTATTTTCAAAACAGTAAAAAGTATATACTCTGGCTGGGTGCAGTGGCTCATGCCTGTAATCCCAGCACTTCGGGAGGCCGAGGTGGGTGGATCATGAGGTCAGCAGATCGAGAACATCCTGGTCAACGTGGTGAAACACCGTCTCTACTAAAAATACAAAAAATTAGCTGGGCATGGTGGCGCATGCCTGTAATCCCAGCTACTCAGGAGGTTGAGGCAGGAGAACTGCCTGAACCCAGGAGGCAGAGGTTGTGGTGAGCCGAGATTGAGCCATTGCACTCCAGCATGGGTAACAAGAGTGAAACTTCGTCTCAAAAAAAAAAAAAAAAAAAAAAGACTATACTCTAACTTGATAAGCTACTTATAGGTTATTATTCTAAGGAAATACTGCAATGGATAGGCACAATATATGAACAGATGACATACAAAAAAGTATGTATAAATTGCCATCATTTCTGTTTGTAATAGCAAAAAAATTATTAATAAACACTGGCATGGAAAAAGCCGATGCTATACTGTTATAATGTAGTAGTATGTACATTACACTTCCACATGAAAAAAATGGAAACAAAATTGATAAGTGGCTGTGTGTGCTGGCTAATGCCTTTCCTCCACTCTTGGTTTCCATGAAAAAATATTTTACTGGGACTTTACTTACGTTCCCTTGGAGAGATGTTATGATATTTGGTAGATAAACTTAAGATTACGCTTGGGAAGAACTGCCGGGCATGCCAGTCTCAACTACCTCTTTCTCTCTCTCTCTCTCTCTCTCTCTCTCTCTCTCTCTCTCTCTCTCTCTTTCTTTCTTTGGAATAGAACTCAAAAAACAATTTAAATCTTTTTCAAAGTCATGGACTCCTTTCAGGTTAGAAGGAGGCCAGGAACTACGTGACTGAGGCTGTTGTTTCATTTCTTTGCTTTTGGATCTACCAATTCAAATCCATTATCTATCAATAATGGAGTAATATTTTGCTCTCATTTTAAACTTTTTTGGTCAGTTTATTCCCAACCCAGGCATGAAGAAGGAATATTATTTATCCAAGTCTCTCAGAGGCCTCAACAAACCTTGGAGCCTATAGAGAAAATGTAAGCAATGGGTACTCTTGGTGATGGGAATAGGTGATATTTATTTTCCCTTTGCAGTTGCTCTCCTATTTTTTCTTTTTTTGCAATGGTCATGTTTCATGTTATTAATCAAGAAACCAAAATAAAGTAATTCCTTCAGAATGACCGATAAAATTACAGAGGTTTGAAGGTCAATGTAACATAATAACTTTGGAACTCAGAGCCCCTTAGGAACTCATAGGATATTTGGCCACTGTTACACATGACAAACGGAATCAGGTCCTCCTTTCAAATCACATGACTGAAATTTTGATTTCAATCTTGGTTTTCATTACGTTTTTTTAAAAGTTGTCAAATACTTTAAATTTTGGTTTTGCAAAATATAGGGCTAAACAACCAGCATATTTTTGTGTGCTTTTGCAATAATCAGAAATAAAATTGTTTTTCTTAAGTAACAGGTAGTTTTTGTCTTAGCCAAGGTTCCCTTAGTTAGGGTAAGAGAAACCTAAAACTTGTTTGAGCAAGAACATTAATTATAAAATCACTGGAAAGCTGCTGAGTTTCTATCAGGTCTGTGATGAATGCGAAGAACTTTCAAACGGAAGTCAGAGGTACTTGCAATAGGTAAAATGAGGCATATTTCTCATCGCAGTGCCCCTGCTAGGCTTCTGTAACCCTTTTCTTTGGCATCTCCCTTCTTCACTTCCTGGGGCATGCTATAAATTTGCTTTAAAATCTTGTTCCATTTCATTTTATTGTTTTTAAAAACTTGGTTCTGACACTCTTGAGATTTTTATACCTCTAAGCCATTTCACAAAGCAGATCATATCAAAAGTCGAGTTATAAAAATTATAAAGCAATAGCAAGTTTAAAGACTTTAAACAGTGGGAGAAAATATAAAAATGAGTACTCTTTAGCACTGTATGCAACGATTGAAAAAAGACAGTTATGAGGACTCATCTGTCATTTATCCATTTATGTTGGATGTGCTTTGTAGCCATATTTTTTTCTCTCTTTAGGATCTTCCAAGTCTGGTGGATAGGAAAGATCTCTAAAGAGAAGTCTATGATATGCCTTCAGGAAACTGAAGATGAGGCTGGAGTAGTAAATAATTCCCACTTGGAGGATATAGGGTCTCATCTCTGAGAACATGAGAGTTAGTTGTGCAAAAGTTCAGATGACATTCAACATTGTGAATAGTAGGAAAGCATTTTTGAAAAAAGGTGTCAAATTTTTGATACCTTCTTCTTACAGGTATCAGAGGCAAATGAATGAGAAGTAAGTACAGGGTATGGGATTTTTCCATTATTTCACAGGATGGAAAGTTTGATCTCTGTAGCCTGATTTGTTCTTTGGCCCTGAACTTGTTCAAGTTGAGTTATGTGTCCTGAACACTGACCCTTGCTCTCAAACTAGGGTCAGCCAACCACAGTGGTATGTTGATGTATGGGAGTCTAGAGTTCTTTATCATAATCTTTTAATATTATGGTTAAAAACCCAAAATATCTATCTGTAAATATATAATGTAAGCATGGATTTGTTCATCTGGTCAACTTCCTTATTCTTAAATACTGGACTACCATTTGTTTTATTTTCATAATAACATTGATACGAAATGATCATCTAAATAGCATTATTTAATTTTTAACGATTGTTCACAAATTAATTGCTTAAGAGTTATTTACAGAAAAAAGACAACTAGCATTTGTCCTCAGATTAATGCTTTTAATATAATTATCTTTACGTGTGCTTGACTGTTGTGATAAAGGGGAAAACAGTGAAAAGAGGACTCTGGCACAAGTATTAAAAGGACTGATTTCTGGTATTAGCTCTAGGACCTTCAAACCATGAGATTTGGGGAAAGTCACTTAAGATGCCTAGACTTCAGTTACCTTGTGTTTAAAATAAGAGAATTCCATTAGAGCTAGCTAATCTGTAAACAAACGTAGTTTCTATTTCAAAAATTGTGAAGTCATACCTTTTTAAGTGGAAAAAAGCATTAGGGAAAAGAAAGCTGATTCAGTTATAGGATCTTTGGGGGAAAATTTCTAGCACCACCCTCTCCCAATTAAAGTTAATTAATGGGATATAAGAACCAAATATCTGTTGAATACTGTTTCTGTGTCTTTCATGACTCTATTTTAACTCCTGCAAATGTGACTGTGACTCCGTGAGCTAGATTATATAATTCCTGTTGGCAGTTATAATTGATAGGCACAGAAAGAGTAAGGATGGAGTTTGGAATGGAATCTGACCGGTCTGACTCTAAGCCCTGAATCCATTGTAATACGTTATAACTGCTAGCTTTGCAAAATGCCTTTTCCCTTTTCTCATCTATTTTCATATCCAAACTAAAATTTAGTAAACAAAATTCTGAGCAGCACCAAAAACTTTAGTCAAAGTCCTCTTATCCTTTAAAAACTTCTTGTACGAGGATACTCCTTTTCACCCCCTTTCCCACACAGAGCTTTACTAAGACCAGCAAGAATGCACTGTGGTGTTTTCCCTCAAATCCTATACAGAAGTCTTTAATTCCGAGGCAAACATCTGAATGGAGCAAATGAGTATGATCTGGGGGTTGTGGCAATTTTCACGTGTGTGTGTCTGTTTTAAGGCATAACAAAGTCCACAGATTAAGGCCGACTTAAAAAACAAATGCGGACAAACCAGTCTGCTGAGATGCGGCCAGAGCAGCAGCAACTGTGTCTGCGTTCTTGATAAAGGCAGTGGGAAGAAGGCACGTTTTACTCATATTCGTGTATTTCTTTTGACATATTCCCCCTCTATGAAGCCTCAGAGGTGTTTTAAAATTGTGTTAGGAAACACACAGAGATAAGAAAACGCAAACGGTCCTCGTCTAGTGTCTGAGGGAGAAGGCTGGAAAGGAAACGCGGTGCGATGGGGCGGGGGCGGGGGCCTGTGGTTCTGCTTCTGCCGGGGCTGAGGGCTGGGTAAGGTAGGGCCCGTCCTTCTGCAGATGGGTTTGTCTCTCATTCCAGCCTCTCCCCGCCTCCGGGTCCGCGTGCACGCGCGGGATAGCCCAGGGGGCCGCAGATAACGACCATCGGAGATTCAAGGAGGGAAGTCGGCGAGCCTGAACACAGCCGTCCCGTGTGGAAGTGTCCAAGGAGACCGCCAGAAGTGCGCAAGCCGGCGTGGCGAGAGTTTCCTTCTCACCGAGAGGGGGAGCCCCTCGTTCCCAGCCGGGAGCGACCCGGAGTCCCGCGCCCCTCGTCCCAGCAGCCGCCAGCGCCAGTTTTGGATTCAGCGGATTAGGAAGAGGAGGGAGGGAGCGGGGAGAGCGCGCGAAGAGGGAGGGGACCGAAGCTGGAGGGTCCCGAGTCCAGCGCCGTGTTGACGTAGAGAAACTTTCCCTCTCGGCCACGGAGACGGCTCCCCGGCCGTGCTGGCGCGGAGATCGCCGGGCTCGGAGGACCCGTCTCCACGCCCCTGCCCGAAGCCTGACCCGGCTGCATCTCTCAGCGAGGTACGGAGACTTATCTGGGCTCTTCTCTGGCTGCGAGCCCGGACTCCCTCCAGGTAGCGTGGAATCGCTTAGAAACGGACACCCAGAGGGCCGGCGGGGGTGGACAGCTCTGGCCCCCAGTGCCCGGGAAGGAGGGCGCGGGGCTGCGCGGAGCCGCTTCCCGGCAGGTTGTAAAAAACGAGGACAGCTAAAGGCGCAGGGAGTCGTCCAGCACGAAAGGAGGCTAAGACCTGTTGACGCCTGCTGTGGCAGCGCTGGAGGAATGGCGCGGGAGGCCGGCGAGGTCGGGGACGCAGCGGTCTCCCGGCTCCGGGAAGCCTCCTTAGCCTTTTGTGGTAACTTTGGTCCGCTGGCGGGGCCCGGTGGGCAGGAGCTGAGGGAGGCGGTGGGGCAGCCGTGGATCAGTCCCGCCGAGGGTGCGCGGATCAGCCTGAGCTGAGCAGGCGAGTCCCCGCCGGGTCACAGCGAGGCGACCCAGGAGCGAACTTCCAGGGCAGCCTCCCTTTTGTTGGCTCTGAGAGAGAATGTGGGTATGGGGGCGGGGAGGCGCGAAGCTCCGAGGCCCGGCCGCGGATACTTTAAAGCTCAGAGCTGGGAGGGCCCAAAGGAAGGGGCGGCGTCCACATGGTTACCCTTTTGCTGCGCGGGTCAAGTAGCTGCTTCTGGAGGGCGCTAGGCGCGGCGGGGGTGATGAGCTCTTGGGTTCTCGCCGCTGCTGCTGAATATGCTTGGCCGGGTTCACCTTTTCCGTGGCCTCACTCACTGCACGGACGAGAATCCAGAGCAGTCAGTTCTATTCTGCGGCTCCCGCGGCTGCCGCGCTGACTTCCCTGTGTGCGGGAGGGAACTCTGGGCAGGCTGGTTTTCTTGGAATGTGTTTACGATGCTGAATGGGACTTGAACAGGAAGCTGGACGCTGCAGCTGGAACTAGCGTGCCAAGGTAGAGTAAGGAAGACTTAGCTAGTGTTGGACTTGGCGGGTCCACTTGGTACACTGGGCCAACTCCAAGTGAGTGAGAGCTGGCAGTCAAGGTACCCCTCCCTAGGTCCTCGTAGTTTTTCCCAACTGAGCTCGCCTTACTCTCCTTTGCAGTCACACATTTTATATGCACTATTTCAGTCTGCAAGTTTGACAAAGCATAATGCCATCAATTGGGAAGGATTTAATATATTTATTTTGTGCCTGCTTTTAAAATACGTTACACCAACATTTGAGAATTGAAAGTTATGGAGAATGTAAACGTCACGACTTTGCTTGTTAATAATACCTAAGACTAGCAGGAGAGCACAATACTGATGATTTTGTGTCTGTATTACGAAATGGGTGATTAGGTGCTAAAGTAAAGGAGATTATTAGACCGAGTGAATGTGAGGAATTAGAAAACTTTGAGAGGAATTGGAAATTCTTCAGATTTGCAAATTGCTTCCTTTCTCTGCCAGTCTTTCCCCTTTCCCCAATATGAACAAGCAGGCTTGCTAGAAAACACACCAATTGGGAGAGTGCAGTCTCTGGTGACTACAAGCCTTGCTGAAAACAGCCGACAGGCTACGGTACTGCCCCCACTGCATAATTAAAGGTCTCCTTGAGCTGTCCAGGAGTGTTTTCCAAGTTTTTACGACTGACAAGGAAAAAAAAAGAGAGGAACCTGGCCGGCAGCCAAACTAGACTGAGCTCAGTAGCCAGGCTTGAAAGAGACTGGGGAAGTTGCAGGGGATAATTGGAAAGGGGCTGTCGGTTGTACTTGGGTTTAAACAAGAGGTTTCTTTTGCAATGAGAATTTTTAGGTGGCTAAGATCAATCTTCTTGGAAAAAAAAATAAATAAATAAACTAAGCATAGAGTGCAGTTGGATATGACCGAGGAGATTACAAAAAGAGCTCCAGGAGCAAAGTCTGAACTTTCCTTATCAGTGTTGCAGTGGAATACTTGGGGGCCTGATGCTGATTGTGCTGATCATACTTTCCAAATGCCCACACTTTGTTGCTATTAGGAGGTTTGCTGCAACTTCAATTCCTTGACTTCGGCCTTACTTTGTTTTCATAGCAGCAGGAATTGAAGACTTCGGGGTTTGAGCAGATGGTTTCTACCTAAATTGAATAATTCAATTAGGTATTCTCAAATAGCACTGATTTGGGTCATGGAATTAAAGTAGAAAACGTATCCACCATGACTTCTTTGTGCTTGTCAAAAGTGATCCTGATAAACAGATCTTGGTCTTTCATGTGAAGTAGAAAGTGAGATGATCTCAGTATTTCACACATTTGCCCAGTATTTAAGACTTTACTGCTTCCTAATTCCGACCAGCAGGAAACTCAAAGCCTTAACTGCAATTCAGACTCTTCTTTATGTATTGAAGTTGTTTATGTTTCATCTCTCTCTCTCTTTTTTTTTTTTTTTCCAAGGAGGTTGGTTGTAGATTTACTATTGTGGGCTTAGGGGATAAGTGGTTTAAAAAAAGTACTAAATTTATGAGTTTGAGATTGTGAATATCAGCCTGCTCTCTGAGACTCACTTTGTGAATCACCCTTAGCCAAGTGTTTTCCCTATGATTTCAGTTTTTCCACTTGCAAAGTAAAGAAACTTTCCTTTACGTAATTACAGTATTATTGTGAGAATTAAAGAGAAGAAATAATGTTAGTAGGCTTTTCGACATAAAGGTTATAGGGTTTCTGACTCATCTGACTCAGTTGAGTTTATGGGAATAAAATAGTAATACTTCTATGTTGAATATTCATGTAATAATGACATATCTGGATCTAATTTATAAAAAATACTTTTACATTTTAATCATAGCTTTAGTTTAATCATAAATTTTAATTTTTGAGGATACCGGGGAGATTTTGTTATGGTTAAGGCTGAGTCATTTTCTCAAACAGAAGAGAATTAGCAAATTTCTTTATTTTTATTTCAGTTTATATTTGTACATAAGACCAGTTATTTTTAAAGTCCAGCTTAATTTTACCTTTATGAGAAGTTGCCAAGTATATTCACAGAAATTGGCGCCCTTCTCAGAAATAATACTTGAGAGGCTGAAATATATTTATGACATACATACAGACTTTTTTTTTCTCAATGGCCACAAAAATTTCCTTAAGAATTTGGAGGATAGATTTTGGAGCCATTCATTAATAGATCTAACCAATGTTTGTTACATGCATATTAGGCATCATCAGTCCTGTATTCCAATCAGCACTGAACTTTTCAGCTTTGTGATTTCTCTGTGCATGTTATTTTACTTCTTAAATATTTACCAACGTACCATTTATCCTCTATATTTCTGTCTATAATTTATGAACCTATTAATTTTTGATTCATATATAATCATTGTGCAATATTTAGTTTTTAGTTTGACATGTCAATTAGTGAAATATACTACCTATTTTTATGGTTCATTGTACTGTGCTACAGTCATGGATGTTTAATTTACCCCTTTTTCAGGTGAACAGGCCAATTTATTAGAGAAAATGGAATAAGTATAGATAAATTGTTTAAGGGATAAAATTTTTGCTAAAAGACCTGTTGTAGTTTTTATTTTTAGACTTTATATTATCATTAATAGTGAATCTGTAAAAAGCACAACTATATGGGATACATATGGGTGTAATTTATAATGAAACTTATAATGTTGGTATCGTTGAACAAGTGGGTGTTCAAGGATATGTTAGGGTAATTTTAATATAAAATATCAATTTTTACCTTTCATTTTAAATTAGAAATCCTTAAAATCCTTATTGCCATTGATGAATGATAGGTGATGTTAATTTACATTTTACTTAGCAGAGTGATGTGTTTGGGATTCAGTCCACAGTATTGCAATTTGTTTTCTAAAACCTCTAAAGAATGAAAAAAATGTATTTCAGTATAATAATGAATTCAAAGATAGTTACAGAAGCTAACTGCATGACTGCTATGAGCCCTGGTCCCTAAATGTTTTAGAGGCTGGTGGATCTAAGAGTGTTTGCCTTAATGCATTTAGAGATCAGGAAACTTAAGCTTTTTCCTATAAGAGCCTAAAATGTATTCAGAATGGAAGAGAAAAAAATGGTATAAACTTTGAATGGAGAAATCGCTTCACTTTCAAACACTGGAGGTATGAAATTGAAATCAGGTCTTTATTTTTAAAGAGAATGGCTGCAAGTGATTGTTCCAGAGTAAGACTTAGAAAACAATGTTTATACTGTTTTCAGGCCCTGCTATTTGCTAGTTTTTTGTTTGTTTTATGCTTAGGAAATCTTCTCAGCCACTCTAATGATGATTACCGTGCGTGATTATTTTTTATCAGAGGACAGTTAATTGATTTAAATATTGTGTGGGACAATAAGCATCAATTTTCTATTTCCACTGAAATGGTATAGTTGTGAAATTAGTTTTGTCATTCAATATTACATACTTAAGAATAGTTTTGAAAAGGCTGCTGTAATTTGCTCATTTAGTATGAATGAGTTAACTTCTATAAAAATTGTGATTTTTCTATATTTTTTTTTCTAAATTCCAAAGATTACTATATCTTTTTAGGAGTTTTGAATTACCTTGTATGTATTTTCTAGGATGCAACTAAGAGAGTGCATCTAGATATCAATACTTGCCTTTATTTCATGTTTTTCTTTTTTGCTATTAACGTTATATAAATGTACTTATACATCAGCTGTATCACATGCCTCCTGATGAAGTTCAGAACAGATCTTAGAAACTTCCATGTTTTACGGGACTACTTTCTCTGTCTCTCACTTTGTCTCTGTCGTTCTCTCTCTTTGTCTCTCCCTCTCTGTTTCTTTCTTTCTATGTGTGCATACTTATCATACATATATATTCTTTGATGCTTCTCTATTTGTGCTACAGTTTTCCTGTAGGGAAGAATAACTTCAGTTAATTGATATTTTTGAGCCAAGTTTTAAAAATTAATTTAAAATATTTCCCAGATAAATATTGCTAGAAATCCTTTTTTTTTTTTTCTTTTTCCAAATTCTAAAAGTGTCTTTAGACTTTTATTTATACCTCTAAAAGAGAAGAGAAAAATAGTGGGCGAGATCAAGATCTTCTATGTACATTCTTGGTTGTTGGCTCTAATGATGACATACTCAGGGAAGCCTTTTTTATTCTTCTTAAGTAGTAGAACACAAGCACATGTGCAGTTAACTACTGTAAGAAGGTAAATCCACCACTTAGAAGTTAGATACTATTGATCACTTTATAATGTATTGTGAAGTGAGAATTTTATACAAATGTAGGGTTTTCCTGGCATGGTACAGCTTTTTCTTGATATTAGATGTTACGGTTGACCCATTTCCTTAAACTTCATCCATCAGTCCTCCAGGAACATCAAGGATCTTAAACTTTGCCAGAACTACAAAGGCAAAGTTTATGATCCTTGAAGTTCCTGGAGGAAGCGTGGATGATTATCTTTATTTCTATAAGAGAGTAAACTGAAAACTGTGGGCTAAGTCTTCCAATCTACCCTCTTATAGAAATAAAGATAATAATTTAAAAGCATACATAATCTACTAACCGAATCATTAATGATTTGCCTGTTTATAGCAGTATAATATTTCAGGAGATGATAACTATTATTCTCATTTGCTTTGTATTTAAATGAAATGTCAATTTTAAATATAATTTTAGCAAAAAAACAAAACAAAACAAAAAACCAGAACATTTGTGCTATGTCAGCAAACCTGCAAATTTGGGGTAAAAAACTGAAATAAGAGAATACATGTGATTTTAGCTACTCAGTTTTTCTCATAGCCATTTATAATCATCAAGAGATATCATATTTTAAGTAAAATTTTAATAGCAAATAGGTTGATTTATCCAGATTTCAACCTAGGTGAATTAAAACAAGGTTAAAGTACTAATAAGAGTTTATTTAAGAAACAGAATATTTTGTAAAATGTCTTTAAAGGCCAAAGTACATGTTATGCTCTGTAATTTATTTTATTTTTGTCTGATTTGAGGAACTATGTAGTAATAAAGAACTTTGGTTGATAATCTAGCTTTCCTTCTACTTCCTTGATGATGTGTGTGATTATAATCATAAAGATGTCCAACAACATAAATGCTGATCTTTATTGGTAGTACAAATAAATACAGAGAGAGTTTGGCTTATTAGAAAGAACAATTGCATAACTGAATTAATTTCAAAGCAATTTATCTCTATGCTGAATAATTAAATATAATTAGAGGATGTTTATGGAGTGTAGTCTTTCAGAATACAGTCTGAGAGAATTTTTAAGAAGTCACATTTGAGTAAATGAATTTTATTTGAAATGATATAAATGCCACTTGAAATGGTAAAGGCCTATTTATATTTTGGATTTATAAAATAGTATTGTTTAAGAATAAGAATGGCTACTGCTTTGTAGTTTTATGAATTATTATTTCTGTTTTAATATATCACCATGACTGAATATATAGGAGCAAAACCTTTAAACTTCTTCACAGCAAATCTATAAGAGCTCTCATATTGCTAATATCTTTAATCCTTTTAAAGGAAGAACTACTACTAAATTTGTAAAATCTGAGTTATCGTAGATTTAGTCGATTATATTAAGTAGACCAGGAAATTCATGATTAATTTGGAAAAATGAAATTTCCTAGAGTAGCACAGACATGAGGTTTTAGAGAACAACATTTTAGACTTGATGTAATGAATCTTTCTTTGGGATTTCCTTATTCAATGAGATCTCTTTTTCATTCAGTGATTTTTCTATCCACTTATAAACATTTGAAATCTTTCCCCCTCTTCTCATTCTGGGAAATGTAACTATATTTAAATTCTGAATCTGCAAATAAAGAGATTCTGATATGATACAGTTGAATTTAATAAATATTTATCAAATAATACATGTTCTTTTTGTAGTTGTGTCATTGGTAGGTGACAGAGACCTACCCTGGTTAACTTGAATAGAACTTGGTATTTCTGTATAATTCTGAGGTACAGTGGAGAGGATGTTGAGGAAGGAGGAGTGGGGAAGAAGGATATTCACCAGTGTGAAAAGAAGCAGTGTATGGAAAGAATGTGTGGAGGTGATTCTTAGACCAAGTCACAGAGAATGAGGATGAGTTGGGCAGGCATTAAGAGGGACGGTTCCAGTCAGAGCAGGTGGGAAAGGTCAGAAGGCAAGAAGGCATGAAGCCATGAAAATGGGTTAGGAGAACTACTTGTGGAATTTACAACTATGGAGATACTCTTTCTTTATGTCTCCATGTTGATGAAATAATCATCAGTAATTACATATAGGAGTTTCAGCTGGATTATTAGTTTTAGCTGAAGAATTTTAGCTAGATTATCTTGCGAAGCACCCATCTCTCCAGACCTGATTAATATGTAATTGGAATTAAAAAGAGTAGGTTGTATCTCAATTTCATATTGATATTTAATTTCAGAACATGCAAATTAAAAAATAGTTTATCTTTTTCACAGCGTTGACTATATTGGGAGGAGTTATGATTTGACTTGGCATCTTGTCTTATAGTATTTATTTATTTTTCACATATAAAGAACAGACATGTTACATAGTTATCTCCTATTTGGTAATAAGTAACTGTGCCAGGATTAACAATTTTTATGAATAATAATGAAAAAAATTTTTTTTCTTTACATATGGAAACGATAGTTTTCTATGCATCATTGACTTAAAATTATATATTTGGTTATATGGTGTGGATTATTTACCATTGTTGATAAAAAATTCAAATGTGTGCTTATAAGTTTGGAAAACGAATTAGAATATACACAAGTATAACAAATTACTATCTTATGAAGGGGACCTATAATTAAAACATATATAACATATTCCCTATATTCCCTTTCTTCTTTTTGCTTGGCTTGACCATTCTGTGAGATACATCTATTTTAAAATTAGTTTCATATTGATGTTTGATTTATTTGAAACTAATGATTCAAGTTTATTTTTGAAATATATGACAAGAACAGTCTGTTTAAACTTGTTAATTTTAAATAATATATAGAACTTCACATTTATAAATCAATTTAGTGAGTCTGGACCACTTTGAAGTTCCAGGGATGGGTCTAAGGTTTTGTACTTGAAAATTGACAATACCTTCAAGATCGCAATGAGAAATAACTGTCTTTTGTGGCTGGGCTTGTAATCCCAACGCTTTGGGTGGCCGAGGTGGGTGGATCACCTGAAGTCAGGAGTTTGAGACCAGCCTGACCAACATGGTAAAACCCTGTCTCTAAAAAAAAAAAAAAAAAAGAAAGAAAGAAAGAAATAACTGTCTTTCAGTCTCTTGCTGGCTTTTGGCTCTACTTAGTGTCTTCCGTAATGGTAAGCTTCAAGCACCATTGACACTTAATTTGCTTTCCTCTCCTGTTGAGCCTTCACGTTCCTGCATTTATTTATTTATTTATTTATTTATTTTAGAGACAAGGTCTCACTCTGTCACCCAGTCCAGAGTGCACTGGTGCAATCATAGCTCACTGCAGCCTCAAACTCCTGGGCTCAAGTGATCCTCCCACTTCAGCTTCTCAAGTAGCTGGAACTATAGGTGTGTGCCAACACGAGTGGCTAATTTTTAAAGTTTTACAGTTCCTTGTAGAGAAGGGTTCTCACTGTGTCACCCAGGCTGGTCTAGAACTCCTGGGCTTAAACAGTCCTCTGGCTTGGACCTCCCAATGTACTAGGATAACAGGTGTGAGCACTGCACCTGGCTCCAGGTTTCCTTTTAATGAGGCTTAATGACACTGGCTTATACCAGGTACGATTCTTTACCTGACGTTAACTCTTCTTTCCATTTCTTGCATTTTCATTTGTAATAAACATGTTTTCACTTTTGAGAGCTATATCACCCTCCTCGTACTGTGGCATACATTGTTGATTGTCCACTAAAATCAGTTTCTTCTTATTCCTTTCTCTGGCATCATTCAAATGTCCACTCTTTTCCACATAACTCAGGGGAAGTCAATCTCTCTCCTAATTCAGGAAAATTTTAGATTAGTTTCTGCTAAGAATCTTAGTGTTTCTATGCCCCTTGGCAATGATTGTACCTCGTTCCAGTTACCATCATTTACCACATGTCAGGTGAAATGGGGGGACTAAGGGTACATGGGTAGACATGATTTCTTTCCACTTAGCAAGGCAACTTTGGATAAGAAAGCACATGTTGGCTTTCGATATTTGTCCTGTCTGGAATAGATGCTTCAAATTGCTACAGGGATTTTTTTTTTTTTTTTTTTTTTTTTTTTTTGTCACAAGGAGATTCAGCTTGAGGGCAAAACAAATGCTTTAAAGATGGCAGAAAAAATGTAAAGAACTTGGGTACTTGAAGGAATCATTGGGTTCTTGACTCCCTACTATATTTCTGTGTGAAATAATGAATTTCTTTCTTTTTCAAACCAACTTGAATAGAATATTTGGCTACTTAAAATAGTATCCTAATTATAGCTATTATTAAATGGTATCTTAATTTCGTAAATAAAAGTTTTAGAAGTAGTAATTTAGATTATTGAGGAAATTTTATAGACTACTTGGATTTTGTAAATTTTAGATATGGTCAGTGCTATTAGTCTATAAAAACATATTATTATTCAAATCACCATGTATTAATTTTTAATATAGTAGATATGTCAATCAATCATCTTATTAACTATATTTATTTTAAAATGAATAAATTAAGCAGATGGTAGAGGCTAGCAAAACTAGGAATAATCTAACATGCTCAGACAATAGAGAACTAAATTTAAAACATTTTGAAATATAAATTCGTAATCTAGTCAGTTCACAAAATTACACCACCGTTTATCAGTTGTGTGATATCTTTATTGGAAATATTAAATATACATAAACATTAAAGCAATTTCAGTTTCTGTCTGAGTAATTTAAAACTTATAGTGTGATGTTAAGACTAATTTATAACTATTTAAATATAAAAGATAAAGCAGATAAAAGTAAAATTAAACAGTAAACTAGAGTTCCACTAACAAAGGTATAAATAATATAGTAAACTTTTAATTAAGAGCTAGTGACAAAGATTTTCTCTTTGACCAAATCCTGGTCAGGCTCCTGTGCGTCCCCTTCTCAACCAGGCTTTGACTTTTGGGCTTCTGTGTTCTAATCTGCATTGCCAAATTTAGCCTGAATCCTGCTATGTAAGTTTGGCCACCCTGAATATTTGAACACTCTATATGTAATCAAGGTCCTCACCCTCCACCATTTCCCACATGATGTCTGATCACCCCAGCATTGATTTAGCAAGAATCCTGACCAGTAATTTTTCTTCCCACTGTCTTACCTCCTGCTATTTGGCTACAAATTCCTTCTTTTTCTTGTGGTATTTGAAGTTGAGCCTAATTTTTCTTACTCACTGCAAAACTCCATTGCAGTGGTCCCTACACCTGTTGTGATGGTCCTGAATAAAGTTCACCTTTCTGTTCTTTAACGGTATCATGAATCATTTTTTTTCAACACTAGTTTTTAAAACTCCAGTTCACTGGAACCATTAGCAATTTAATCTTTTTCCTCCACCAGGTTCTTGACCTGACCTAGCCTTTACAATGACTTAATAGTATGCGTATTAGTTTCTGTAATGTGCTCTAAGTAGGGAGATATATACTTCTTTGTCTTTTTGCTCTGAAGGTGGTAGGAATAACCCAAATCTGAGGATTGCCAAGAGCAGGGATCAAATATATTTTAGAGTATTATTGTTTGCTTCAGCTGAAGTAGTTAACCAAGTAGTTCAAGCTGGAGGTGGAGGCAAGCAGAACCAGGACTAACCTAATCTGCTGAAAGAATAGGGAAAGAATGGGCAAGTTTGTTGGGAATGAGGGGCTGTGAGAAATAAAACGCTACAGGTTGTGTAAGTGGTGCATTTGAAGAGCAGCTGGTGAAACTGTAGGTGGGAATGTTACAGATGCTGAAAACCTGTGGTAAAGCTGTGTGGCAACCGGGTAATTGGGCAAGACTGAGAAAGGCTAATGTATTTGAACTGGTATCAGTGAGGATGTTAAAAGCATGGAGATTGGATTGGAGGGAAACATAGCCAATAACAGGAATACCTAAGTCAAGTGGTAAAGACATTAGAGAAGCAGTTATTGATGGCCACATTTGAAGTAATAAGACCTACATTACTGTGATTTACTTGCGCATATTAGTTTTTTTGCATAAAAATGCAATAAACATGCTTGAGATGCTTTCTTTATGAGATCATGACCTTCATTCCTGGCAACTAAGGAAGTCACCACACTGGGAAAGCTAAGCAAGGGAGACCAGGGAATACAAAGTGCGGCAATTCTCAGAGGATTACTGTTCTTTTAGAAATTATTGTTTAGAGATTGTCCTGGGACCTCCCTTTGCCCTTACAGAATAGGAGCGCTTTCTGGTGACCTTTTCTTATTTTAAAAGGAAGCCACATTCTTGTGGGTTTTTGAATGGGAGTAAATGCTGCTTGGTATGGAAATTATCATAAGGAACTCTGCTTATGGAAGGATTTGGAAACTATAGTAAAAAATATAACTTGGCTCACAGCAGATATAAAACGACAGAAAGGATGTATATCTAGATAATTCAATTTCCAACTCCCACTTACGATGAAATAATCAGATAAAGTAAAAATAGCACCCCTCCTTGATTTGTCTCTCTGTCTATTAAGATCTTCATAGCATCTGTACCCTTTCCTTAATCTTTCTTATACCTATGAGTTCACACCAAAAAGGATTCTTTTGAACAAGAGAGTAAAGATGACAAGAATAGCATTTACAGAGTGCTGTGTCCTAAGAATCATGCTGGTTTTTACAGTCTGCAAATGATAAAGAAACTTATCTAAGTCTCCACAGCCAGCAAACATTGGAACCAGGACAACTGGTAAGATAGGAAATGATGCATTTCAACCACCATACTAGCTGAAAAAGTGGCTGTTGAATAAGAACTGGACAGTTAGGCCAGCTTTGGTAATTCTCCTTACAAGTGAGAATGTAACACCTTTGAATTATGTGAATTCCTAGATTCCTGGCAGATGCTTGATTCCTTCTTTTTTGTCCCTCTAATGACACAATGAGCTACTTATTTTCTGCTCTTAGGCATAGCTACTTGTATCTCCTATGTGATAAGATGTTTGTTCATTTTATCATCTTCAGTTAGATAAATCATAAAAATTAATCCATTGTTTAAGGAAAAACTCTCGAACTGTTTTTCCTCTGCTCTCATACAACAACTAACACAGAAGACTTCTGTGACCAAATATGTGGGTATTTTTTCTCTATCAATAAACAGTGGAAAACAAATGAATGTCCTCAACTTCGATTCAGACGTTATCTATCTGGAGATAATGTCAGCTCCCACAGGTTGAGGGCGCATTCTGCGAGACTGCCCCTCAATTCCCTCCAACACTTGTGGGAAGTCTGGGCCGCTGAAACTTCTGACCGACTGACTTCAAGCTGGGGTTCTCATGATCCCCTCTTTGGATTTGATTAATTTGCTGAGACAGCTCACAGAACTCAAGGAAACACTTACTTATGTTTACCAGTTTATTATAAAGGATAATAGAAAGGATGCAGATGAAGAGACACATAGAGCAAGGTATGGGGACTTACATGCCTTCCCTTGGCGGGCCACCCTCCAAGAACCTTTACATGTTTGACTATGCAGAAGGATGCTTTCTGAACCCTTTTTGGGTTTTAATGAAGGCTTCATTACATAGGCATAACTGACAATCAACTGTGTAGAAACGTGATTGGACAAAGCATGTGATCTAAACCCAGAAAGGCCTGTCTGTTCAGACTTTACTTGGCCTCTCTGTGTAGCATTCCTTCCTTTAAGGGCATGGGGGAAGACTCTCTCTGTAATGAGTCTTTTGATCCACAACCAGATTAGAGTCCTGCTTGGACAGGTAAAAGGAGGATGAGAGGTCAGAGAGAAGGTTTTCCGAGGCCTGAAGTGCCCCAGCATTATAACAAGGACTATGGGAGTTGGGAGCCAGGAACTGTGGATGAAAAACAATCATGACACCACACCCATTGACAATGTTTTATCTGCATATTGCCTTGACTTTTGCCTGATTTGATTTGTCAGGACATCTAAAATGTTAGGTGGGATAGTCTGACTTCTTTTTTTTAAACATTTATTAAAATTTATTTTCGAGACAGAGTCTCATTCTTTGCCCAGGCTAGAGTGCAGTGGCGTGATCTCGGCTCACTGCTACCTCTGCCTCTTGGCCTCAGGTGATTCTCCTGCTTCCGCCTCCCAAGTAGCTGGGATTACAGGCACTTGCCACCATGCCTGGCTAATTTTTGTATTTTTAGTAGAGATGGGGTTTTACCATGTTGGCCATGCCGGTTTCGTATTCCTTACCTCAATGATCTGCCTGACTCAGCCTCTCAAAGTGCTGGGATTATAGGTATGAGCCACCACGCCTGGCCTGATTTCTTTTTAATCCCATTTTTCCTCCTTGGTTTTGACAAATGATAAGTTTGGGTAAATAAAACCTAAGATATAAAATACTAATATCAATAGTTTTGAATCGTTCAACATGTACTTTTCACTTAAGTATTTGACAACATTTTTCTTCACTGAGAAGATGGACAAGATAACCTCAGAGAACATTTCAGCTTTAACTTTAAATAGTTGTTTTTTTAAAAAAGAAAAACCTAAAACCAATTTCTTAATCAAAATACCATATTCAAAGTTGTCCTAATTTTAGCAGTTGATTTTGTTGTTTTGTCTTTCTTTGGTAAGTTAAACTGTTAGACATTTGATCTCTTGTGCTGTTTGTTGCTGGGGTATTATAAAAAGGTTCTCTTGGCAGGGGATTTGACAGTCCAGTTGTGAGGGAAGGTTTCTTGGTTGAAAGTAATGAGAGTGTGCAGAGAGTGGTTCAAGTGTGTAAGCAGGAGGAGACAATGTATGGTTTAGCTACAGAATAGGAGATTGAAAATAGAGCTAGAGAAAGAAAAGAGCGAGGGTAGAAAGAAAAGAGGAACTCAAATTGCTGGAGATGAAGCCAATGAAGCAGGGAGTCATCTTGTCAGACTTTACAATCCGAAGTTTGTACTTCATTCTAACAGCAATTCAAAACCATTTAATAAAGGTTATAATGGCGTTGGAATTGGGCAGGCTTGATGGCTCACATCTGTAATCCCAGCACTTTGGGAGGTCGAGGTGGGTAGGTTGCTTGAGCCCAGGAGTTCAAGACCAGCCTGGGCAACAGGTGAAATCACATCTCTACAAAAAACACGAAAAATAACCTGGTATGGGTATGTGCACCTGTGATCTCAGCTACTCAGGAGGCTGAGGTGGGAGAACTGCTTGAGCCTGGGAGGTTGAGGTTGCAGTGAGCTGAGATCGCACCATTGCACTCCACTCTGGGCAACAGAGTGAGACCCTCTCTCAAAATAAACAAATAAGAAATTAAGCCATACTATCCTGAGATTCCAACTCAATATAAGAAAGAAGCTTCTAATAATGAATCAAGATTGATTATGCGATAATGATGCTCTGTTACCGAATCTTTTTGGAGAAAACCTGAGTAACTATGGGTCAGGGCTATTGTTGAAGAGTATCCCATCACTTGTCTGTAACTTGAGACATTGAGTGAAAAATTTTAAGTTCAACTTTGGTAACTGAAATTTAAAGTGGGTGATCAATCTTGTGGAATAATGTTTGTAAAGTAAGGGAGAGCCAATAATTGTGTGCTAAGTGGATGAAAGCTGCTGGGCTTCCTGCTTTTACTATGCAGACTTTCATTCATTCAACATTGTTTTTAAAGCTTATTTTTTTATGTGCCAACTACTGTGCTAGATTCCTCCAAAATATTCTTAATGTTAGAGAAGTTTGGATTTATAAGCTGAATCTGCCTTCTGCAAAGTGTACTTCCTTTGAAATCTTAAGTTTATTGGAATCTGGCCTTCCACTTCATAAAGTCTGTTTTAAAGTAAAGCTATTGTATTTCAGTTACAATGAGACAATTTCAATCCTCTAGGAATATGGGGTATTAATCTCTGTGACTTCATTTACTCCTCAACTCTGTTACATTTCCTAAGTGTTTATGTTAGAGTTCTGTGGCTGTGGGGAACTATTCAAGATTTTTAAGCAAAATAAAAGGAAGGGAAAAAGAGGAAAGGAACATGATACACTTTGCACTTATAAAACCTCACAGCTTTGAGCAAGACAGAATGAAGAGGTATGAGAATAAAGTAATAGAGGTAATTTAGGAACTGTTAAAATAGTCTAGATTAGAGAAGATGAAGGCCTGAATTTAAGAAATACCAAGGAGGTTGAAGAAGAATGAATCGGGGTGATGTTTACGGGGTGATGTTTATGGGGTGATGTTTAATTTATAGAAATTGGCTGATTGGATGTGAGCATATCACGAAGAAATAGAATCCTGTAGATTGCAAGCTTCCTTGATTGACTAGATTGCAGGAAAATTTACCAAGTGTCCTGACCTGCAGGACAACAACAGGAGCTGGAAGGGAGGGAGTGGGGATGGATGGGCAGGAGACAGGAGAAATGGAGACAAGACAGGAGTCTGATCAAGTCTCTTTTATTGTAGCTAAGTTCACAGCTTAAGTAAGTGCAGGCAGAGAGGCCGGGCAAGGGTAGCTTGGTTGGGAAATTCCAGCCTAAGTAAATTTCAGTAGACCGAAACTTATCAGCAGGGAGTAGACTGAAACTTATCAGCTTATGCAAACTACAACATGGCTGAGCAGATCACAAAATGGTGGCTATTGCTGCCCACAACCAAGACGAGGAAATACAGGACAAAGAATGTGATTGGAAGAAAAAAGTAAGAATTCCACTTTGTATGTTTGAGATTGAGGTGTTTTGGGGACATTCAAGAAGAGGTGCTTCATAGAGAGTTGATATACCGTTTGGAAGTAGGGGGAATTCCTGAGATGGAGATGGACTTCAGAGTCCTCAGCCTGAAGATGATTGTTAATGGCATGAAGTCATACCCTGAGAACATTGATTATTGAGGGGAATCAGAAAATGAGAAGCCAGTAATAGACACTGAGAAGAAAATCTGAACCCATAATTAAAATACCAGAGGGACATCTTAACTCTCATAGGAGGAAGCTAATAGAGATCTCAACTAGGATCATTTTAGAAGAGATAGAAAAAACTGACTTGAAAAATATTTTAATAGGGCTAATCTGCGTTAAAGACCAAATTGTATCTAATATTTGTCAGATAGTTCTAGAAACTGTAGCTTAGCTGGCCAGGGATTTGTGTTCATTTTTGGGTTGCAGCTTTCCATGTCCATATAGTTCCATACCAGAAATTGGATAGAGACTTCAGAGGTCTGGCAAAATGAGTTCAATCCTTTGTCAAAGGATAAAGAATTATGGGCCTCCAATTCAAGGAATTATGCCTAATTCCTCTAATAACATTTCTGCAGCTGGTTTCCCAGAGACTTTTTTTTTGAGACTGAATCTTGGTCTATCGCCTGGCTGGAGTACAGTGGTATGATCTCAGCTCACTGCAACCTCCGCGTCCTGGGTTCAAGCCATTCTCCTGCCTCAGTCTCCTGAGTACCTAGGACTATAGGCGCGTGCCACCATGCAGCTAATTTTTGTATTTTTTGTAGAGATGGGGTTTCACCATGTTGGCTGTGATGGTCTCGAGCTCTTGACCTCGTGATCCGCCCTCAAAATGCTGCAATTACAGGCGTGAGCCAACACACATTGTGGAGTTTTCTTTTCCTTTTTGTGACTTCATCTTGAGCTTTGCTGATTCTGACACCATTTTGAATTTGACCAATTATTTAAAAGAAGTTGAGATACCTAGAAATAAATATGAGTAGATGTATCCAATTTTAAGAAAATTGATTTTCTCAGTTCCTGAAAATTATTTACTATAAAGTTATATTAATATTTAGAAAGCATTTTATGATAAACATTATAAACATGTTTAATATTTATATTTATTTATACATCTAATATTGATATATATAATAAAATATAAATATTTAAATATAAATTTATTATTTATAGGTATACAATTATACATATAAATGTACTGTAATACTTAGAAGCATTATCTATTATAAATATATACGCATTACATATTTATGATATATATTATGTTAATACATATATACCTTGAATATAATTACTGCTAAACATTTCTTAAACTGGTTTTTTAACAACATAATTCTGATGAAGAAATAAAGAATTCAGAGAAATACAGCATTAATTTAGATTTCTAACTATGCATATAATGAGGTCTTTATAATTTAAAAATACCATATGTAGATTTGCTATTGTCTTTCTATTATGTCATGTCTCTTTATGTTTTTTTCTTCAAAATACCTAAGTACTTTAGAAAATACCTAAGGCTTTTTTCTTTTTAAATTTCTTCTAAAAAAAAAACCCAGATACATGTGCCGAATGTGCAGGTTTGTTACACAGATGTGTGTGTGCCATGGTGGTTTGCTGCACCTGTTGATCCATCTTCTAAGTTCCCTCCCCTCATCCTCCACTCCTCATTAGGCCCTGGTGTGTGTTGTTTCCTTCTCTGTGTCCAGGTGTTCTCATTGTTTAACTCCCACTTATGAGTGGGAACGTGTGGTATTTGGTTTTCTGTTTCTGTGTTAGTTTGCTGAGGATGATGGCTGCCAGCTTCATCCATGTCCCTGCAAAGGACATGATCTCATTCCGTTTTATGGTGGCATAGTATTCAACAGTGTATATGTGCCATGTTTTCTTTATCCAGTCTGTCATTGATGGGCATTTGGGTTGGTTCCATGTCTTTGCTGTTGTAAATTGTGCTGTAATAAACATACATGTGCATGTGTCTTTATAATAGAATGATTTATATTTCATTGGGTATATACTCAGTAATGGAATTGCTGGGTCAAATAGTATTTCTGGTTCTAGATCCCTGAGGAATCGCCATACTGTCTTCCACAATGGTTGAAGTAATTTACATTCCTCCAACACTGTAAAAGTCTTCCTATTTCTCCACAGCCTTGCCAGCATCTATTGTTCCCTGACTTTTTGATAATCACCATTTTATAGGTGTGTGCATTTCTCTGATAATCAGTGATGTTGAGTTTTTTTTCATATGTTTATTGACTGCATAAATGTCTTCTTTTGAGAGTGTCTGTTCATATCCTTTGCCCACTTTTTGATGGGGTTGTTTTTTTCTGGTAAATTCTGGATATTAGACTTTTGTCAGATGGGCAGATTACATTAATATAGATTTCTCCCATTCTGTAGGTTGCCTGTTCACTCTGATGATAGTTTCTTTTGCTGTGCAGAAGCTCTTTAGTTTAATTATCCCATTTGCCAATTTTGGCTTTTGTCGCAATTGCTTTTGGTGTTTTTGTCATGAAGTCTTTGCCCATGCCTCTGCCCTGAATGGTAGTGTCTGGGTTTTCTTCTAGGGTTTTGGGTTTTACATTTAAGTCTTTAATTCATCTTGAGTTAGTTTTTGTGTCAGGTGTAAGGAAGAGGTCTAGTTTCAGTTTTCTGCACATGGCTAGCCAGTTTTCCCAGTACTGTTTACTGAATAGGAGATCCTTTCCCCATTGCTTGTTTTTGTCAGGTTTATTGAAGATCAGATGGTTGTAGATTTGTGGGATTATTTCTGTAGTCTCTGCTCTGTTCCATTGGTCTACATGTCTCTTTTGGTACCAGTACCATGCTGTTTTGGTTACTGTAACCTTATAGTATAGTTTGAAGTCCAGTAGTGTGATGCCTCCAGCTTTGTTCCTTTTGCTTAGGATTGTCTTGGCTATATGGTGTCTTCTTTGATTTTATATGAAATTTAAAGTAGTTTTTTTCTAATTCTGTGAAGAATGTCAATGGTAGTTTGATGGGAATATTGAATCTATAACTTACTTTGGGCAGTATGGTCATTTTCACAATATTGATTTTCCTATCCATGAGGATGGAATATTTTTCCTTTTGTTTGCACTCTCTCTTATTTCCTTGGGAATTGGTATATAGTTCTCTGCAAAGAGGTCCTTCACATCCCTTGTTAGCTGTATTCCTAGGGAAATACCTAAGGCTTTTAATTTGTTTTCTTTTAAATTTTCATAAAAAGGAAAATTTTAAATACCCCAAAATACATATAAAAGAATTATGAAGTAACAAAATAAGACTCCATTCTTGGATCTAGTGCTGATGTGAACTGTTAGCACTATTTGTAAATTACTTTTAGTCATTTTTAGTTGTAGATTCTTTTGAGTTTTCTATATTTTCTATATAGTTTTTGGTACCAGCTGGATTGCCTTCAAGTTACTTAATCTGTCTGTATAAAATGGGGGTCAGTTTGGTGAGAAAAAAATCTCTTCATAAAATTTCCTTACCAAAGTACCACTAGTACTTTAGAGGAATTGTCTTTGCCCTTAAGAAACATTTTTTAAAACTTAAAATGTCAAGGTCAAACTTTCTCCTGTGCAAATTTCTTTCTTTTAATTGTTTTCCTGTAAAGTGAAAAATAGATCCCATGTCCTAGTGTCCTAGATCTTTATCCTCCCCCTCTCCATCTTTCATGATTTAGTTTCTTGCATACTCAACAACCTCTGTCCTCCCACTTTCTCCTGTTCCCATAAGACTGTAAAATCTCTACTCTAGTAAAACTTAACAGTTCTTAAAACACTTAATACCTTTGTAAATTATTTTCACTATCTAAAGTTTCTGTTTGCTTTTCTCCTTTTTTTTTTTTTTTGAGACAATGTATTATTTTGTTTTAATACTGCTGATAAAGACATACCTGAAACTGGAAACACAAAGGGTTTAATTGGACTCACAGTTCCACATGGTGGGGAGGCCTCAGAATCATGGCAGGAGGTGAAAGGCAATTCATACATGGCAGCAGCAAGAAAAATGAGAAAGATAAAAAAGTGGAAACCCCTGATAAAACCATAAGATCTAGTGAGACTTTTTCACTGTCACGAGATTAGCCCTGGAAAGACTGTCCTCCCACAATACGTGCGAACTCTGGGAGATTTGGTTTGGTTGGGGACAAAGCCAAACCATATGAGACAGCTAATTTTTTTTTTTTTTTTTTTTTTTGAGATGGAGTCTTGCTCTGTTGCCCAGTCTTGAGTGTAGTAGTGCAGTCTTGGCTCACTGCAACCTTTGCCTACGGGGTTCAAGGGATTCTCCTGCCTTAGCCTCTTCATTGGCTGGGATTACAGGTGCACACCACCATGCCTGGCTAATCTGTTTTGCATTTTACCAGAGACAGGGTTTCATCATGTTGGCCAGTCTGGTCTCGAACTCCTGACCTCAAGTGATCTGCCCACCTTAGCCTCCCATAGTGCTGGGATTATAGGCGTGAACCAACACACCCTGACTTAATTTTTTTTTTTTTTTTTTTAGTAGAGATGAGGTCACACTATGCTTCCTTGGCTGGTGTCAAACTGTTGAGTTCAAGTAATCCTTTTGTCTTGGTCACCCAAAGTGCTGTGATTACAGGTGTGAGCCACCATATCCTCCGTTCACTTTTTGAAAAATAGTAACCATTATTCAAAGTTTAGCATAAATTATTAAAGTAGCTACTATTTAACAGCTACTACATTTTCCTTTGTTACAATTTCATGGGTTGAAGATTAGTTTTCACCATGGATCTCAGCAATCTCAGCCTCCCGAAGCGCTGTGATTACAGGTGTGAGCCACCATACTCCCTGTTAGCTTTTCGAAAAACACTAACCATTATTCAAAGTTTAGCATACATTATTAAAGTAGCTACTATTTAATAGTGCTTTTCATGTCTCAGAGATGTTCCAAGCATTTTTCCCATTTATTAAATCCTTTAATCCTGAAAATAAACCTAAGAGGTAAATACTTTATCTTTTTTTTCACTACAGGGATTTAAGGCACGAATAGTTTGAATAACTTGCCCAAGGTCACATGGCTAGGATGTAGACCTCAGCCAAATTTGTAGTTCCCCATAACTTGTGCTTTTACCAACTACAACTTTTTAATAAAATTAACTTTGTAAAACCTCCTTTGGCTCCACTGACCAAGTAGATTATACTGTGCTGTTGCCAGTCCCCTTAAACTTTCTTTAGATACCCTTTAAATACATTACAGTAGTCTCCCCTTAACAGTGGTTTTGTTTTCTGCAGTTCCAGTTATCTCCAGTCAATCATGGCTGGAAAATATTAAATGGAAAAATCCAGAAATAAATGATCCTTGTTTTAAATTGCACACTGTTCTGAGTAGCGTGATAAAACCTCACACTATTCCCCACTTTTGAATCATCGTTTTGTTTAGCCATCCGTGCTGTCTGTGCTTCCCACCCACTAGTCACTTAGTAGCCATCTTGTTATCAGATCTGCTATCTTGGTATAGCAGCGCTTGTGGTCAGGTAACCCTTATTTTACTTAATAGTGGCGCCAAAGCACAGAGTAGTGACGTTGGGAATTTTCCTATGTCAAGAATAAGCCTTAAAGTGCTTCCTGTAAGTGAAAAGTGAACTTTCTCAACTTAATAAGGAAAGGAGAAAAAATCATATGCTGAGATTGCTGAGATCTACGGTGAAAACTAATCTTCAATCCATGAAATTGTAATGAAGGAAAAGAAACTCATGATAATTTTGCTATCTCAATTCAAACTGCAAAAGTTATGGCTGCAGTGCATGATAACTTCTATTATAGTATGTTGTTGTAATTGCTCTTTTATATTAGTTATTGTTAGTATCTTACTGTGCCTAATTTATAAATTAAGATTTATCATACATAAGTATAGGAGAAAACATAGTAAATGTAAGGTTTGGTATTATTTTTGGTTTGAGGCCTCTGCAGGAGAATCTTGAGATGTATCCCCAGCAGATAAGGGAAGACTGATGTATTGTGATATTTTTCTCTCTATATTGTGGCCTGTCAGAGTCTGTTTCCCAATGTCTTTGTTTCAGACCTTTGAATTTTTTGTATTTAATAATAAAAGTTTCTTGGATTAATGAATATAGTAGACCCCTTTCATCCTCAGGAGATGTGTTTTAAGATCTCCAGTGGATGCCTGAAACTGCAGATAGTGTGTAACCCTGTATAGACCTATACTATGTTTTTTCTTATACATACCAATCTATGATAAACTTCAATTTATAAATTAGGCACAGTAAGGAATTAACAACAATAACTAATAACAAAATAGAACAATTATGGCAATTTATTGAAATAAAAGTTACATGAATGCTCACTCACTCAGTCTCTCAAAATATCTTAGTATTTTCAGTGATTGATTGAGGGTAACTGAGCCACAGAAAGCAAAACTGTAGATTAAGGGAAGCTACTATAAATGAATGCATGTGAGAAACACCAAGAAGAAATAGGATATGAGTAAACAGCTGCTATGAAAGATAAAAATAAATAGTTGTAATGATAGAAATTACCATTTAGGGTAAAAGGTAAAAGAAAAAGCCATGATAGTTGATCTACAGTTGGAATGAAATTTTATTTATTGCTTTGAATAGAAAATATAGCTCTCTTTTTACTTGCATGCCTGATACAACAGAGAAAGGTAGAAAGACTCCTTTTTACAACTCATTTTCTGTTTTTGCAAATGCAGACAAAACTGATAAGTTTCATCCTGTGACACGAAACTTCTAATATATTTGAAGAATTACAACCTCTTTGGCTAGGATCTACCTTCTTTATGGCCTTTTACACTTTTTTGACTTTTTGTCTACGATATTGTTTGTTTTGTGGCAGATTTTTTTATTACAGTTGCAGCACTCACTTCTGTACATTTTCTCCATTTGAGTGTCCCAGATCCTATATTATGTCACTTCTCTACTCAAAACCTTCCATTGGCTTCCATGTCTCATAAAGGAAGAGTAATTACTTGGGAAGTCCCACATGGTATGGCCTCGTGATTCCTTTCTGACCTCATCATTCACTGTTCACATACCGCCCTGAGTACTCCTCCTCAGCTGTCCCTGTCCCTCACTTTTCACCTCCTTCTGCTTTTTCCTCAGAATTTATTTCCTGAAAAGCCTACCCTTACCTCCGTATTTAAAATACCACGTTGTATCCCATTAATCCTATTTTAATGTTCTCAGTAGTACTTATCACCTAATATACTGTCTCATGTAATGATTTGCTATTCTTCTATTTCTTACCCACAGAATAGAATCCTCATAAAAGCAGAGATTGCTGTGCATTTATTTGTTTATATTCCTAGGAACCCAAAACCTGTAACAGTGTCAGGCACAGTAGACTTTCAAATATTTGATGAGTGAATGAAGAAACAATAAATTCAAGATCTCGTTTCCTTTAAAGAAAATATGCCTCATTGAAAATGCCTATATTAAAATATGCCTTGGGAAGAACTGTGAGAAAGATGCAAACATTAGATAATGAATCAGGGCAGGGCCACACCTGCACATTAACCCTTCCTCTATTACCTGAGTGCCACTACTTTGCAAAATCAGTTTTTATCTCAGAGACGTTAGCAGAAAACAGCCACACTCTCCCCCATGACGTACGTAGCCCACACAATCTGGCCTCAGCCACTTTACTACCTCATCTCATTCCATAGGAAGGAATGACATAATTTTTCATGGCTCATTTTGTTTCCTAAGCTTATACATATGTACAGATGTAGGTGAGGACTTTAATCCTAAAAACATGGTTCTTTTCAGATTGAATTGCAATTTTTGACTGAATGAAATAGGAAACATCTTTATAAGATATACTGGAAGTGAAGTGATAGTTGACACAGTCTAGTCAACTGATATTTTGATTGATGATTTGGGGAGTCTAAGAAGCAGTGGCAACTGGAGAGAAATATATTTAGTATAATTTAATAATAACCTGATTTGCATGTTATTGTCTGTAGGAATGATTACATAGATTTATCTCTTACATATTTTATACTGTTTTATGTTTATATTTTCAGATTACAGTACAATCTGTCAAATGTTTATGTGTTGAAAAGGCCACTTACTGATAGAATATGGGAAATACAGGTATACATGTTTTTGATTTATTTGTTGATGCCATGTTAATGGATAGCTTTCCTTGGGAAGTTGGGACATAGATTTTATTTATAATATATAATAATATACCAAATCATGACTATATAACTTATGTTTTTATAAATATGTGTGTATTTACAGTGTGTTTTAAAATATGCTATTAAGTGGATTAGTAGGCCTATGTTACTCTTTTTTATTATATATTGTGGCATATGTATAGTGGATCAGAAATATTAGACGAAATAAGAAGTTTTCCTGAGAGTAAAACTATAGTTCCATAAGTAGATTGATTTTATGATCACAGCGTTTTCTTTTCCAGTTTTTCATTGTTAATTTTTTATATATTGGCAAGCTAAACTTTAGTGTCAGCCAAAATTTCACTTGGCTATTTATTATAAATTGCCCTAATTGATGAGTGAAAAAACTTATATATATGCATAATCTTATTTGGATGAAATAACTGACTTCCTTCTAATTCATTTTTGCTCCATAAAATGATATGTTAATAAATGAGGAAAATCAATCATTAATCTAGAAAAGTGCAGTTATTCCTGCTCAGAATTAAATAAAGCAGAATGGAGAAAATTCATAGCATTTTTTTTAACTGTTTACTGTCACTATATATATTATTTTAATGAATGACAGGAAGTCTTATAAAAGTTGTAAAACATTTATGGGACCCATTTCAGAGGGTATATAATTTTTTTTATAACTAGTTGGAGTATTTCTAAGTACTTTTACCTTGCCGATATGTGCTGTTATCAGTTGATTAATTTTCAGACAGATAAAAATGTCAGTAAAATTCCCAGTAGTAACAATGATGTACTGATGGTATTCATTTATTCTTTTTTTTTTTTTCCAATAAACTCCGTATATGGAAATGTATCTCAATATGAGCAGAAGGTGGAACTCAACACTAGAGACAGGGAGGGACACTGAACCAAATTGAGGACTAGCTAAAGCAAGGAAGGGGCAGAGACAGCTTTCCATAAGACATGTCCACCATTGCACCGTATCAGTCTGTCATTGGTATGATGAGTTACTGTAAGTTACCCCCAAGTTACTGCAGCTTTCCATGAGAAAGACCCAACAACCCAGGAGTTACTACCCTTTTTCTAGAAGTTTCTGCATAATCTGCTGCTTAATTTGCTTGTAATTAAAAGTGGGTATAAATATGACTGCAGAACTGCCATTTAGGTGCTATTCTAGGTGCACTGCTTATGGCGTAGCCCCGCTCTGCAAGGAGCAGTACTTCTGCTTCTGTTATACACTGCTGCTTTAATAGAGGCTCCTACCGTTGTCATGCCTTTGATTTCTTTCCTGGACAAAGTCAAGAACTGTCCTGAGCTAAGCCCCAATTTGGAGGCTTGCCTGCCCTGCATCAAATACCGTATTTAATTTATGGGTGATATTTGTTTTTAAGTCTATGGAATCAACTCTGTAGAATTCCTTTAGCAATTTTTTTTAAATTGGGAGCATGATTAAAACTGTTACTATAACTACTGAACAATTTCTATATTATACAAAACAAGATATTTGGATTAAATGTTAAGAAGTTATAGCAGAATTTTTGCATCTGGCTTTTGGGAAACTTATTCTTTGTAAAAATAAAGATTATTATACATGAATGCATTCTCATTATAAAAGACTCAAACACAAGACAGAGCAAAATATGAATGTTTGCCTTCATGCCCCACTTAGACCCATGTCCCTTAGAGATAAAAATTGTTAATAGTTTATATGCATTATTCCAGTACAAAATTTCGACCATTTTCGGACATGTGCATCTTGTTAATACATTTAAAGATGGAATCATAGTATATATCCTTTTAACTTAGATTGGAGGAAGTCAACATACTTTGGAAATAAAGACATTTGCTTTTACAACTGATGGTCACTCTTTAGTATATAGACAAATCTACCCAGCCAGCTACTACTGCTAGTACCTCATAAGAATGGGAAACATGACTATGAGAGTATAAAATAATTGTGTTAAGTCAGTTCATTCATCAACAAGCCACAAATATAGCTTACGAAATAGGAACCCTTTTTATCTTATGGTTATTTGTCAAGTTTGCCCACAGTCCTTGTGTATGTGTGTTATCATTACTACAGCATGACCCCATATTGCATTCTCATATTAGCCTTTAAATACTTATTGAAATACTTTAGCGTTTATTTCACTGATTCAGAGCTCTTTTTTCGTCCTATTCTTTCTTTCATTTGATCTTTTTTGCCTTTTTTACTTTCTTCTATCTTTGAGCTTAACATTTTGGAGTATGTTTGATGGTGGTAAGTTTAGTTCAGGGTTTCCCATCTTTGGCAATCTTGACATTTTGGAAAATATAGCTTTGTTGTCAAGGGAGAGGTCCTTGCTTTGTAGCATGTTAAGCAGCATCCCTGACATCTACTGACTAGATGCCAGCACAGTGCCCCTAGTTGTGATAATGAAAAATATCTCCAGATGTTTTCAAATGTCCCTGGGAGGTAAAAGCACTCCTAGTTACTGCCAAATGTCCCCTGGGAGGACCATCTCCAGCTGATGCCAAATGTCTCCTACGGAGCAACACCATGCTGGTAGAGAACCATGGTTTATTAGCATTTCTAAACTTATATAGTATTTTTGGACATATTTTTTAAGGAAAGGTAGCTATCCCTGAACCAATTCATAACATGTTTTGAAGTATAATTAACATTATCATAAATACAACAGTAGTGAACCTTCACTCCTTGTATATAGAATTGACTTTAACTTTCTTGGCAGTAGATATATATTTGCTGCATCTTTACATGGAAAGAATATTCTCTGATGAAATAGTCCTCTCCAACTTGAAAGAAATATTTTCACCTGTCTCTATGAGTATCAGTCACCTGGTATTAGACCTTCCTTCCTGTATCTAGACAGAAGTTCATACAGCACTTTGACTCTTGGTAGTTTTAAAAATGTATGAATTTGGCATACAGCAATGTAATGCAACATATAAACCTGTTTTCTGAGAAGCATGTTTTGTTTAAAAAAACACAGGCTTTCAAAATAGATGCTGCATCATAAAGTCCAAATATATATGGAATTTCTACACATAATCCCTCAACACTCATCTTCTAATATGTGAATATGGGCAATCTTCAATTTAAATGGAAATAAACAAAAATTTTAATATTTTACCTAAAATTTGCAAAATTCAGTAACGTTTTAATAATAAAAACCTTATCTATGTACTGCCTAGAATATATGTTCAGACATGTTGATCTTTGAAGTTAAAAATTTTTGTACTCTTCCCCTCCAGAAAAGAAAAAACTTACAAAAAGTAAAGACACCAACTGTCCTTCACAGTGAAATTTAGACTACTTCAAAAAAACAAAACAAAACAACAACAACAACAACAACAAAAAAACAGTTTCCTGTATTTCTAGACTTAATGGTCTTATTTCCGCCCTTAGTATATATTCATGTTTAATGAATTTCCTGTTGACTTTAAAAGGAATTTCCACTATTGGCTATTTTAAAATAATTACCTATTTCAAGCTTTTCCTAACGTGGTTAAATCACTTCCTTTGCAGAAACAATACTCAACCTTTTTTGAAGTTAAGATCTGAATGTGAAAATTCAAGCATTGTATTGATTTTAATGGATCAATTTATTTTTCTGTCTTCAACACACCAATCTTTAAATCCATAATTTCTGATTCTGTTTTTAACTATGTAAACCCATTTCAAAAGATTTGAAAATGGCAAATCCAATAGACAGATGAAGTGTTTTCTTTGTTAATGAATATAAACCACATTCTTGATATTGATGTTATATTTGATACTAATACTGAGTCTAGCTAATACAGTAGACCTGATTTTTCCATAAACTGGAAACCAAGTAGAAACTACTAAAAGATAACATTGTGATGAAAAGATTTGTGTCACTAAGTTTAGTGTGCTAACATGCTAAAAATGTTTTTCACACATAAGAATTTACTGTATTACTGGCACTATCTGACTAACACTTGTATAGACTTTTAATATTTTTATCAAAATAAACTTTTTAAAAACGTAAATATATTTAAAAGGGAAATATAGTCTTCCATGTGTATGTATATATATGTTTTTTTTTTCAGTACACATTAAATAGTAAAGTAAAAAGGACCACAGAGTTAAAAGATTACTCATGTAGCTGGGTGCAGTGGCTCACATCTATAATCCCAGCACTTTGGGAGGCAGAGATGGGTGGATCACTTAAGGTCAGGAGTTCAAGACCAGCCTGGCCAACATGGTGAAATCCTGTCTCTACTAAAAATACAAAATTAGCTGGGCGTGGCGGAACATGCCTGTAATCCCAGCTACTTGGGAGGCTGAGGCACAAGAATCATTTGAACCCAGGAGGCGGAGGTTGCAGTGAGCCAAGATTGTGCCATTGCACTCCAGCCTGGGCAGCAAGAGCGAAACTCTGTCTCAAAAAAAAAAAAAAAAAAAAAAAAAAAGAAAAAGATTACTCAGGAATCACGGAATCACTTAAAATCATCTAAAGTATTACCACTGAGTTTATGGGAAAAAATTCGTGCATTACAAAACTTGCCTTTTAATTTGTAGGGGTTTCAGGTTTTAAGTAGGAATCTTCAAGAATATGATCAAAAGTTCTTCTACATCATTACTTTTAAATTGTATGCACAACGTTCTCTATATAACATATTAATTATTATATTATTAATTAATTATTAAGTATACTGCTTTTATATTTTAGAACTTTTTTGGGAGGAGGTAGAAGAAGAGGTTAGCATTGGCTGCTAGGTGAGGTTGTAAATGAAGTAACAATATGACCTCCTTATTTTGCCCTATTCTCATGGCATAAATATTGTAATACCTTAGAGAAAGGAGAGAGTTGAAGCTGATTTCAGCTTAATTCTAGATCTCCTCTGAATGGCATTATAAGCAGTTTATAACATGTGGCCAGATATAATAATATTCATGGTGGTTTATTATCATCCAACTTTGTAGCAACTTTTTTACCAGGTATTTCTGTAGCTATTTCTCAGTTTCTCACAACACTGCAATTCTTCTCTACCTTTGTTATTTCAGCTGTTTTATGAAGGTTTATTTTGGAACTGTATATTGTCTAAAGTCTTATGCCACTCTCATTTAGCTCTTTGTGGCAAAGATTACATTTATTTGAAGTTGTAGACTTTATGGCTGAGAAGTGCATCAGAGCCAGCCAGTGTCCGTTCCCTCTATTTCCCTGACCCTGACTTTGGCCTTCGATACCTGTTTTTTCCCAGCCTTAGGTATTTTCTCACTCTTGTTCACTGCAGCTCTGATCATGTTTTATTCTGGCCAAAACCCTTCAATATTCTGCCTTTTGTCAAGACTTCTTTATCTTTACTTTCTATTCGCTCTACCATCTGCACTGTCCTCATGTTCTCATTACTCCCCCTACTTGATACAAACTGGACAATCACAGTATCCTTAGGAGATTTTACCTTTGCTTTTGCTGTCCTTTCTTCTGTTTGTTGAGTTTTCCTAAAAAAACAATATAAATTCATTTGTCTGTAAATATCTACACTCTTCTAGGTCCAGCTCACATTTTGCCTCTCACCTTAAGCTGCTTGGGTTCTCTTTTAATTCTTTGCAGACAGAATGAATATCTCGTCTTCTCCCTGAATTACCATTGTACTTCTTGTGATTTTTTTATGTTACTGTATTTTGCTGTGTTATAGTTATATTGCAATCTCAGCACAGAAGAAAGGCATGGGTTTTAGAGTCTGGTATATCTAGTTTTTGATCTGTTCTCTCTGTAACTGCCCCAAACACTGGCTGTCTATGGTATATTCTTTTATAGAGACTCCGTTCCTTGCATGTACAGTTGCAGTTGGCAATAGATGTTTAAAGGATGAATAACCACTTATTCATGAAGGACTATTATTTTGATATTAATTCAAACAATATCCTGAAGAATCCTAATGTTTTTCCTACCCACAGAGGATTACTTTCTTCTCCAAAAAGTACTCAGTTGAGGAGTTTGTGTGTGGAAATTCAACAAAAATGTTCCATCAAGGGGATATCTGATATCTGAAGCTGTGTGTGTGTGTGTGTGTGTGTGTGTGTGTGTGTGTGTGTGTGTGTGTATGTGTACAAAGTCAGGAAAAGGGAAGGTTGGTTTTAATATCACCCTTTTCCTATTTTTTTTTTGTATGTACTCTAAATGTAGTCATTTACAGCTCTTATAGCTCCAGACACTTATGAATCCTAATGCCAATTTCCAGTTTTTAAGGAGGGAAATTGCTAGCATGTCCTCTCAATCCTTCTCTCCTCTATGATTTACTTTCTGGGTAGCAAGATACTAGACAGGAAAAATGTCGCAAGTTTGCAAATAGGCTATGCAAAAGGTTTATTAATTTAAATAATTGTGTCATATAGTTAGGCCCTGAAGATACTAACTTGCTTTTCTGCCTTTCCTACATTTTCAACACCATGTGCTTAGCATAGCAAAATTTAGTGCTAGATATATTTGTCTTAAACTTAGTTCAAAGGACTAATAAGAGAAATAGGAAAACAGGATTTTATTGTAAGACATCCTAATGTCTAGAGAAGGCCCTCAGTCAGAACCCTCATGCTTCTCATGCACAGAGATGTCTGTCAATACTCTGACCACTTTTCTTGTGTTTACTTAAGACTAAATGAGTAAATGACTGAATGTCAGCACTATTAATTAAATTTGTTGTAGAGTCTCTGATGCCCATGAATCACTTTCCAGGGAACATGCTGAAACGAAGCTTCTAAAAATAATTGCTTAGTGAACATATAAGATGGCAATACACTTTTCAGTGTTCTATTTTCACGAAGAATAATATTCAGAAGAGCCTTCTTTTAAATGACACATAAAGATTTTTTCCCTCCTTTATTAGATGCCTGTAAATTCTAAGTTGAACTTTTAGACATTGAATATAGTGACTTAAGAATCTTTAAGCCGGGCGCGGTGGCTCAAGCCTGTAATCCCAGCACTTTGGGAGGCTGAGGCAGGTGGATCACGAGGTCAAGAGATCGAGACCATCCTGGTCAACATGGTGAAACCCCGTCTCTACTAAAGATACAAACAAATTAGCTGGGTGTGGTGGCACATGCCTGTAATCCCAGCTACTCAGGAGGCTGAGGCAGGAGAATTGCTTGAACCCAGGAGGCGGAGGTTGCGGTGAGCCAAGATTGCGCCATTGCACTCCAGCCTGGGTAACAAGAGTGAAACTCCGTCTCAAAAAAAAAAAAAAAAAAAAGAATCTTTAAGTTTTTACTTCAGCTTAATTATTTAAACAGTTGAGATGCCAATTTAAATTGATATTTAACAAATATTAAACAAATTAAATATCAATTTTACTATAATGTCCTCTCATTAGATGCATGTATTATTTAAACAGTTGAAATATGAGTTTTATTTAGAAGTATAGGCTCATTATGTTTCAAATTTGAGGAAAGACATGAGTTTTCAGATTGACATTGCACTCTGAGTAAAATAAAAATAAATCTAAATATAGATGTGTCGTGATAAAACTATAGAACATAAGGAATTAGGAGGTGACCTCGAAGGAGAGAATGACATTATGTACAAAGGAATAGGTATCAAAACATAGACGTCAGAAGACATTGGTATAATGTATTTAAGCACTGTTAGAAAACAACTGTCAACCTGGAATAGTACGCACAATTAGTCTCATTATAGAATGAGTGCAAAATAAACATATTTTCAGACACACACACACACACACACACACACACACACACACAAGTGTAAGCTTATTTCTAATCTACTGAAATCAGTCAAATGTGTTGATGCTAAATGAAGCTACTGCATACCGAAACTTTCATTTATATATAGTTTCCAAAACTTAGGGAAGATATTTGAATATTCTTAAAGAGATTGTACTAAATCATGTTGATAGTCCAACTTGGGAAAATCTGGGCCTTCAAGTTTGCAGAAATGTATGAGGTCATAAAAGTTCTTGATGAACTTCTTAGAGAATGCAATGCAATTTCTGATTATATGTCAGACTAGTGGCTTTGAATATACCGGTTATTAAAAGGAGAACAAATAGAATTTTACTGTTGTTACTTCATGCTTTGTCCAATCACATGTTAAGTCTAGCCAAGTAGAATTTATTTAAGGTTGATTTGTTGTTTCTGTCAGAAAACAAAATATAATATTTGTGATTTAAGCAAAATATTTTTCCTTACAGGTGTTTTGACTAATAGGGCAGGAAATAAAGAGAGAATGGCAGTAACTCTCATGGGGAAAGTACTGACTAGCATAGAATCATTAGCCAACCTTGTCACTTGGCATGTTGACACCACTTTTATGTAAAAGTGAATTTTAGTCTGAAAATTATATAATGAGCATGACGTTTATCAGCTCTTACTCTTCATAGATCCTTGATTTCTGAGTGTCTAGACCAATGCTTTTGTTGCCACTCATTTAGTTATTTTTGTACATGTTGTTCCAAGTGATAGAACAATGTAGTAGTCATATATGTTCCTTATCCTTAAAATATAGTTTCAGAAGAACTGTGTTTATTACTTTCTTTGCAGTATTCTACTATACCTTAGTGGGTTTTTGATACTTGTTGACTGCATTAAATGATGGTTAACCCTATTCAGCTGCTCTGCTTCATTTTTGTTAGCTTATTCTTTAAATCTGTGGGATCAGAACCTAGCTCACCTGTTGGGATACTTGAGGTTTCCTGTACTTTATATTATATATATTGTCTAGATCTAATATTTCACTATGCATACAATCTGTGTAAGCTTTGAGTTTAATGATAAATTAGTAACAAATATTTTATTCTTTCACACATCTACTATTGAATACTTAATACTTTACTTACTAATCTTTAACTTTTGGTAAAATCCTGCAAAAATAAGTGAAATGTTTTACAGATTTAAAAATGAGGCTTATAGGATTAAAATAGTTCGCCTTTAGATAATAATACCTTTCTTATTGTGTTAATGTGAGGATCGAGATATATATCTGAAGCAGCTCACACAGAACGTGGCACAACAAATGAAAATTGTTGCTGGAGCTCTTATCCATGCCAATGTCTGAGCTAGTGGTATAGCTGAGGTTCTTTCTGATCTGAATCTAAAGTCTGTGTTGATCGTATTTGAGACCTTTTGAATTTAAATGAAGTGAACACTTGATAGAGTTTTATTTATTCTCCTTATGTAGCAGTGTTCTCAATTATTTCAAAGAAGCCAGGTGTTAATGACCTTCTGGAATAAGTTTTCATTCTTGGTTTTAGCTTCCACAGCAGTCCATGAACGATGAGGGCTGACACCATGTTTCATGCTGATGACAGTGTTCCTAGAAGCTCTGCAACAGATGGTAACTTTTGCGTAGACTCAGCACAGTTCTCCTGGACTATGCTCCTGACTCAGCAGAATTCAGCAGATCAATAGTCTGTCTATACAAGGCATTGGTCTGTGGTGGAGAGACGTATCTGGAAAACTAGCGGAGAAAAAGATGCTAACTAAAATGTGTCAAGAGCTCTAGCTGAACGCTGTTCTCTATGTGGCATTTTGTGTTGGATTTAAAAATCGTATGGCCAGAAAGCTATTTTACTGTAAGGCCAGTTAGCAAATAGCCTGGTGTCAGATTCTAGATAAGGCACAAGTTTACATTTTGTACTGAGATCATTTTTATCTGAGGCCTCTATGTTTTACAAATGCCCATGTGAGGGCAAGATGCCTACTATACAGAACATGCAATTGATGAATGCCCTAGGGAATAAGATAAGGAGATGAAAATCCTGTACCAACATAGGGCTCTTTGTTTCACACGGTTTCATCATTTTGGACAGGATTATTTGAATTTGGCAATAGATGGACAAGACTTTGTTCTGCTTGTGCCTATAAATTGGGGATCATTTCTTTGTGACATATGGGAATATTTCTTTGGGGGAAAAGAGAAGTATGTCTACTTTTCAGATGCACTTTACAAGTTTCCTTGGGACTAGTCAGATGACAGAGCTTTCAGTGATAGGACTGAGACTGTAGAAGCTATTTACTATGAAGTTAATGGACCGTAGGCTTTAGGGCTCCTTATTTTCTCAGACTGTATCCAAGACTCTGCACCTTATTCACATGATCATATGTAACATTTGCAATTAATATTATTTAAACATAATCAGGTTAAAATGTGCACTTCTACTCCTCTTTGTCATGTTTCTTTTACTGCAAAATGGTGTTAGAGCGGGCATGGGCAATTTTGAATTCTGGCTAATGGGTTAGGGATACATTTATTTTGCACTTAGTGGAATGTATTGGTGTGAGCCATATGAAACTGTCATTTTTTGAGGTTAAAAATGATTGAGCATTGACAATTTCATATGGCCAACCTAGTATTTATGTGGTTCAAAATTAGTTCAATGTATAATGAAGTTATTTCTACTGTTCTGGTTAAGGAATGTCTCCCGGGAATCTTCTCACTTCTCCTACTGCTTCCCAATGAGCCTACATACCCAGAGTGATGAGTAAAAGTACATACCAAGAGGTCATTTTGTAATATGTATGTGTCTGAGAGCATCTGGCACCAAAGGTATTTGGAGTCAGAGGAAACACCACCACCATCACCGCCTTGATCTAGAATTGGAGAGCAATCATAATAACATATCTGACTTCCTTTCACAGGAAAAAGAGTTTAATAGGATGAAAATACATTGTCAAGACTGCTATGAGGTTATATTTCTAGGGTTAATATTAGGACACATTTCAGAAACCTCATAGCAGGCGTCCCCAAACTACAGCCTGTGGGCCGCATGCAGCCCCCTGAGGCCATTTATCTGGCCCCCCGCCGCACTTCAGTAAGTGCGCACCTCTTTCATTGGTGGTCAGTGAGAGGAGCACAGTATGTGGCAGCCCTCCAATGGTCTGAGGGACAGTGAACTGGCCCCCTGTGTAAAAAGTTTGGGGACGCCTGCCTCATAGCAACTCAGTCTGTCTTTTTCCATTCCTATCTTCTCTTAAGATAGATGTTTATTCTCATCTTTCCTTTCAGGAAAATGAAGACAGACAGAGATCATCAATGAATGAGATTTGTCTCTTAATGAAACTGGGAGTGGGTGGGGAAGATCTTTTCTAGTGTTTTCTACTTCTGTTTCTCTTAATGACATGTTATCCTGATTACTGTTTTGCCTCACCAGCTGGGGTGGCCTAGGAGGTGCTACTAGAATCAGCAAAAATATATTGCTTGCTAATTAATTCTCCTTCAGTATAAATTCCTCAGTTTTCACAAGTAAAACAGATGTTTGCTTCTTCTACCCTTTGGTTTTATCTTTTCCTTTAATTGCATCAGCTTTGGGGAGTCTGAGAAGCTGTAACCAAAAAAAGTAATATTTTTCTGATTTCTGCATACAACGAGTTTCTAAATGTCACAAATAATTTAGAAAATCAAGGAATGTCAGGTTCTCCTAATGTCTGTTTCTCAAAGAGCTTTTCTTTAATAAACTCTTGCCAGGGGGATGAAGTTTCCTATGAGAGTCCTTACTTGATTTATTCATGACGAATATGTGTATATAGGATGAATATTTAAACATTTAATACTATGTTGTCTTTTGGAATATAACATATAAACATACTTTCTTTTCCACTTTTTAAAAATCAGGAGCATCTATGATATGGATCAAACATCATGAATCAACTAATAAGTCTCTTGCAATGCAAAAGGGTCTCGGGATCTTCAGTGCCCATCTATGACTCTACTGCCTTCCTTTTATATTTCCCTATTTTGGTGAATGTGATAACCAGCCATGGAATCTGAGGCATGCAAGATGCCTCATGAATTATTCACTGTATCAGGCTCATGCAAACCTTCCTAATCTCTTCTGGATGCCTCAGTTCCTCCTGACCTCCTAATTAAATAAGTCTGTTATTCATAATGCATTATTTCAGCTATCCTTGAAATGTAGTCTATCCAATTAGGAGGATGGAAGAAGAGTTCTTCTTAAGGAAATATAACTTACATAGCATGATTCAAAGTCCTCTTTAGTGGACAGTCACCATTTTATCATATTAATTCACTCAACAAATATTGTTAGAGTGCTTAATATGTGCCAGGTACTGTGTTAGGTGCTAGGGAGACCACAGTACACAAGGAGACAAAAATCCAAGCCCTTAGAGGGCTAACAATCTCAGGGCAGGGGGAAGCAAGCAAGTCAATAAGTAAGATATGTTATATGACAGACAATGACATATGCTGTGAAACAAAATGAAGCAGATGAAGGGGTTGGGAAGAAATGGAGTAAGGTAATGGGTTGAGTATCTTAGATTGTCTCCTCCAGATCCATTCTCCACTCTTCTCCATCCTGCCCTCTGCTCTGGGAAGTAAATTAATTTAGATAATATATATTAATAGGCCCACTGGAAAGAATTTCACAGGAGGGAGAAATGTGAGTTCAGGATATTTATTCTCTCAACTACTTTTTCACAGGTAGCCTCAGGCTGTCTTCCCTCCTTCAATCATCAGTATTTTTCTCAAGGCAGCCCTTTCTGTTGGACTCTTTCTGGTTTCTATTATCGTCTCTTCCTCTTTTCCTTCAGGCTTGAGGAGGCGATAGCACTCTTATTACCAAGCCAGTGGTTCTGTATTTTACCTGGTGGTTTTATTACATCCCTCTCGTACCCTTGTAAGCAGTTCTTTATTCAACTATACTGGTTGTCTGAATTTAATGTGGCACCCATTTTTGGGGATCCTGACTGATACAGTTGCTAGTCTGGGAATAAGTAGTCTAGGAATAGGTTTGACATTATTAGTGACATGTGAAGGAGGTGAGGAAAAAAGCCATGGAGATGTGTGGGGGAAAGAACCATCTACATAGAAAAACAGTAGCTTTATTCTTGGAATATTGGATTGACAATGAGGTGGACTGGGTGGCTGAAATGAAGTAAGTGGGAGAGAAGTAGGAAATTAAGCCAGAGAGGTAGTAGACTGAGGTGGGAAGATCACAGAGTGAATTCTTAGGGCAAATACTCAGTATGAGATTAGAAATTACTGGAGGTGATGATAAGTTTATAATGTGTCACTTTTGCTACTATTTGGAGAATAATCTGTATGGGGACAAATCACTATGAAAGCAGGGAGGCCAGTTAGGAGTCTGTTGAGAAAAATGAAGAGGTTGTAGCAGCAAAGATACTGAGAAGTGACGGGGTTTGGAATGTATTTTGGCAAGATGGGGACAGGATTAGCTGATGGATATAGGATATTAAGAGAGGAATCTGGAATTATGCCAAGTTTAGCAACCCAGTAGATGGATCTGTTTTCTGATAGAAGAATAGTCATTGGAGGAGAGTTTAGGGAGGAAGATCAGGAATTTGATTTTGTACCTGTTAAGTTTGAGATGCACCAAAGGAGATGTATTAAGTAGGCAGTTCATGGGAAATGTCCAGGCTGGAGATACAAATTGAGGAGACGTCAACATATAGATGATATTTAAAGTTACACAACTTACTGAAATTGCCTAGGCTGTTGATTCTCAAACTCTTTAGTTGGATATTTGTAAATATAATTTTCACTGTGACTATATGGTGGTTGGGTCATTCCAGTCAACATTTAAAATCATCCTTAAGATTGGATATGTTTTTATAAAAATAAACTTATGTATTTTATAATTAGCAAATATACTACCTAAGCATCTATAAATAGGTATATCCATAAAATACTGACATGTCTATGTAAACTCAGGTAGACATATAAAGTATGTATAATAGAAGAACTATATTTGAAAATATTATTTGTCTTTTTGGTGGGCACTTTTTTTGTTTGTTTTTTTGTTTTTTTGAGATGGAGTTTTGCTCTTGTTGCCCAAGCTGGAGTGCAATGGCATGATCTTGGCTCACCGCAACCTCCACCTCCCAGGTTCAAGTGATTCTGCTGCCTCAGCCTCCCGAGTAGCTGGGATTACAGGCATGTGCCACCATGTTCGGCTAATTTTATATTTTTTTTTACTAGAGACAGAGTTTCTCCATGTTGGTCAGGCTGGTCTTGAACTCCCGACCTCAGGTGATCTGCCTGCTTCAGCCTCTTAAAGTTCTAGGATTATAGGCATGAGCCACCGTGCCTGCCTGGGCACTTTTAAATGCTCAGAAAGTGAGAATAATCTATAAATAGGTATATCCATAAAATACTGACATGTCTACATAAACTCAGGTAGACATATCAAGTATGTATAACACAAGAACTATGTTTGAAAATATTATTAGTCTTTTTGGTGGGCACTTTTAAATGTCAGAAAGTGAGCGTAATCACTGATTTTCCTGCCAAACAGAATTAAATTACAACTCTGAGAGGAGAACATAAGGAGTGTTATTGCAGCTATCCATGAAATGTCAGTCTGCTTTTAAAATGTGATTATTTTAGGCCCTTTGTTTACACTATGGCATCTTTATATGTATAAAATTTTAAACACTTGGGCATTCTGTGATTTATGTCTAACTTTTAGTATTTTGAATAAAAGGCAATTTGCAATAGTAAAGAAATCTTTATTACCAAAAACAGTAGACTAGGAGTGAGAAGTGTGGATTTCTAGAATATTTTGTCACCAACAAGCCATGTGAATTTATAATATTGAACTTCTCTGGGCTTTGTGTTCTTTGTTTGAAAATGAAAAGGTTCAGTTGGATTACTGGTATTTCCACAATTTCATAGATGTGTCTCTCTCAGCTCCCAAGTATGCCAGAGATGCCCGGGTCCTTCACTATGTTTCAACCAGAGCCTTTAGCTTTTATTTGTTCTTTGTTAGTGCTACCGAGAAAACATTTGGAAAAGATCACCAAAGTTTCAGTTAATTATGTATTAAGTTTTTGTCAGATTTGAGAGCTGCCTTATGACTGACCCACTCCCTATAAAACATATCTCACTACTTTTACAACTGTCTTTCCAGGTAACCTACCTTTCTTTCTTTCTTTCTTTTCTTTCTTTCTTTTTCTTTTTGCCTCTGAAGAGTAGTTTAGCCTTAACATTCTTTTATTATAGAGTCTTAAGATGTTACAGTTGAGACAGACCTTAGAAATCATCTCTTTCAGCCTCTTACCTGATACAGAATGAACACCACATCCCTGAGACTAGTTATTCAAAATCTATTTGCAGAGTGCCAGGGTCTCATCAAGTGGGATGGTAACCCATTCCATTTTGTAATAGCTTTTATGCTTTCTTTTGTGAAGCCAAAATAAATACGCTTCAAACCTCTACTTTTTGGCCATTTTACTTTAGTGGTTTAAAACACTATCTGTGGTTAGCAGCTCTAAGTGTATTGTACATAAGAATCACTTAGAGGGTTAAGTTGAGTATTCCAGAACTCCATATTCCAAGATTGCTTCAATAGATCAGGGATGGAGTTCAGCAAATTTACATCTTTAGCAAACATTTGATGTGATTATAAATTTGGATTGTTATTATAACTCAACACGTAATTTTGTGGATTGGAAAATTCTGTTATAGAATAGTTTGTATAATATGATTCCATTTTGATATGTAATACCATTTATGTATTTAAAAAATCTATTTAGGAGGACATTCCCAAAATGTTATCAATGCTTGGTTATACTTCTACCTTATTTTTACATTCCTAATGTAAAAATGATTTCTACAATTATTACATATTACTTTTATAATTAAAATATTTAATGGACAACTTATATTTTTATTTATCTTCATATCTTGTTTCTATAATGAATATGTATTTATTATTAAAATGAAAAAAATTTAATGAGTAATTTATCTCCCTACTACTTATAAAGTTGATTTTGTAGAAGGTGGAGATTTGCATGGATGACATTCAGATTGACACTGAGGGTTTTCAGGGTATATTAGAGTAAGGGTCCTTGGGTACAATATCCTGACCCTTCCAATATTCTCTAAGGGAGGATGATGATATTGGTAGTCATCTCATTATTCAGCATGAGGCCATTCCATTGGTCATTTCTTTCATCTTCTTTTTTTTTTTGAAACAGTTTCACTCTGTCATCCAGGCTGGAGTGCAGTGGCACAATCTTGGTTCACTGCAACCTCCACCTTCCAGGTTTAAGCCATTCTCCTGCCTCGGCCTCCTGAATAGCTGGGACTATAGGCACGTGCCACCACACCCAGCTAATTTTTTATTTTTGGTAGAGATGAGGTTTTGTCATGTTGGCCAGGCTGCTTTTGAACTCCCGACCTTAAGCGATCCACCCGCTTCGGCCTCCCAAAGTGTTGGGATTACAGGCGTGAGCCATCCTGCCAAATCTCACTTATTCTTTTAACAAACACTTACATTCCAGGATCTGTGCCAGTCATGAGAGCTAGAAAGAAAAACCTGTGTACCTAATTCCTACTATAGCAGAGGAAGCACAGGTGGCAAAAATAACAGATGTGCTGTCTATGCACAGAGCCTGGGAAGCTCTGGGGTGGTTTTACTGAAGAGTGGCTGAATGAGGGGAATCTTGAAAGTGAGGATCAGTCTTATGCAAGCAGATGTGGGGATGGAGAGACTTTTTCTTTGAAAGGCTTTATGCAAAAGCTACAGAAATGTGACCTAGTGTGTTATAAATGCATAACTGTGAATAATTTGATATGGTTAGAGGACTGCATGACTGTAAGGGAGTTTCATGAGGTAACTTTGGGTGGATAAGCAGGAGCCCAATTTTGCAGTAACCTATATACCATTTTAAGGAGCTTAGATAAGTAACTTGGTCTGCTTTTATGTTATGGCAACAGTATGGCAGGTATAGATTGGGTGCAGTGGATCACGCCTATAATCCCAGCACTTTGGGAGGATGTGGCTGGTAGATTGCTTGAGCCCAGGAGTTCCAGACCAGCCTTGGCAATATAGTGAGACCTCATCTCTACAAATAATAATAATAAAAAAATTAGCCGAGCACGATGGTGTGTGCGCGCAGTCCCAGCCACTAGGGAGGCTGAGGTGGGGGCATCACTTGAACCTAGGAGACTGAGGCTTACGATGAACCAAGATCATGCCACTACCCACTCTAGCATGGGTGACAGAGATCTTGTCCAAAAAAAAAAAAAAAAAAAAAATTGGCAGATATTCTGAAGCAGATGGCTAGAAATAGAAAGACAGGTTAGAAGACCATTCTAATACTAAGTGTTTTGAGGCAAGCATTACCAAGGGGTCAAAAATAGTATTCCAGCTATTCAAGCAGGTGACAATATTTGGGGCAAATATCTCTTACTAAGTAAGAGGCAATTGGTTTAGGAGAGCCAGGATTAATTCTCTTTGTATTTGTTCATTTCTACTCAAAGTAGGTAGTAATTATGTATGACATCTCTTAATCTGTAAACTCTTATTTTGTCTTTCCTAAGCACCACAAAAACCTACTAATCTTAGCTTAAGGAAAATGAATAACTTTAACTTCCAGTGTCTGTTAAAAGTAGTTAGTTTTATACTACTTAGGGTTGGAGAAGGAGTTGTATATTAAGAAAAGCCAATTAAAAGACATTTAATTTTACAATTACTAGTGTTCTCTTACTTGAATTTTAATGACGATAGTACCACTCTTTGAATTTTGTTAGGAGCTTTGCCCTCCAGGCTATGAACAGCAGTTTGAAACCATATGATTCTCTGAGATCTCTCGGTAAGACCAGCTGCAGTTCAGATGTGATCACTCATTGTTCTATAATAAGCAGCTTAGACCCAACTAGCCACCCTTCGGACTGAGACCATACAAAGCTGTTTCTGTCCCACATAGGCAGGATTCCCTGCACTCCAGACTCAGCTGCAGGGCCTGCTGAATTAATCAAAGGGTTCATAGACCACATTCCCTAAAGACTAGGGAATTTCTATAGTGACTCCACCCCAACACTGAACTTCTTACTCTTTTTAAATGTCCTCTGACAGCTGGGGACCTAAGAGCAGTCTAACTCCTGGAAGATAACTTTGGAAGATTGTTCTCCAAAGTTTATTGATGAGAAATGTCGAATTACACGTTCTTTTGGCTGTCAGAATTTACAAAAAAAGTTGATTTGCAATTAATAGCATTGTTAAGCATTGTAGAATGTAATAGGCACTGCATTTAGTGCCTTACTTTCACTATGTTGCTTAGTTCCAGTAAAACCTTACCAGATACTTATAATTATTTCTGTTTTACAAAGGAGGAAATGGAAAGCCTGCTGGGATATGGATGCCTTCTCCACTTAGGACAGGTGGTTCTCAACTCTGGCTACACATCGAAATCCCCTGAAAAGCTTTTCTAAAATCCAGATTTCTGGGTCTGTGCAGATAAATTTGATTAAAATCTCTGGAGGTGTGGTCTAGGCATGGTAATTTTAAAACAAAGGAAGCCTTCTTGAGTTGATTCCCATATGCAGCTAGGGTTGTCAAGCTTAGTCCTGATGTGTCTGACACTCATAAAACTGTGGTCCCTTGCTCAGCAGCTTTTGGATCAGGTAAAAGCTTGTTAGAAATCCAGAGTACTGGGACTGTCCCTGATCTGAATAGTAAAAAGATCTCTAGGCAACTGTTTGTATTGCCTTTGCAACTTTCCTGTAATTCCAAAGCTATTATATAATTAAAATTGTTTACTGGGGGAATAAAAGATATTTGGCCTAGAAAGGTCAAAACCTTTCCTCTAGAAACTCTTTCTAGCAAGAGAGAAATTTATTAAAAGGCAGTTTGCTACAAGCTGTGATGAAAATAATGCAAAAAGTGCTGTCATGGTATAGGAGGAAATGAAAAATGCTGTTTAGAGGAATTAGAGAAAATTGCCAAAGGAAGGTGACTCAAAGGCATTTCAGCCACAGAGAAAGACATAAGGAACAATTTTTAAGAGAAAAGTTGCTGATATTAAAGGAATTTAAAGAGAAACACGAGCCTGTGCTTTGATAAAAATGTAATGTTTAATACACATGTATATATATTTGATATATCATAAACACTAACCAAAAACTGAGGAAATTTCTAGACTGGAAAAGTAATATAATAATTAATGGAAGAGTTTCTTCTCTTTTCTGGGGAAAGCAGAGTAAATTAATTATTTGTAACAACACTTTTGGGGGTGGGAAAGACCCCATTTTGATCAACTCTCTGTTCTTGTGGCTGTTGTGACCCTTTTCTCTCTTGATTCTTCAGCTCCTTAGATATACCATGCTTAAATTCTCTACTGGGCCCTTTCAGATGTTTCCTTTGCATTTGCAAAGAACCTCTGAGTGTATCTGACCCTTTATAATCTTGGTTAACTTATCCTCACCCTACAGCTAGGGTCTGCTCAGAATCACTTCTAAAAAGCCCTTGCTAATTATTTGCAGTCTCGATTGGGTACCATTCATTTGGGTCCCCATAGCATCCTGTATACATCACATTGCTGCTAATTTTCTTCTTGTCTGCTTCTCTCATTAACCAATAAATACCTTGAAAGCAAGGGCTATTTTTGGTGACTTCCTTGTCTCTAGTACTTTGCATAGGATTTGATGCAATAAATGCTTTGAAATAAATGAACGAAATGACAACAAAAGCCTATTTTTGCCCTTTGTTGATCGTAACAAGATAATCTTTGCAGATGGCAATTAAAGATTGAAATGCTGTTGGCATTAGGAGCTAGCAAGAAACTTAGAGACTTCAACTTGTATGTAACACATGCCTGGCGTAAAGCAGATATTTAGTTGTGTAAAAGTGAGAACACTCTCAGTTTATACATGAGGGCTCTCTGATTTAGGTTATGTTACAGATATGTCTACCTTAGCATACTATTAAGCGACTATAAACTCAGATATGGATATCATTGTTCATAAATTAATAATAATTATATACCTTCCAATTATGAAGTACTTATGCATGTTGTTGTACAGTGCTCTTTACATATATGATTATATTTCATTCTCTGAAAAATCCTAAGAGATTTGTATTAAATTTGGAAACACAGATTTGGACTTAGAAATGTATAATTATAAAGCACATGCTTTTCCCCTAGCGAGTGTCTTTTTTGCTCTAACCTGTTGCCTCTCTTTAAGAAGCATCTAACACTCGTTCTATTTGTCTCTTCCAGGAGATTACTTGGTTGGGAATCAAGAACTTGCCCTTTGATCAGTAATTTACTGTGTGATTATATACAAATCATTGAGCCTCTCTCAGTCTACATGTTTGTAAAATGGGCCTATTGAACAATATCATGGATTTATTCTTATGCAACATATATTTGAAAGGCTGCTGTGTGCCAAACCCTGTTCTTGATGTTGAAGGTACAGCATCACAAAGGACAGACAAGAACCCTAATCTCACAGAGCTTTCATTATGGCATATCAGGCTGAAAATAAACATATTGAATAAAATCATGTAGTGATCACCATCATGAAGCTGATAAACAGAAAAACAAAGAATAATGTGGCTAGAGTGTCCTGGAATGTGGTGGGAGACATCTATGGATGAGGTGGTCTGGAAAGTTTGCCCTGAAGAACTAACATTTGATATCTGAGAACAAAACAATAGTCAGCATGAATATATTTGAGTGTGTAAAGTTGAAGGCTGAAGGAGGCTCAAGGGTAGAAATTCTAAGGCTATGAAAGTTTTGCATGTGGGAAGACCACTAAAAGACCAGTATAGCTGGTGAGAAAAGTGACAGGAGTCAAGGTGAGAGGTTGGCCGGTCTGGATCATGGACTTCTATTCAATGGTTTCAGACTGTTTCTCAAATGCTGATGGGCAGACACTCTAGGGAAATCCATGATAATTTTTTCAAAACTTCGACACATTTGATACCTTTGATACTTCCTTCCAATTCTGTGATACCTTTCATGGTTTTAGAAAATCTTTCTTTGTGAGTAGTTTCCCAGAATAGACGCCAGAAACTTACTTCTCCAACCGTTTTTTTTTTTTTTTTTTTTTTTTTTCTCCTTTTACGAAGTCTTGCTCTGTCGTCCAGGCTGGAGTGCAGTGGTATGATCTTGGTTCACTGCAACCTTTGCCTCCCGGATTCAAGCGATTCTTTCTCAGCCTCCCAAATAGCTGGGGTTACAAGCATGCACCACCACGCCCAGCTAGTTTTTGTATTTTTAGTAGAGATGAGGTTTCGTCATGTTGGCCAGGCTGGTCTCGAACTCTTGATCTTAAGTGGTCCACCCACCTTGGGCTCCCGAAGTGCTGGGATTACATGGGTGAGCCATTGTGCCCAACCCTCCAAACTCTTTTGCATCTACAACACAGGCTTATGATCCAGGATCTGTCAGTCAGATGCAAATAGGTAACACTTTGAATTGGAAATTAGTGACAAGAAACAAGGCCCATGTAATAAATCTGGTGATAATGGTGGAAGCTACACTTTGTTACCAGGGAAAGCCACAGTACAGCTTATAATATAGTGTGTGGTACCCAGATTCTGGTTAGCAAAGTAGACTTTGGTGAGCGTGCCTGGTAATGGTAGTCATGCTGAGCTCACAGAACCAGCTTTATATTTTTATTTTGGTCTATTCCTGACTGCATAGCCTGGTTCTCTGGCCACCTTGGAATTTCTAAGTCTCTAATATCCTTCCATAAATTTGTTTTTACTTAAATTAACTAGAATGCATTTACATTGTTTACAAGTAAGTACTCTGTGCCAGTGCCTTGAACTTGAAAAGAAGGGACAGGAAGATATCCTGTCTGTGTCGGAGAAGCATTAGGTCTATGAAATTAATTCCAACTCTAAATTCTTGGCCTAATTTCTGGACAAAAATGACCTGGAGATGTAAACTCTGCTTATTTCAAAGACCTATTTTGCATATTTGCATTTTCAAAATTAGTATTTGTAAACTTCCTATTATTTAGGAGTATTTTATTTTCTGCATTCAGGGAGGGAAGACTAATTAGTTATATTCTTCTGGAAGCCTTTTTTTTTTTTTGGCTCCCTTTAATTTAAAGAGCTGGTTTTTATGCAAAGATACTACCTTCCCTCTAGATTTAAGGTCTTTCCAGGCTCCTCAATATGTCATTGATATATCATCGATGAACAATTCCTCTCTAATATGACCCCTTATCAGTATAACTGAAGTATTTAATTATTAACCACTATCTTAAGAATGCATTTGTTTTTGGGGAAAACAATTTTTTTTTTTTTTTTTTTGAGACAGAATCCCAGTCTGTCTCCTAGGCTGGAGTGCTGTGGTGAGACCAGAGCTCACTGGAGCCTCCATCTCCTTAAGTGATACTCCCACCTCAGCCTCCCAAGTAGTGGGAACTACAGGTGCATGCCACCAAGCCAGCTAACTTCTAAGTTTTTTTGTAGTGACAGAGTCTTGCCCTGTTGCCACAGCTGGTCTCGAACTCCTAGGCTCAAGCCATCCTTCCACTTTGGCCTTCCAAAGTGCTGGGATTACAAGTGTGAGCCACCATGCCTACACTTGGAGAAATTTTTGATGTCTGTTTAGTAATAATACTTTCAATAAAATATGTAATCAGCATTTGATGAAGTCAGCTATATTGCGTCTGAGAAAGAACTTCTAAAATTTGTGTTTCTTAGTAGCTGTACAAAAGATGAAAATGTGTTTATAATTCTCACCACTTCCATCTGTCCAATCTCAGAAGAATTATTAAGAATTTCCATTTTCACCTCTTTGGCTACCCTTCTACTCTTTGTGAAAGTTCTGAATCTTCGCTAGACTACTGCCAGTTTTATTTCCTGGAAGTTATTCTTATAATGGTAGTTAAATTTGTTTTTCTTTTTCATTGACATGTTGGGTACAATGCTTTTCATGATGACTACTGGTAGAGAAAATCCATCTTCCAGCACCTCTGTAGGTAAAAATAGGGGTTGACTCCTGGAAATCGCTCGTTGTTAACCTTGATGACAATTGCTCAATTTTTACAAATAGGAGACATGGGGTGGTCTATTTTTCTGGTTTAAAGGTGAGTCTCCTATGATACCAGTATACACTTTTAAAAGCAGGTCGCTTTGAATATCAGTTTAAAAGCAGGTGTTGGACTTGAATTGTCTTTGTGTGAGATGTTATCATTAGGGTTATGCAGATTTAGGCTTTGCCTTTGCTTGTAAATTATCAGAGACTTTCTGTTTAGATCAGCCTCTGTCAGTATGTTTTCGGTGTTTCAAATTTTTTAGCCACTTGAGTGTTATTGCCTAGGGATATTTTCTTTGTCATTAGAAGGGATTTAGAGATGCTTTGGAGGAAAAATTCTCATCCTAGAACATCTTTTCTGGTTGTCTTGTTTTCTCCCTTTTAAGACATGATACACATTTTTAATTATACGTTACTCAAAAACTAAGGTTGGAGATGCACATTTGTTGTTTCATTGGGGAAATTTTGATAAATTGAAGCTAAATCCTCGAAATAACCATTATATCTAGGTGATGAGTATATGAAGTTTTATTTTGTTTTTCTGTCTACTGTATCTTTTGATATATTTGATTTTCTACCTAATCAACACTTAAAAAGAAAACATTATGTGTTAGTCTAATGTAACCCTGTGACCTAGGCAATTCACTGGGCTTCTTTTAGCTTCAGTGTACTTATTTGTAAGATAGAAATCAATGCCTCATTATAGGGTTAGGATTTTATCAGGAAATGAATGCTCTAGTGTTCTAGTGTGGACTTTAAAGTACTGTTCACATGTTGAGTATTAATTAAAAAGGACTTTGTAAAAGTGTCACTCAATATTGAGTAACCTAAAAAGAAAGAGAGAGATTTATATAATTGTTTTTTGTATTAGAATAATGTAGGTCATGGAATCCAAGACGGGATGGACTGCCTTTAGGAGGTGGTCACTTAAGAAACGGTGGAATGAAAATAAGCATAACTTGGGGCAAGAAACCCTTCATTTTTCTGTGTTAGAGAAGAGAATAGTGAACTTAGTTAAATATAGATATTTTTAGGTCATTTTTACATTGCTATAGAGAAATACCTGAGACTGAGTAATTTATAAATAGGTTTAATTGGCTAATGGTTCTGCTATGCAGGAAATATGGTACTGGTGAGACAGGAATTTTTTCCTGGCCCCTTCGCAGGCCTTGCAACAGGGGTGCCTTGCTTACTCGGCCCATAGCTCTCATCTCATCTCAGGAGGGGGAGATTCAGGTGAGTGGGTGCAGGAGTTTGGGCAAGTACTTCTGAGCACCAGCAGGAGCAAAACTCTGTGTGGGTCCCCAGGGCAGCATCTGCTGTGGAGTACTCATGACCCCTGAAGCCCCAGAGGGCATGTGTTACATACAGTATGCTCTTTTAGCTTTGCTGTGGCAGATGGCTTAAGTGTTAAATAGCTCAGTGGGCCCTCTGTCTTTTTGTGTGAGGTGATTGCTTTCTGCCAGTGAGAGCAGAGCGTAAGTATGACAGCCTTTAGCATGGCACCTGAGCTCTTTATTGGCATCCGGGAAAATCAGATCACACAAACGAATTGAAGGGTGAATACAGAGGACTTTATTGCTGATGGAAGTGGCTCTCAGTGGGAAGGGGAGTTGGAAAGGGAAGGGAGCACGAAGGTATTCTTGCCCTGAAGTCCAGTCATCTCCTGCTGGACTCTTCTCCAAAGTCACGCCATCAAGATGTCCCTCTGAAATCAAACTGCTTCTCTCTGACATTCAACTGCTGCTTCTTCTCTCCTCTTCTCTGCTCTCTGCAGTGGAGCCTGGGGTTTTTATTGGTACAGGATGGGGATGGGGTGGGTCGTGGTGGTTTTGGAAAAGGCAGCATGTGAATAGGAAACCAGGAATGTCCTCACTTTGGGCTGTGGTTCCAGGCTCAAGCAAGGGGCTTCACCAGGGACCCTGCCCTTTTCTGCCCAAAATTATTTTTGCATCTTTTTCCTGTCACTGGCATCTACTTGGCTTCTGAGGAGGACTCAGGGAGCTTTTACTCATGGCAGAAGGTGAAGTAGGAGCAAGCACATCACATGGTGAAAGCAGGAGCGAAAGAGAGAGAAAGAGTGGAAAGGTGCTACACACTTCTAAACAGCCAGATCTCATGAGAGCTCACCATCACAGGGCGGTGCCAAGGGGATAATGCTGAACCATTCATGAGAAATTCACTCCTGTCATCCAGTCACCTCCCACCAGGCTCCGCCTCCGCCACTGGGGATTATAATTCAACATGAGGTTTAGACAGGACAACATTCAAGCTATATCATAGAGGTTAACTGTTTCTTGGTTGGGAGACAGTCTTAATACTATCTTACTTAATATCAGTTCTGCAAGTGAGGTTTTTAAAAATTAGACCAGTTGTCACTGGAGAAAGGAGACTAGACTGGCTTCTTAGGTCGTCTCATGGGAATTTATATCTGCTATGAAGGATTGATTTTCAGAAAATACATGATGAAAACTTAATTCTAACTAATAGTAGATAACATTTTTTCAGAGTTTACTATGTGCCAAGAAATGTACAGTTTTTAATCTAAATTATCACATTTCTTTCTCAAAGGTACATAATTAAAGAGTGCATTTTTTTTTCATTACATGGATAATGTAGGAAACTACGGCTCAGAGAGGTTAACACTTTGCCTAAAGTTGTATAACTAAACAAGGGATAGAACTAAGACTAGAAGTTGCTAGTCTAACTCTATGACTTGTGGTTTGTGTTATACCATATTGGATTCTTTACAGCAATTATTTCAGTCTAGGCTCTTAACTTTTTTTTGTTTCCTTACCTTTTCCTTTATACTCTTTAGTGTGCTATATGAGCAGATATATTTGAGATTTTATTATAACAGTCCTAAAAGTCCATTTTTAGAAGTAGAAAGAACATAAACAAAAATAGATAAATACAAGTAAGTAATTAAATACTGGATTAGTTATGGTTAGAGCTGCCATAACAAATACCATATGCTTGGTGGCTAAAAGCAACAGACATTTATTCTCTTCACAGTTCTGAAGGCCAGAAGTTCAAAATCAGTGGTTGGTTTGGTTAGGCAGGGTTGGATTCTTCTGGAGGCTCTGAGGGAAAATCTGTTTCATGATTCCTCCTAGCCATTGGTGGTGGCTGGCTGTCCTTGGCACCTGGCTGCATGACTCCAGTCTTTGTCTATATTTTCACATGGCTTTCCTCCATTCTCTTTGTGTCTTAGATCTGTCTGTCCTTTTATAAGGACACTGATCACCAGATTTAGGGCTTACCCTAAATCCAGGATGATATTATCTGAATTCTTTTTATCTTGTTAAGTACATCTACGAAGAGTCTATTTCCAGGCAAGGTCACATTCACAGGTACCAGGGATTAGGACTTGGACATATCTTTTGGGGACCACTATTTTTAAACCATACTATTTTAAGCTTTTGTATTAAAGAAACAGATGAAAGAGTACAATATAAACTTGGATTTCAGATCATCTCAATTCCCAGATTACTTAGTTTTAAGTGTGTTTTATAGAGGAATGTTATTGTATGTACATTATCTTAATGTCACAGGTATCCGCCAAAGATTTTAGACTTAAATCCCATTCTCTGTTTGCTACTTCTCTAGTAAAAATGTATGCTGATCTATATCTTTTTGTTATTCCCAGGATATACTATTACATACGTACATTTAGTTCCTCTCACTTGAAAATTTGATATTTGAAATTTCTTTTAAGAGACTCTAAATGGTAAAAATATAACACATATTTCAGTCCTAAAACAGTTACATAGACTGTTTCATGACATAAATTCTAGCACTAAATTTAGTGAAGAGATAATGAATTCAAAAGATTGTCATGGCAAAGAAAATGTTATAATATTTGGTGATTGACTAAAATTGGAAACACCTTAGGGAGAAAAGGCAAAGACACACTAAAGTTGACATAAAAAAAATCTGGATGTTATTCTGAGCATTTTGCAAATTCTGTTCCTCTACAGAGTGGAACAGGAAAAAAAAAATATCTAGAGAATAAAATACATGGAAGGGTGATGACAGCCTGTTGATTGTTAAGCACCCTGGAGAGGGTGGTTCATGAAGAAATGTAGACAGCAAATTTACAAAGTGCTTTTAGAGATAAGATACGAAAACCAAGAAGGATAGGTGATCTATACGTATTTAAAGCAATCAATATTGTTTTTTGACACAAACTTAAAATGTTTGTTTTTAAACAGTTTAGTCGCACATTAGGGAGGAGACGTTAAATGAACAATAAAAGCTAGTAGTGTATGTTCTCTGGTCTGATAGGATCATGACTGTAGTTTATAAGGTTGCAGTAAAAGATTCTTAAAGTGAATTACAGAAAGATGCACATCTACTTAAACTGTTTTATTTGAACTAAAAGCTTATACAGATGTATTTATCTGTGAAACTTATAAATTAAGGCTTTTCTTTGAGCATGATTTTGCTAATTGGAGTTCTACAAAGACTTTCTTATGTAACGAATATCCATTACAGATAATCCCATTACTTCTTCAAAGGGTGGGAGAACTTAGGGACACTTATACTGTCATGTAAGTACAAATTTCTTCTATGTTATAATAATTTCCTCTCAACTTTTTATTTTTTATTTTCGAGACAGAGTCTCACTCTGTCGCTCAGGCAGGAGTGCAGTGGCGTGATCTCGGCTCACTGCAACCTGCACCTCCCGGGCTCAAACAATTCTCCTGCCTCAGCCTCCCGAATAGCTGGGACTGTGGGCGTGTGCCACCACACCAGCGAATTTTTGTATTTTTAGTAGAGACGAGGTTTCACCATGTTGGCCAGGCTGGCCTTGAATTCCTGACCTTGAGTGAGGCCCTACCTCGATCTCCCAAAGTGCTATGATTACAGGTGTGAGACACCATGCCTGGCCTTCTCAATCTTTTATAGCCTGGCCTTCTCAACCTTTTATAGCTGTCTTGCCCATATATAATGTGGCAGTAGGGAGTAAATACCTAACTAAATTGTGACTTGATTAGAAAGGAGGAATGAGGATGTAGGCTTGTTAGGCAGCCAACTGGTTTTATTACAGTAAGCATGTGAAAGAATTAGTGGAAGAGAACTACTTGAATATCAGTGGGGCAAAGTCCAGTAATTCCGAGTGTTCAGATAGCTATGGGCACCAGTAGGTGTGGTTGACACTTTAATGGAGTGAATCATTCTGCTGAGTGGTGAGCTGGTTAAGTTGAACTCTGTTTTGAGAACATCTATTCTTCTAATAGTGCTTTACAAGTGTTGGAAAAAGCTCACATAGAATTTGAGGGGAAAGGATTTGCAGAGCCAATTAGATATCAGTAAACTTTTAAGGACAAGATAGTAGAGGGATTTACAATAAAAAAGTGAGTGCCTGTTTCTTTTGTGGGCTTAAGAAATTATTAATTTCTGGCATTTATATCACAGACTGAGATGATGGGAGAGACATTTCCAGGATTGATTTCAGGTCATGAGAGAGCATTTCTGTGACCATTAGGTCATTCAATTATGCAGCTGTTCTTGGGTGGTCTTTTCCTTGATGGCCATTCTCATCTCACTTGAGTGCAGGTAAGAGACTGATTATAAATATGACATTCTTGGATTGCTTAAAACTGTACTCATTGCAAATACACACATGCACGTACATACATACACACAGATACATATACACACATATATGTACATATACACACATTTAGTTTAAGATCAAATTCTTTGAACAGCTAGGTCTTTCAAAATAAATAGATATGTCTTGCAATGTGCTTTTTTTTTTTTAAATAAAGGTATAGCTTTGTTATTACAAAACAATTAGGATCTTATTTTCACGAATACTAAATTTTATGCCAAAACTCTGAGCATTGCCTAAGTATCTGTCTTCTTTAAAACCTCAGAGTATGTACTTCAGGCTCTAACAAAGGTACACTTTTTGCTAACTAAGTATGCTTTTGAAAAAATTGTCTTCTTTTCTGTTTTCATGACCAGTTTGTAGAGCTAGCTGTGAAGCAGATGGACCCCCTCCTCTCCATGCAGTTATGCAAGACCATTTCCCTAAATCATTACCATCACACCACTCTCCTAAGCATTTTGCACTATCTGCCAGTTGCTCCTGCTGTCACAACAGAACACTTGAAATGGTTTTCAAGATCATTTTTCCTTTACCGATTTTCTCAAATCCCTCCAACAAGCTTCACTACACATCTTAGATAGCCTGTGAGGTTTCAAGGAGACTATGAGAGGCAACTATCTAAGAGGACAAGAAATAGGATAGAATGGTATCTAGGAAGCCAGGGGAACATTTTTTTTTTTTTTTAAATAATAACCATGGTTAAGTGCTGAAGGGTTAAGTAGTGATTAAATATGATCATTGGATTGAGAGTTTGGCGGTTACTGTTGCCTACTGAAAATAGTTTCAGCTGAGTGGTGAATATAAAATGAGTTGCTGTGATTTCACCAGTATTTATGAAATGAGGAAATGTGAATATTGTGTGCAGACCACCCTATCAAGAAGGGTAGCTGTGAATGGAAAGGGGCAGGATGAAGATAAGATTTCATTTAAGATGAAAAAGTTGCAAGTGCATGTATAAAGAAGTCCATACAGAGGGGTAGAAGTTTAGAAGAGAGGAGAAAATGAAGTATTTTGGTCTTATTCCCTTTTCCTTAAAGTGTTCCTATTCATTTATTCAAATCCTTATTAATAATAATAACCTCTAATATTTCTTGAATATACTGAATGTGTCCCTCGGTCTGATGTTACAGAGAACTATAAGGTCATGTTCATGCTCTTTGGAATTTATAGTTTAATGCTGTAACAAAAGATATGAATAGGGATCATTTCTGCTTTGAGCATGTTCTTTAGTAGAGTTTAATATGGCCTATTTTTATGGAGAGTCATGATTTAGTAAGACCTATCTAGATAAATCACAGAGTGGAACTTCCTTTTAACCTTGACACCAAAACCAGAAATAATTCCTGTCTTATAGGCTGTAATCCTAATCAGTATTTTATCAGGATTTTATTAAAATGATGTAGCTTAACCCAGGATAGGGTTAAATCCATGTAATGATCAGTTGTGTTATAATGGGATGGTTGGCTTGAGCCCAAAAAGAACTTTACAAGGCATTGCAGAAATCTCCAGGTTAAAGGGATCTCCTGATGAGTCAAGTAATGCCTCCTAATGCTTATTACAGTAGTCGTTCAGTGGCTTCTAGATTTAAGTGTAAATAAATTTTTAATGAAGGCTAGTAACAGAGTCTTTAAGAAAATAAACAAGAAAAGGTTTTTATAATTTTTTACAACAGTAATCTTATATGGTGAATGTTTGATAAATCATAGTACAAAAATTGTTTTACTTTTAGAGAGTGCATTGTTCTTTACAGCTGATAAAGCACTGCAATAAGCATCATTACTCTCGATTCACAGTATTGCTGATCCATAGGCAGAGGAGGTATTGTTATTATTTTATCACAAATGAGAAGATTGGGACTCAGAAAAATTAGTAACAATAGCTGACATGTTGAGGGCTTTTACATCAGGCATAGCGTTAAGAAATTTACTCTATGCTGTAGAAGTTATTATTAACTGGATTTTGTGGTTGAGAAAATTGAGACGAAGTTAAGTAACTAATTCAAGTGTATGTGACTGGCAAGTAACAGAGCCATAGCATAAACCCAGGAAGAGAGACCCAGCAGCCCTCTGAGCTCCTAATTGTAATGCTGTACTGCATTTTTAGGGTCTTCACGCATGAGTGATTGTTTTCCCTTCTTCTCTGGGTCTTACAACTTCTAATAAAAGTAAACTGTCAGGAACAATGCATTTATTATGTAATATAGTTATCTAAATATTCTCCAAAAAGTCCAAAAAAGTCAGTGGACTAACTTATTGTAGTCATGCTTTTAATTGGCACAGGGATAGTTTCAGCTTCTAGTCAGTGACTATTTCAAAGCATTTTCTTTTTTTTTTTTTTTGAGACAGGGTCTTGCTTTGTCCCCCAGACTGGAGTGCAGTAGCATGATCATGGCTCACTGTGACCTTGACTTCCCAGGCTCCAGTAATCTTCTCACCTCAGCTTCTCGAGTAACTATGACTAAAGGTACATACCACCATGCCCAGCTAATTTCTTTTTCCATTTTTTGTAGAGATGCATTTTGCCATGTTGCCCAGGCTATTCTAGAATTCCTGATCTCAAGCAGTCTGTCCACCTGGGCCCCTCAAAGTGCTGGGATTCCAGGCATGAACCACCATGCCTGGCCTCAAAGCATTTTTGTTTTTTGTTTTAATTGAAGAATTGATAGTCATTATCTACTGACATGAACTATGGAACTTACTATCAGCTGGAGCCAGCTTATGTTTATTTTCCTATGAAAATATTCTAGATATAGTAGATGCCAAAGAAATAAAATTCAATGTGGAAGCAATTTATTGTGAAACTTTTGGGAAACTCATGAATTTATAAAGCAATTGAAAAGCTTGTTATTCAAAATACTTCTTTTAATGAAACTGTTAATTGATATAATAGGAGAGATACTAATGTTACATAATTTCTCTGATACTATTTTAAAATATATTTAAGAGAAATGCTAAACACATTGAATAATAATCTGCTTTTAATAGATTTAGTGTCAGACCCAGAATATCAGGAGGTTATTGGCCATACTTGTAACTATTAACTGAAGCATTGGCTTTTTAACTGCCTTTACCAACTAACAGGCCCCACTGAAACATGTCATCCATCCAGTAATTGCTGGAGTATGATATGAATCTTGCCTCATGATTTGAATGTAATATGTTGCTGATATTACTCAGTGTTCATGTAGATTAAACATATACTTATAAAAACACCAATTCCAGTCCCATAAGGATGGGTATAAGGAGGAAGTTTTAGATAAAAGCATAGTCATGAATTTGTTTTCTAGCTACGTATGTGAAACAAACAAGCAGAATATCAGAATACTGAAAGGTAAAAATGAAGAGTTACAAGGTTTTATTTTGAAATAATTATAGTTGCATAAGAGTTTCAGAAATACAAGAGAAGTCCCATATACTCATCACCCAGCTTCTCCACTGGTAACATCTTACCTGACAATAGTACTACTGTGGGACTTGAGCACCTGTGGATTTTGGTGTCTGTAGGGGGTCCTGGGACCAGTCCCTCTCTGACACCGAAAGACGACTGTACTTTATCTTCTATCAGTAAATGATCTAAAGCAACAGTTGCCTAATTATGAAGCAATTTTTCAAACATTGAAAAGTAATACCTTTTTCTCAATAGTAGATGGAAATTATTGAAACTTCTGACATATCAAAAAGTGAATATTAAAATCTATTTCAAAAAGAAAACTCATTCACATTTCATCTTAAAAAAAACAAATTAACTCTGAGTGGGTTCAAAGTTTTGATATTCTTTTACATTTTCACAATTCAAACAATGTCTCTACAAATGCATTATTTTAATATATCATGTTCTGTTTATGCGTTATCAGTTGACAGACATTTGGATTGTTTCCACTTTTTGTCTTCTGAAATATGCTGCTCTGAACATTTGTATACAAGTTTTTATGGACATAATTTCTCTTGGGTATAAACCTTGGAGTGGAATTACTGGGTCATATGGTAACTCTATGTTTAATATTTTGAGGGCCTGTCAAACTGTTTCCCAAGTGGCTGCAGTATTTTACAGTCCCATCAACAATATATGAGGGTTCCAATTTCTCCTCATGCTTGCCAATACTTGTTAATGTGCTATAATTTGAGCCATTCTAGTGGGTGTGTAGTGGCATCTCTTTGTGGCTTTGATTTGCATTTCTCTGATATTGGGTATCTTTTCAAGTACTTATTATCTGTATGTCTTCTTTAGACAAATGTGTACTCAGAGCTTTTGCTCAGTTTTTATTTGTCTTTTTATTGTTGAGTTGTTCTCTGTCAGATGTATGATTTGCAAATATTTTCTGCCATTCTGTGGATTGTCTTCACTTTCTTGATGTTGTCCTGTGAAACATAAAACTTTTACATTTTGATGAAAACATTTGATGATGTATATATTTTTCTTTTATTGTTTTTCTGTTTGGTTTCTTTTTTTTTTCTTTTCAGATGAATAAGAAATAACCTAGCAAACCATAAGTTATTGGTCAACTGGGTTTCATAAAGGGAGGTTTCTTCAAGTGGTCAGGAAGCCAAGGAAGAAAAAGATATACATATGGTAGCCTAACTTGTTGTCTTTAAGATTAAGTCTTTAAAAGCACTTTTCACATATCTTTCTTTCTTTTTTTTTTTTTTTCTTTTTTTGAGACAGAGTCTCACACTGTTGCCCAGGCGGGAATGCAGTGGCACAATCTCGGCTCACTGCAACCTCCGCCTCCTGGGTTCAAGTGATTCTCCTGCCTCAGCCTCCCGACTAGCTGGGACTACAGACATACGGCACCAAACCTGACTAATCTTTTTTTTTTTTTTTTGTATTTTTTAGTAGAAATGGGATTTCACCATATTAGACAGGTTGGTCTCAAACTCCTGACTCATAGTCTGCCTACCTCGGCCTCCCAAAGTGTTGGGATTACAAGAATGAGCCACCATGCCTGGCTTGTTTGGTTTCATATGTGGGAAACTGTTGCCTAAATCAAAGTCATGAAAATTATGGCTATGTTTTCTTCTAAGACTTTTACAGTTTTAACTGTTTTGTTCATGTCTGTAAACTATTGTCAATGAAATTTTGTGTGTAATATGACATAGGGGGTCCAACTTCATTATTTTACATGTGAATACCCAGTTGTACCAGCACCATTTGTTCAAAAGACTATTATTTCCTCAATGATTTGTCTTGGCACTTTTGCAAAAAATCAATTGAATATAAATATAAGGATTTATTTCTGAATTTTCAATTCTGCTTCATTTATGTATAGGTCTAGATTTATGCCAGGACTACACTGTCTTAATTACTTTAGCTTTGTAGTAGATTTTAAAATTGGGGAGTGAGTGTGTCTTCCATTTTTTTTAGTATTATTTTGTCCACTCTGGGTTCCTTGTATTTCTATATGAATTTTGGGACCAGCTTATTAGTCTCTTCAAGAAAGGCATCTTGTAATAAGGATTTGCATTAGATCTGTATATTAAGTTGGAGAATATTTCCATTTTAACAATATTAAGTCTCTAGTGTATAAACCTGGGATATCTTTACCAGATCTTCTTTAATTTCTTTTAACAATATGTTTTTAGTTTTTAGTGTACACATTTTGCACTTGTTACATTTATTTTGCATAGTTTCTTCTTCATGTTATTAATTTTATCTTCAATGGTTCACTGCCTATGTGTAGAAATATAGCCAATTTTTATATATACATCTTACTGAATTTGTTTATTAGTTGTTATAGGTTTCTTTATGGTTTTTACTGGAATGTCTATATATGGGATCTTGTTATCTGTGAATAGAGATAGTTATAGTTCATCCTTTTGAGTGTGGATGGCTTTTCTTTTCTTTTCTTTTTGAGACGGAGTTTCGCTCTTGTTACCCAGGCTGGAGTGCAATGACACAATCTCGGCTCACCGCAACCTCCGCCTCCTGGGTTCAGGCAATTCTCCTGCCTCAGCCTCCCGAGTAGCTGGGATTACAGGCACGCGCCACCATGCCCAGCTAATTTTTTGTATTTTTAGTAGAGACGGGGTTTCACCATGTTGACCAGGATGGTCTCGATATCTTGACCTCGTGATCCGCCCGCCTCGGCCTCCCAAAGTGCTGGGATTACAGGCTTGAGCCACCGCTCCCGGCTATTTTTTTTTTTTCTTAACTAAATTTGAAGATTTGAATTTTACAGCATAACAAGTTTAATTGTAACAAATTTTTGAAAAACATGATTATATTTATTTGGGCATCTGTTCCAATACACATTTTCTGTACAACAGTAGATGAACCTGGAGAATAAATCATTCTCATTTTGTAACACAGATGTCAGCAAATATTTATTGAATGCAACATTATTTCCAGGAATGTACTAGGCATTGTACAGTTTAGAAAGAAAATGGGCTTTGTCTATAAACTTAATTTCATAGAGAAGCCAGAACATGCTTGAAATAGCTCCAAGGAAAATATAGCACTGAATACAAATTTAGTGGATATTGGTGAAACTAATATGATGTTTCACACTAATGTAAGTATTAGGACTATGGAAAAGGCAGAAAATAGCCTTACTATTTTTAAAAAATGGTTGGAGTTTGACAGTTAGCTCTTAGATAAATAAATCGGAGGATGGAATATAGTTTGAGTAGGACTTAAAAAAAAGAAGACTAATTAGAAGTATTTTATGATTAGGCAGATATAAAGTAGAAAGTTTAATTTTAATGAAACTAGAAAAGAAGGATAAGGAGGAGAGAACTTTTGAGGGGCAAAAAAAATAAGACTTGATGAAAGATTGATTATGGCAGAATGAAGGAAAGCAAAAGATAAAAAATGTGAGAGGAGGTCCTATGAATTGTCCAACATCCAAAAGCTATGAGTGATAGAACTAGGCCTTAAAATATACCCTTCTAACTCCAAACTTTATGTTTATACCATGCTGCATTTCAGAAGTAACTATCAGGGTAGTAGGCTTTAATACATCCTCCCAAGTTTCAGATCGCATACCATTAATCCAACTAATGTTCCTAAGTAGGAAAAATGTTAAATTTTTCTGTGAAGTGCACCTTATAGCCCAGTAATATAAACTCTTGCTTCTTGTGTTCTAGAGGTTATAGACAAGGATGCTCATAAGTAGAAATACATTTTTTAAAATATAAATATATTTTGATGTATTTATATTAAAAATTTACATTAATGTATTCCAATCTACAATATGAAACTTGTACATTCATTAGCTTTTTGAGATCATGTTACATCAATTTGAACATCAAAATGTAATCATACTGCAGGAGCAAATTATGCTCTTCTTCAGTCATTTAATGTGAGATTTCCTATACATACTTCATGTATTAATTTCCTCATTTATTCAGTAAATATTTGCTTCATATTTACTCCATTCCAAGCCCCATGAGGGGAAATTATGGCTTTGTTAAGCAAAGAAGGCAACTTGTTTCTTATACTAGCTATGTTTCTCTTAACTATCCCATTTTTTTTTCTCTGGTACTTTTCCCTGCTTGCCAGAGAAAATCTGAGTTTGCACTCAGGTTCTGGAGCCCTGTCAAATTAGCTCTCTTTTCACTTCCAGATGTGAACCAATTTGAATGATAAATTGCATCATCATCTGTAATGGTTAATTTTATGTGTCAATTTGACTAGGTCATGGTGTGCCTCGACATTTGGTCAAATGTTATTCTGGATGTGCCTGTGAAGGTGTGAGTACGAGATTGACATTTGAATTGAATAAAGCAGATTGCACTCTCTTATGTGGGTGGGTCTCATCCAATCAACTGGGGATGTGAATATAATAAAAAGGGTAAGTGACATGGAATTTCTTCTGCCTGGCTGCATGAGCTGGAACACTGGACTTTTCTGGCCTTCAGACTTGGACTGGTATCTTATTGGCTCTTCTTGGATCTTGAGCATGAAGGATTTTGGACTAGAATTTACTCCATTGGCTTTCCTGATTCTCAGGCCTTTGTACTCAGACTGAAACTACACCATCAGGTTGCTGGCTGTAGATCTTGGGATTTCTTAGCTTCCATAATTGCATGAGCCCATTTGCCCATTCCTTGAAATTCTCTCTCTCTCTCTCTCTCTCTCTCTCTCTCTCACTCTCTCACTCTCTTAAACACACACACACACATACATGCGCGCGCGCGCACACACACACACACACACACACACACACAGAGTTCTGTTTCTTGGAGAACCCTAGTAACAGTCACATGGCTTATAATACCTTTAAATTTACATTTATGTTTTAGTACGATTTCAGTATGACTACATATCTTCAGTCTTTAGCCTCACTATTGAGGAACTGTGTAGGAAAATGTTAAGTATATAAATGCCAAAATTCTTTTATTATACATTGAACTTGCAAGAAAATGATGCAAAGTAGAGGTGAAGAAGTTTTCTCATTCACAAAACAAGATGACACTGATGTAGCACTTACTTATATATTTATAATACAATTCTACTTTGAATTAAACCATTAAATAAAGTCATTTTCCCCATTGAAATTGATCGATAAGGTTTTGACAGAAACATGAGATAAGTTTGTATGCAAAAACTCATGATAAGCAATAAACCTGGAAAATTCATGGGATAATAAGTAAGTAGGTATACAATGGCAAAGTAACACACTCTTTGAGTATTTACTATCTAGCAAATGCTTTATGAGGTTCTTTACATGAATTATTCTAGGAAGACACTTGGTAGGGATAAGGAAAACTTAAATCTGTAATGGGAAATACAAAATAAAAAATGAAAGCTGACATTTATCAAGTGCTCACTACATGCCAGGTTCTACATTTTTTCTGTGTACTAACTCATTTATCCTCACAACAGGTTAAGATGATCTTATTTTAACCCTACAATTGAACAAAATGAGACACAGAGATGTTAGTTAACTTGCAAGGCCACTCTCTGGAAAACAGTGTCTTGGTGAAGCCATTCCACTCCATTTTCCCTTAGAAATCATTGCCATGTGCTACCCATAGGGGTCTGAGTTGAAGCTGCATATTGCCTCTGAGCAAACAGTACTTTGGCAAAGCTACTGCATCTACTCATTGTAGTCACTGCGCCTGAGCTCAGATAGCACTCTGCATTCCAGAGAAAAGATGCCTTGGCTGCTTACAGCAGTCAAAGCTGTCTGTGCCTGAGCTGAAGCATTATCATGGCTCCTGGGAAAACAGTATCTTGAATGCCCAGGGTAGACATGCTCTGCTCGTCCCCATGACTGTCATTAAGTAGCACCATTCCTCTGAGGAAATGGTGCCTTGGCCTCCCAGAGTGGTCATGTACCCTTGTACCCAAGCGGAAGAGGTGCCCTGTATCCCAGAGAAACAGTGTTTTGGTCACCCAGAGCAGACACCATACCCCTCCTACCCCTACAGAGGACCAGACTAATGAAATTAGTTACATAATACCTCCTGAGGAACTGGTGCCTTGGCCAAGAAGAACAGCTATGCATCCCAGGACAGAGCTGACATGGTACCCTGAGTCCCAAAGAAACAGTGCAGTGGCTGAAATGAGACACCTTGTCCTACAGAACAAACAGCTCTAGGACCCAGGATCCCTGGAGCTGGCCTAGCCTTCTAGAGCATGAGCTGCTGAGAAATTCCCCTGCCCAGGAAGTAGAGTCATAGCCGTGCTGCTCCTTACTCGCCGGAACCCAAGCAACAGCTACACTACACCGTTCTGGAGTCATTGCTGGCACTACATTTGACTTCAGAGAGTCTGAGATACTGCCAAGTTTTACCATCTCCGGGTCCAGAGTCACCACTACATGGTGCCTTATCCCCCCAGGATCTGAGTTGTCTCTGAGGCTTGTGGGTTCTGGTTCCCAAACTGTAGCCTACCCTGCTCCCCAGGTCCAAACCTTCAGAGCATTTCAATGGCAGATAGATCATAGGTGAAAAAATAAGTTCCATCAAATCCAAAAATCAAAGTGATATCCAGTGTCTTTTCTGTTCATAACACAGTAATTTAGAAATCAATAACAAGAACTTTCAAAACTGTACAAATACATGAAATTTAACACGTGCTACTGAATGACCAATAGATTAATGAGAAAATTAAGAAGGGAATTAAAATATTTCTGGAAACAAATGAAAATAGAACTACAACATACCAAAACCTATGGGATATAGTAAGAGTATTAAGAGGAATGTTTATAGCAATAAGCTTCTACATCCAAAAAGTAGAAAGATTTCAAAGAAACAATCTAATGGTGCAACTCAAGGAACTAGAAAAGCAAGAACAAACCAAACCCAAAATTAGAAAGAAGGATAAAGACCAGCAGATATTAAGAGAATTGAGACGAAAAAATAAATGAATGAAATGGAAAGTTGATTTTCTTAAAAGATAAATAAAATTAACAAACCATTAGCTAGACTAAGGAAAAAAAGGATAAAATACCAAATTAAATCAGAAATGAAAAAGGACACATTACAACTGATATCGCACAAATACAAAGAATTATTAGAGACTATTATGAACAACCATATGTGAACAAATTGGAAAACCTAGAGGAAATAAGTAAATCCCTGGGCACATAGAGTCTGTTAAGACTAGACTAAAAAGAAATAGAAAACTTGAACAGACCAATAATGAATAATGTGATTAAAACCATAATAAAAAGTATTCCAACAAAGAAAAATAGTAGGTTTCACTGCTGAATTCTGTCAAACTTGTAAAGAATAACTAATATTAATTATTTTCAAACTTAAAAAGATTGAAGAGGAGAAAATTCTTCCTATTTCCATGAGAACAGTATTATCCTCATTTCAATATCTGACAGAGATCCAACAAAAAAGAAAGCAATAGCAAAAACAGCTTATAAAATAATAGCAAACCAGTGTTTTGAATCAAATCCAACAGCAAATAAAAAAGATCGTATATGATTATCAAGTGGAAATTAACCTGGGATGCATAAAGTTTTATAATCAAATCAATATACATGATACATATCAACAGAATGAAAGACAAAAACCATGTGATCATTTCAATGGACACATAAGAAGCATTTGATAAAATTCAGCATATCTCTTCGTGATAAAAACTTTCAACAAATTATGTATAGAAGGAACATACCTCAACATAATAAAAGCCATGTATGACAAACCCACAGGCATATATAACATATTGAATATAGACAAGCTGAATTATTTTACCCTAAGTACTAGAAGAAGACAAAGATGTCTATTTTCATCACTTTTATTCGACATAGTACTGAAAGTCCTAGCAAGAGCAATAAGGCAAGAGAAGGAGAAAAGGGCATCCAAATTGGAAAGAAATAAGTGAAATTGTTTCTGTTTGCTGATGACATGTTCTTATACAGAGAAAAATCTAAAATCTCCACCAAAAAACTCTTAGAATTGATCAACAAATTCAGCAAAGTTGCAGCATATGAAATCAGCGCTGGAAAAATCAGTAGTGTTTCTACACAACAGCAAAGAACTAGCCGAAGAAGAAATCCAGGAAAGCAATCCCACTTACAACAGCTACAAAATAATGCCTAGGCATACATTTAACCAAGGAGGTGAAATATCTCTACAAGGAAAACTACAAAACATTGATGAGAGAAATTGAAGAGCACACACACGCACAAATGGAAAGACATCCATGTTTATTGATTATCACAATTAATATTGTTAAAGTGACAATGCTACCCAAAATGATCTACAGATTCAATGCAGTGTTTTTCAAAATACCAATGACATACATCACAGAAGTAGAAAAAAATTATAAAATTCTTATGAAATTGCAATAGACCCCAAATAGTGAAACAATCCTAAGCAAAAAGAACAGTCAAAGGTGTCAAACTTCAAAATATACTATTAAGGACTAATGACTGAAATGTACTAGAAAGTGGTGGTAACCCAAACAGCATGATACTGGCATAAAATCAGGCACATAGACTAGTGGAACAGAATAGAGAACCCATAGGTAAATCCATGTATTTACAGACAACTGATTTTCAGCAGATGTACCAAGAACATTTATTGTAGAAGTGACAGTTTCTTCAATAAATCATGCTGGGAAAACAGGAAATCCACATGCAGAAAAATAAAATTGGACCCCTATTTTTCACCATATACAAAGATCAACTCAAAATGGACTAAAGACTTATATGTAAGATCTGAAAGTATGAAACTGCTAGAAGAAAACATAGGGGAAACACTTTAGGATATTGGTCTGTGCAAAGATTTTATGAACATACCTCAAAAGCACAGGCAACCAAAACAAAAATAGACAAATGGGATTATATCAAACTAAAAGGCAAGAGACATACTTAGTGAGGTTGGAATAAGATTTGCACAGCATAAGATTTAAGACTGCCTAATTCTTGGACAGTATTTTATACGAAGAAAATTAAATAAAAAGCTTGCTTCAAATACAATTCAGTTTGAAAACATCTGTTGTAATAGTCATTAGTTTAATTAAAGGTATGAATATTGGACATCCATTTCTAATGAGTAAATATTAAGTAACTGACACATTTAAAAATAAGTAATTAGTCCAGCATCTTAATTATGTGACTGAAATGGACTCAACTATATTTTTTTGGTATACAAATTCTTTTTATTTTGGGGAAAAAAAATTTCTTTGATTTTCAAAAAATGCTGACATAATTATGATAAGACAATTATAATAGCATTGGAAGCCTTAACAAGTGTAATTTTTTCACAGATAAATTTAGTATTTTAAGTTGGATTTGTATAATAAAATACAGCATCCTTAGCTATGTGATTCAGAGTATCTGCAAGCTGATATGCCTTTCTGTTCTCATTTATTTTTTAACATTAAGTTATTCTTTCAAAAGATATTTATCAAGTTATGCTTATATACCAGGCATTGTACCAGCTTTTGGAGATACAGTGATGAGCAAAGCAGATGCAGTCATCGATTACTCCAGAGTGATATATGCTATAATAGATAAACAGGGCTGTAATTGTATTTTACAGTTCTTAAAATGACAGTTTAATAACTGACTTATCCTACTACCAACAAACTTAAATATCTATCTAGCTAAGCCAACCTTTTGCAAAGCTTTTCTCTGCTAGCATGGCATTGAATGTATTTCCTGTTGGCATATGCTTCATGCTTCTACAACATGCAAAATCAAAGCCTTTAATTAGATTGTGATCAAGTGAGTCTCATGGGAAAATTTGCCTCAGTTTATTGTTTTGAATGTAAGGTGGCTTTATAGTTAGCTATAAATATAACAGCAAGATGAATTGTATTAAAAATTATGTTGATGTGCTCTTAGCTATAGCTTTTCTGAGGAGAAGGGAGGTGATAGACCCCAAATAACTGATTGCACATTTTTTCTTATGATTTTGGAAGGAAAAGACTTTGCTTTTTCATGTGACATTAGTAATATTGTAGGACTTAGAAAACTGAACTCAAAGTGAGATGCTGCTTATGCACTGGTTAACTTTAGGAATTGTGCAAAAAGATGTATTAGAGCTATTCCACAGAGAAGAAAGAATCAGTGAGTAAATAAACCAGGAAAAAAAAAGGGGGATTAGCTAAATGTAGAGGCTTTCGGTGTTTGTTTTGTGATTGTTCTGTATTTATCAAGCCTTGTTGATTTTTCGTAATGTGAGGTGAACTGGAATTTTGTTTTCCCATTGGCAAGATGCTCTGCTGCCTCTTGATCTCCAGTTCTCTTTGATTGAGATCCTGTAGTTTCTTGCTGGTTTACTTTGATGATTCTACCTACTTCATTCTTAGATTCTCTGGTTATGATCTTATAAGCAGTGTCATTCATGACTAAAACAAATGTATTCTGGACAAAATAGGCTTTACTTTTATTCTGAACTGCTAATAATTTTCGAGCATAATAATCTTCAATCACAACGCCAAAAGTCTGTAGCTACCTACTGTAGCTTTTTAAAGAATCTCTGTTATACACCATAGGCAACTCAATGTTTTCTTCTGACACTAAATTTCAAGCAATTAAAATTTCCTTGACCAGCCGAAAACTACAAGTATTTTGAGTTTTTTAAAATCACCTTTTCTGGCATCAAATCTTGGATGCATCAAATCATAGAAAGCCCTTTGGCAATAAGAGCTGCTTCCACCTGTGAAATCTTTATTCTGATTTCTTAAGAGGAAGATTGATTAAATTATCAATGTTGACAAAGTAAGTGGTGAAGCTTTTGTTTTTGCTTTGGTCATGGTGTGCACAGTGTCTGAGCCCTGTAGCCTTGAAAGTGCTCTTGTCTGTCAAGACAGCCCTGGAGAAGATTAAGTGGAAACCATTTGGCTGCTGTTTTTGGAAAGACAGCAAGGCATGAGATGCTTACTTGAATGCAGAGAAATAAAACACAAACTGCCTTTTAGAAATTTTATTGTGAAGTTTATATTTTGTTTTATTATCTGATTTTAAGAATTGAAAAGTAAATAGCCCAAATAACAGTTTTGATTTTAATATATAATAAATAGTTTAGTTACCATACAATTGAAGGGTATTATCATTCAACACATTCATGAAATACAGTTTCTCTTTCAGGTTCATCGTGGCATGAACCTGAAAACTTAATTATTTTCCCCAATAAATTAGTAATGTAAAGCTCTTTGCCTTCTAAAATGTCACTGCATTGCATACTATTGCACAGATGACAATTAAAGATAGCTTGACCAGGAGGTATTAAATGCTAAATGTTATGTGCAGCATGTAAAAGATGTTCTGCTTTGTAAAAATCTTTGATAGGGAGTCATCGTCTTTATTTATGTCAATCATTTATTCTTCTGTTCTGTCCTACGCTTCTTTTTATCTAGTCGTTTTCAAGAAACACTGATGCCTGCTTCTGATCTCTAACTATTTAAATTAAACTCTCTAAGCATGAAAAGGTGCTAGGCCAAGGTCTAGGAAAAGAAATGCTAAGGAAGGAATGACTTTCGCTTGTATGAGGCACAGCAAGATTTATGTGAATGGAATGGGTGGGGCGGGGTCAGGGGTGGGAGAGAAGAGAGAGAGAGAGAAAGAGAGAGAGAGAGAGAACAAGGGCCAGTTTATGTAAGATCTATTTGTGTGTAGCTGTTGGCAGAAACAATGAAATGATTTTTGTGCTTGGAAATGATGTGATATAATTTGCATAAAAAGATCATCGAGACTTTATCATTACAGAAAAAATATGGAGGACATCCTCGGAAATAGCACATCTGATGTTTGTTGTGATTTGTCAGGTGTTCAAACCTAAGCCAAATTGAGGTAATTCTGTTTGGCAGATTAATTGTATGAGAAGAAAAATATGTTGGGGGAAATTGACACTTCTCTATTCAGCTTTAAGTGACCTGTTTTAGAAAGCAACTTAATGCCTACCATGCCTTTGATGTTTATGGTATTAATTATCCTGTTCTAATGGAGATGAAGCACACTTCTTTTAAAAATATATATATGTCATTTATATTCAATAATTTTTTTTTTCTTAATTCAAAGGGATTTTGAACAAAATCTAGTTTCCATCATGGTTGCCTTCCTTTCCAAATTTAATTCTATTTCCTTCTTATTCACAAAATTTTCTTTGCAAATACTGAGATTTATTGTTGCTCAATTTCAAAAAGTAAGAATTATTTCAAGGCATCTTTATGACCCTGGTTTGAGGTGCCCATGACTACTTGCATGTCATATACTCCTACATTTCAGTCACGAGTTCAGTTGTAACAATCGACTCATTTTCTGGAATAAAATTGTTAATGGTGAAACTATATCTCATCATTTTTCTAAGAACATTACAAACAAAACTCTGGAAATATTCCATGTAAAAGGGTTTCCTTGTGAGATTAAATAAGGAATTATGTTACATTATGCTTTTGGAGCTTTAAAATAAACATTAATGCATTAAAAATTTGAGAAATACCATTATAAAATTGTTTAAATATATTTAGTCCTATGGAACCATTTTGAGTGTGTATGTAAAACACCTCATACATTTCATAGAACTAGTGTTTCTCAGAGCTCTTTTTGGAAATGTTTTTCTACATATATAACTCACTTTTATTTCTGCAGGTGATATTATTGATGATGCCTTGCTCACCTTTACATGTTTATAAGCAAAACAAAACAGTGGAAGACTTAGGATTCTTTTTGACACTGAACAGATGTGAAGTTTATTCCCTTATTAGTGCCTGCAGGGTGTACAAGTAAACCTGTTAAAGTTTTGTTGCTTGTTCTTCTAAAGTCTTAAATTTAAATTTACAAGTAACCCCAGCTTTTTCACAAATGAATAACTACATTCCTCTTAGCCATATGCCAAGATATTAGATGTATATGTTTCTTTAACAAGCCTCTGGACATTAATGGGTGTAGATCCTTTCCATTTTTTCAACTGTTACCTGACTTAGAAGGCTGATGGAGCATGCTGGCCAAGAGAGTAAAACATTGTTTGATCCTTTCATTGCACACAGTGGCTTTTCCTACGAAATGTGTAACAACAGAAACATTTGGAGGTCTACTACATCTTACTTCTAACCAGTGAAGGAGAACAGAATATGGAAAAGAAAGAAGATACTTAATAGGAGGTTGGTTCTAATTTTTTAAAAAAGAAAAAAAATATATGACTTGTAAAGAAAGGTAGATGAAGTAGCTAAGTGACTGGAAAGACTTCCTGCAGTTAATTTCCTAGGAATAATGGAAATATTAAGGTTTGAAAAATGACAGCTTTCTCAATTTTTATTATCTCTTAAATTAACATCATTGCCTGCTTTTTCTTCTAGAAAACACTTGTGCTTTTCAGGTGTATTCGTAAGAATTTAAAGTCATAATATCTAACCGCCTTTGGTAACTTTGAGGGTTCATTTTTACACCTTTGAATAATTATAGTATATCTCTGTGTGTGATGTTTTCAGTCTATAGATGATAACTTGGTGTGCCTGTGGATTTGTAGATGCTTTGCAATAATTTGTAGCCTGTAGAGTCCAATGGATTGGCACTATCAAAAGCAATGGTTATGCAAGTAGTTGACTAGAGTTTAGCTTAGGTATTTGCAGGGACCTTATTATGGAGGAGTGTAAAATTTATCCTAAAAATTCCAAGGAAGCATTGCAGGATGGTAGATAGGTGGGTGGCAGAATCAAGATTTGCAATTATGAGCTGTCAATGCTAGACAGCAGAGCAAAGACTGGGGAAAACAGTGTAGGAATGGCGAGTTAGTCGAATTTTCAAGGCAAAGGATTATTAGCCTCTGACACTAATAGAAAGGAAGAAGGTGTATAATTCAGTGCTCTTTTGAAAGCAAAATATCAGGTCAGAGCAAAAGTAATTGTGGTTTTCATCATAGCACGTAAGATTTGATGACAGGATGTAGAGTTGAAAGGACGAAATACTGTATAACTTGAACAACTGACATTTGCAAGGTAAGAAATTTGAAAGAGGAGCAGCGTTAGCAGTCATGAAGATAAGGGCTTAGTTGGATGTATCTAATTTGTGGCGGCTTTAAGAGCTAACCGGTGACAGTAGTCTCTGTTAATCATACTTCATGTGTTTGTGTGTTACATCAGATTTTACAGATTATATTCTATCAAACTTATCAGACCTAACTGCAGCTTTTTAAAAGGTATATTAGTATCTTCAGTTTACATGCAGTACACTTAATGCGTGTTATTGCTATTTCTTCTATCATCTATCTTATTTAGAACTTGCTGACCTCTCCTCTGTGCTTCTCAGAATTATTTGTGATAGGTAAATAATTAAATAAATTTTTGTGGATTTCTATCTGATCATCTTGCTCAAGCACTAGGCATCCCTTTTGCAAATAAGTACCTGCAAATCCCTGGGAAGTCCCTTTTGGCTTTCCATGTGGGTGTCTGCATTTCTGTTACATGGAGGATCCCTGAAACCACTTGTTGATCCTCAGAGTTACTGAGTGACTTATAGGTGAAAGGATGTCTGTGGAGAGAATTCACAATGGAAAGTGAGGATTTTAAATTCCATAAAATCATGGAATTTAAACTCATGGTAGTAGGTTCTCAGCCTTTGCATCTATGTACTAATAAAGCGCAACTAATTTGGAACATTCTATCTTAAGGGAAATGAGAAGAGGGAGCTATGAGGTAGACCATAACCTCAAAGGAGAGCAGCTATGGAGTATTATCACTTTATCTTTTCCCCTGATTCTTTTTTTCTGTCTCTGGGGAGGGAGATGCTAGTCATGTATCCCATGGTTTGTGGTTTTCTGCAAAGAGGGGAGATTAGAATCTCATTCTGAATGTCATTCATAATTTTTGTTGATATGCTACAGTTTGGATCATGTGATATGTATATGTGTATTTATACATATATCATATATGCATATATGACCCAAGTATATTTGTATACACACACACGCACACACACAGACACACACACACACACACACACACTTGAGTCAATTTATTTTAACATCCACCACTGGGGTGGTTGAATAATGTTTGAAGGACTTTATTCAGTGATGTAAGTCCCGGAGGCAGCTGGGGCAAGATTTCAAATTGCTGTTTACATCTGTACCAGTGGGCTAATTAGCACAAAATGTATTAGTAATGGTGTTTCCCTGATGAAACAAGTGGTGTTCATTATATGCAGCTGGCTAGAAATATTGTTTGGAAACCTCTGCCTTGCCAGCTGTGTGCTGATACAGCAGTACACATGGTCCTATACTGCAGCTCTGCCATTTCCTTAATGAAAGATCTGTCTTGGGATCTTTTTCTGGATTGACTGGGAAGGTTAATCTTGTAGGAGATGCAATTTTATTTATCTCGGAGATCACCATTCATATAAGGGGTTTTTGTAGTGATAGATCAGAGACTTCACAGAGCTTACTGGAACAGTATGTATGACGGTTTTAGTGCCTGATGGCTAATAAATATTTGCTTATGAGGCAGAATTTTGTGTGTGCCTTATTTTGTTGTGAAATATACCTGGTTGTCAGGTTGGTTATGAGAAAGCGTAAAATTCTTGAGTGCTACCAGTATTATTAGAAGGAACCTGATAATTGTTGATTGAACATTGGTTTGGGTCTTGTTGCAAGTTTTCTGGGAAGGAATGTCTGCAACATTGTGTAAGGGTCACTGGACTTTGGAAAGAATGAATTAAGAGAGGGTAGGGTGTCGAGAAAGGCACGGTCAAGATAGTCCAGGCCGGAGATGTAAGCAGACTCTAGTTGGCCCTGCAGGAATCTGCTTCCTATGTTATGAGACATGTAGAGATTGCCCAAAGAGGTGAGACAAAGGAAGCAGCACTGCTCTTGGAATCTCTGTCAGAAGACCATGAAGTGGACAGTATGGTACATGGGCACTTGAAGACCATGAATGTGCTGTAGAAAAGATGCCATCTGTGCAGACCTAGAGAGAACAAGTGGCCAGAACATTAGTAGGGTAATATCATACCAATGCCAGGACCAGATCAAATGATGATGGGAACAATATGTCCAGCAGGGAAATACATGATCGAGACCAGCTAGCTAACTTTTCTGCTCAACTGAAGGACATTCCTCAAGTTATCCCACTTTCTGTGACAGCTCCAGCAGCCAAAGCAGGCCAACCAAGAAAAGACAGCATAGGAGAAGGGGGAATGGAGGCAAAAGAAGGGCCTGTAAAGGAGGAAAGGAAACTCTGAGTTAGAAATTCTATGCTGAACAGTGACTGAGATTTGAAAAAGAAAACAAAAAGCCCCAAAACACACCATGAAAACAGAAAACAAGAAACGGTTTACATGGCAAAGGCACTGGACTAAGAATACCAGAAAGGCTGAATTATTTTCCCTAGACAGACTGAGGTTTATGAAGTTCATGATGTTATGTGCAATTCAACCAAAAAAAATAAGCCTCATGGCACATATCTGAGTGGTAAGTGTACGTATTTCTGTGTTAACTGCCCAGTATGCATCTATTGCATCTGAACTAGCCCTCTTTTCTTTCTCCCTCACTTTTTGATTCATTTGCATATCTCTCTGTCTACAATTACATGGGTGTTTTGTATTTTAACTTACAGGGCAGCTTTTAATTTCTTAAATCCTTGCATCTTCCACTCAAGAAAATGTGGCGTATGCTCCTTAACTTATATTTGGATATAACATTTCAGATACTTTCTCTATGTTGGGCAATAGATATAAGCGCACATATTTTTATTTGTTGTAATAACAAATGGATGTTTTTACCTTTACGTGTAGTTAAATTTTTGTTTATATGAGCAGATAAATAGAACACAAATTCCTTGAGGGTAGAAAATCTGTCTTGTTCATTGTTGTATCACTACCATACTGACATATCGCTGACATTCAGTAAGTGTTGGTTAAATGAATACTGGAATAATGTCCCACAGTTTATAGTTTTTCTCATATATTAGTATTTGTGTCTGTGTGGACCAGTCATGATGGTTAGGGGAGCAGGCCAGACACTGGAGATGTTGTCTCAGCTGCAGGGCAGGCAGTTGAGCTCCGGTGGATAAATAGAAGCAGCATGAAGTCCAAGGTTACCAAAGACTACCTCCAGGTGCTTTGGAGGAAATAGATTAGCTCCAGGAGTCCCTGATGGCACAATAGGGAGCTTTAGCTTGTGGGCATGGCATAGCAATGGAGAATCAGGTGGTATTTAATATGTAGACACCTGGGGCTATAACAGGTGTTCTTTTTGAAGTCTAGGTTTGTCATGTCAGTGAGTGGGATTTATTTGTTAAGTTTCAGTTTCTGGAATGACGGTGTGACAAAAGTATATTAAGATTCTAGGAACTCTGAAACAGGTATCGAGATAGAAACAGTTCAATATTGAGGCCCAAGGAGAGATGCACAATAGGAAAGTGTGTATCTATGCCTTCTTAATGGAATGAGTAGCTTCCAAGAGGGAGGAGGCTGTGACTCTGGATCCAGCCATCAGCACCGTCATTTAGCCTGTCAGAAAAGTGATCAGTATCATTGAATGAGGAAGGAAAAAGCCTAGCTGCTCCCTTCCCTGAAGTGTTTTGACAGATCCCCATATAAGCCTTAGATGATCTAGTCTTAGCTCAGATGCCTACTCTCGTATCTTCAGTGGGGAAAGGTTTATGCTGATTGCCTCAAGGTAGGGTTATTCTTCCAGCAGCAGGATGGGAGAGGACACTCATAGATGAGATTTATAGGCATGGCAGGCATTTTGAGAGCACACAGATGGCCACTGTGAGCATAGTGAGAAATTTCCTGTCACAAATGCACTGGTTGGACAATCTATGGCACCTACCCCAGGAACCTGCTTTTAGTTGACCATATATTTTTGTTTATCTTTGTTTTGTTTTGAGTAAAACTATCAGTGAGTGAGAAATAACTATTCTTCACTGAGTTTTTGAGACTTTCTTTGGATGTCATTGCATATTTTACTTATTGCCCTCCTCATTTAATTCACAAATATTTCTTACAAATTAATTGTCATTTATCACTTTATAGGTTATTTCAATCCATAGATGGGACTTCAAACACATAAACCACTTATACAGGGAATTGAATTTTCTTGATAATGTTGATATCTGTAAGTATATGAGGCTATTTCAGTTTTAAAATGTAATAAAGATTGCATCTCTGAGTGTAGTCCTCTCTCTTTAATAAATTGCTTCTCTGCAAAGTCCTTGAACTAGCACTCAGAGATTACATATATAACATTGGCCAAAAGCACAGTTAGCATTTCTTAAATTTGAGAGGAAGTTACCTTTAAGTGAATATACTTTCAAAATGTATGTGCTACTTTAACACACACTCTCTCTCTCTCTCTCTCTCTCTCTCTCTCTCTCTGTGTGTGTGTGTGTGTGTGTGTGTGTGTGTGTGTGTGATTGTTGGTTTGATTTTTGGCATGGTGGAGCTTAGTGACCTATTGATAATATTGATAAGATTTTTCTCCTTTCTTTAACACTTTCTGTTCTTCACCCAAATTCCTCCTAAACATTTACTGAGCATTTACTGTGTCCCAGGCACAAAGAAAATGATGCAGTTTTCATCTAATTCAAACATACAGTGAGTCTGTGATTGCATTACTTAATAATTCAGCTGGTAAGATGTAAGTAGTTTCAATACTATGGTTCCCTTGATTAGGCAGCAGTTTTTATTCATTTGTACAAACATCAGTATTCTTCCAAATTTCACAGTGTATGATTTCTTCTGTAGTAAGGTTTCTTGGCAGGTATTAATAGAAAACAATAAACATCATTATTTCATTTGGCAATAAACAATTCATAGCTTAGAATGGTTTTCTAATTAAAACACACTCTATAATGAATGAGTTTTTCTTTTTCAGCACTGTCAATAAAAACTTACAGTTCCCTAAAAAAAAAAAAAAAAAAAGGTGAAATCAAATGATAAATAGTACACAGGATTTTAGCATGCAAACTAGATGTGTTATCCTCCATTTGTAAAAGGAAATAAGAGAGTTGAGATTCTTGAGTCCTGACCTTGGGTGTGGTGCTACTAACTCATCTTTCAACATTCATTTTCTCTTTGGTAAAAGAAGGAAAGCACAACATTATATATGAGACAGAGATTTTTGCAAAATAAAATGTCATATCATTGAAAGCATTTTAAAAAATTAAAAGAAAATTATAAAGTCACGATCAGAAGTTTACCTAATTTGTACTGATTACTATTTAGAAATTAAGAATTAAGTTAGGCAAACATTTAATAGACTGGCACCTATTATAACATTATGATGACAAGTTGTTATAATTTCTTTACTTGTCTGTCTACTCTACTGGATTAGAAACTAATTTTCTTCATCTGTTTTCCTGGTCCACAATGCAATGCACAGTATTGAGCAGGTGTTCAATACATGTGTATTGAATGAATACAGCTGGAGAAGAGATAAAGGGGAATCTTTACAATATCATAGTCTGATTATTATATACTACTGAACGAGCTTTCAGTCAGACTTCAGAGAAAAAGGTAGATCTATTTAAGAGATAGGTACATCATTGATTTCCCAGTGCCTCAAACTATGAGACTGGAAGGCTTTTGTTCCTTTAATTTCACTTGTTGTTGTTGTTGCTGTGAATGGTTACAGCAAAACACAGAGCGGCTATGCTCCTGGCAGTATTACCGTCATTAGCTGTATATTAAGTTGTCTTCATTGAAAGAATGTACTGACTTCAATATAAGTGTTTTCATGAATGGCAGAGATGAAGACTGGTTTGCTCACTTGGATCTAGTTCTCCAGAGGACTGACCTCCTGTGGCTAATATTAGTACTTTCTACTTATTAATAGATTCAGAGGATTAGGAAGACCCCTCTTTGATCATTTACTTCTTTTAACGACACACCACATGGAAATTAGATGTCCTTAATATTACATAACTTTCTGTTTCCTATGTTAAAATGTCTTGGTAAAAGTTTACATGCAAGTGCATACTCTGACATCACTTGTGGGAAAAAGAAAATTTACTTGCAAATTTTGCCTTTTCAGCATGTCATAACTTCTCCTGGAATGTGTAACATGACCTCATATTTGTATTGTACTTATAGTTTTGAAGGTACTTTCATACCTGAACTCCTTTGAAAATACCCCAGGAGAGAGGGATAATAGCTATTATTAACATCATGTTGCAAGTGCTCTCTAGATTATTTTGACCTGATCTCCATGTGACATATGTCATTGCTAAATGAAATTAGACTTGACCTTTTTATATTGCTATTTCTGCCCCTTTTATTTTTCTGATAAATCTGTGAACAAAGAAGATACTTGCTCTACACTAAACTGTATCATTGGGTGTTGGAAGACTGACCTCAAATGAGATGATTGCAATCTTCTCTGCTCATAGATAGGAAACTATCTTCAGGTATCACAGAATAAATGATAGATAACTGAAAAGGTCAGAGATATTTTTAAAGTTTCGTTAGGAGAGAAAAAAAATTTCTTCTGAGTTTTATCCTCTGTCCTACAGCAGGCTGAAGAGAAAGATGTCTTTAGCTTGGGTAGATATGATACAATGCTTGTTCATTATAAGTATTTTTATAGTCATTTATAGAATAGTCTATTTTATGGAGCTGGGAAAGGGAATTATTAAAATATATATTTATAGTGCATGGCCTCTTTCTTAAGTAGTTATAGTTTATTGAATTCTGTTTGAAGTGGAAATTAAGCTCTAACAGAGAGAGGAAACATGAAGAAGAGCATTCTAGAGAAGGATCAAGTACCTACAATAGCAATCAGATTGAAATAGTGTAGTGAAGTTAAACCAATTTAAGAGAAATGAAAAATAGCCATAATATTTTCTGAGGGAACAATGAAGAAACATAAGCTACAATAAGATAAACTTTTATTAATTTAATAGTTGATATTTAGAAATACACTTTTATATTTTTTTATGATTATTTTGTGATGCTATAACGTATACCAGCATGCAGTCTTCGATATGGAAATTGTAGACCTAGGTGTCTGATATGTCTTACGTTTCTTATAAAATAAAGTTGGATTTCCTTTTCCGGTCTGTAAACACTGATCGTTCATTTAGACTTTCTGATTTTTATTTTTGACAGGCCATCCAGATATCACATAGTAGATGTTGAATCCTTAGGCAGTGAAAAGCTATAAAACGTTCAGGTATACAAGCAGATAATTACTCTAGAAATTTATTTGACCAGTTATTAAGATACAAGGATTAGCTTAGCTATTGTGTTTGGGAAGAGCTTCAAAGAAATAAGAAAATTCCTTGTTGGAGTAGAATTGAATTGGAATAATACTGTTAAGCTTCCAGTGATTTATTTGCTTGCAGCGTAAAATATGTCATTAATTTATCTGGAAAATTTTAAAGTATATAAACATACTTAAAGTGTATATAATTCTTAGTGAAGGCTCATCTGAAATTCCATGTTTCTTTTTAGCTTCTCATAATTAAAAAAAAAAAAATTCAAAACACCAAAACTGTATCTGTATAATTTTATAGAAAACTTTTATTTCCTTTGAAGTATCAGTCAATCATTTTGGCCCATTATTACTTACTAATATTAGCTCGATTTGGGAGAAGCCATAGAAAAATTCAATAAGATGTGTCATATACATTAGTAAATAATATATACACTTAAGAATAATTATTTGGTTATGCTTGACAGACAACAAATTAAAACTCAGTTAAGCAAAACAATATACATTGGTTATTGTAGTAGAAAGTTCTAGAGTAGTCCTTCAGGCCTGACTGAATCCAGGCAGTTAGATATTTATTTCCCTGTCATAGCTCTGTTTTCCACTGAATTCAATAGATTTTAGGGCAAGAAACATGAGGTCAAAATAGCCACCAGGTTTTCAGTCCTCCAGCTAATCAATTCAAGTGGAAAGGGATTGTTTCCTTCTAGTTTTTAAGAAAGGTGCTGATTTCATTTTTTTTATTTTAACATAGTCCACATTTCCACTCATAAGTGAATAATTATGATTAGGATCATCATGCTGCCATTGGCCAGTCCTGGAACTATGACTAAGGTCACCCTTAGCCAAACATAACTACCAGGAAAGAGGGGAAAAAATGTCAGTCTGGAAAGGAAACTCAGTGTGCTATTACCAGAATATTTTGGTGGAGGGGAGGGTGTTGGGCAGAGACAGGAAAGCACCCTGTATATATATATATATATATATATATATATATTAAATTAAATGCAGGGTGAATTGCACACTGTTATGTGAAAATGCTACTGAACAAAAGAGCAACAGTTTAAATGGTGTAATAACATTTGACATTAGAGTAACATAAGGAACAATCACAAAATATTGATACGGAAAATGTTCGATTGCCGACAAAGGGCCTTCAGACATAACCAATCATCATATAAAACACCTGTGATGTCTGCATCTCTGGGACTGTTTCCTCATCTGTAAAACAATTATTATTATATGGCTAACAAAAGATGAGTTTGTATATGTTTTTGTGCTTGATTATATTGGTACAGAAGGTATTACAGATTTTACTGAACAGTGTTTGTATAATTTGAGTGAAATTATATCCAATTATGGTGATATTACAATTAATGTAGAATAGAGACAAGGATTAGTAAAGTTGCTGACCTCTGCATCCTGCAACTGTGGGAAATTGGAAGACTGAATAACAGCTAACTAAAATTTGCCTTTAAATATATTATATACTCTATGGATATTAATATGAACAAAATTAAACTCCATAGGACTGGAAAAATTAAACTAATGACTTTTTATGTAATCCAAGTTAATGAATGTTTTCTGGCCCAACTTTTCATTAAGAAATTAACCACAGTTTCTAATTTCCGTCATTCCAACAGCTTCCATTGTGTGACTGTTTACAAAAGTGCTTAATAAGAGCCCTTAATGAAGACTTGCTCTCTTCTCATTAATACTGAAATACATTTACATAGTTTTACAGCTTTTGGTAGTAATAGGTAGTCTTAAAAATTAATAGTGGCTGTTAGAATAGGTGTTGTATAAATATTTTCTTTAATCATGAATATTTCTAATGTATTAATATACTATAATAAAGAATAGAGAATCATAATTTTATCTTCTAAATGAAAGAAGGAAGGCAGGGGCTTAAAATATGGGGAATATTTGGGAAAAATTCTATTTCTGTTGATCTTGGTGCTGAAATCCATATTTGCAGTATCTTCCAAATATGTTTGCTCCCCTGTATCCTCAGGGGATTGATTCCAGGGCTGCCAGCGGATTCCAAAATCTTTGCATACCCAAGTAAGGCTGCAGTCAGCCATGAGGAACCCATATATGCCAGCCCTCCATATCCGTAGGTTTCATATTCTGTGAATACCAGTATTTTCCATTTGAGTTTTGCTGCAGTTGCAGAACCCGTGGGTCTGGAGGCCCAACTGTATTTATCGAAAAAGAATTCACCTGGAAGTGGACCAACCCATGCAGTTCAAACCTGTGTTGTTCAAGGGTCAAACGTAATCCTAGTGTTAAATGAAAAACTAAATGCAAAGATGATTAATTCCAAAAGTTAAACGTAATTAAATCTATGAAACATATTAGACAAATACAATTTTAATAATTAAATAAACTTTAAAAAACACCTGTGATAATGACTTACATGCTTTAATGCCTTTGTATCAATTCATAGCTAAGGTCTTACCTGTAAGATTTAGCAATTTATATTACATTATTTTATGGACAAAATATGTAACAATGACATTAAGGGAAACTAAAATAAAAACCAAACTTTCCTAATCTGATGATGAAATTGAGTGAATGGTTGGTTATCTGTAAGAAGAGCAACCAAGACAAAGGAACAAAAATTTCAAAGGCCATAACCCAGAATGTTTTTATTAAAACTTCAGAAAACCTCACTGAAATACCACAAAATTAAAAACATACCAAAAGGAAAATAGAAATTATAAAATAAGCATTCAACAAAGTAAACATATAAACTTATTTTTAACTTGCAGTTAAAGAAGTATACATTTTAGAAAAAGGGATAAAATTTGCCAAATTCTCAAAGATTAAAAAGATAACTGCTGGCAAGTGTGGTTTCAGTTTAACGTTGTCGTATGTTATTGGTGGAATTCTATGTCGACATATATTTCCAGAAAATAATTTGATATGTATTAAAATACTTAATGCATAGATTTTCACTTTTATGAAGCCACAATAAAGAAATAATTTGTGCCAGGTGTGGTGGCTCATGCCTGTAATTCCAGCACTTTGGGAGGCCAAGGCGGGCAGATCACGAGGTCAGGAGTTCGAGACCAGCGGCCAGCATAGTGAAATGCCATCTCTACTAAAAATACAAAAATTAGCTGGGTATGGTGGTGCACACTTGTAGTCTCAGCTACTTGGGAGGCTAAGGCAGGAAAATCGCTTGAATCTGGGAGGCGGAGGTTATGGTGAGCCATGACTGCATCATTGCACGCCAGCCTGGGCAATAGAGCAAGACTTCATCTCGAAAATAAATAAATAAATAAAAAAGAAAAAGAAAAAAAAAATTTGAAATGAGCAAAACAAATATTTACGTACAAAGATATGTACTGCTGTTTAATTTACAGTGTGAAAGATATGGAACTTTTAAATAAAACAACAGAAATAACAATAGTTACTGTAAATTTCTGAGTTTTTATGTGTTGGGCTATATGATTAGTGCTGTGTATAGATTATCTCATTTATGTTTAAGTTCACAATGATATGTAGTTAGCATTTATTTCTAAATTTACTTACCACTGTGTTTATAATAGGCAAGATTTTTCAGTGGAACTCACCTTTTATCATGTGGGGAAGCTGTGTAACTTGGGAGAATTGGCCATATTTGTGTCTCCAGGAATATTCCCTGATTGCCGTAAGCCAGTCAGTGATTCTGCACCCCTGTCAATTGGTTAGCAATGTGCATATCACTTTATTTGCCCAAATAAGAATAAACACCCAAACTTTTGTTTAGGAATTGAGGTAGAAATTATCTTCTCCCCTTAGTTCTTAGTTATGTAAAAGGTACAATAAAAATTGAGAATAGGAAATTTATCAATAAGAAAACAAATTGTGCACAAAGCTAAATGGGCAAAAGCTAATGTTACATAAAAGAAATGCAAGTCAAAAACAATATATGAGCCAATTTTCATATTATAATTCAATTTTCCTATTGAATTAAAGTAAATTTCTAAAACCCTGATATGTATATACTGTATGGGGAGGTTGGGGTGAGATTTGCATACTTTTTCACTTCTCTGGGAGTATAGTGTGCCCTATTTTCCAGACAAAGTATTGTAATTATATACACACTTTGATCTGGTAATTCCCATTCTTCTTTGTCTCCATAGTCAGATGTTTAGGCAATGATTTATGTAACAAGATAAAAATATATATGTAGAATATATTATTCAATATTTTAAGTATTTCACAAACTTTGCAATCATTTCTTTCTCAAAGCAACACTGTGTTAGATTATATGGTTGACGAGACTAAGGCATATCCTGTCAAGGCAACATAGTTTTGGAATTAGGCTTATAACACTTTCCAGGCCAACTATAGTCATTTTAATCACTATATTACTTTGCATCAATTCTACTCATCACAGTGTCTCTATATAGTAAAAAAAAAAAGAAAAAAAAGAAAAAATCTTAAATGTGGAACATTAGAATGGGCAAAAAAGTTATGACGTGGCATGTTATGCCAGTATTATTTATTTGAAGACTTATTTAATGATATAAGAATGTGATTGCACTATAGGTGAAAAAAGGTAGGATATGAAATTGTATATTGTATTAATTTGTATATATTGCTATAAAGGAATACCTGAGGTTGGGTAATTTATAAAGAAAAGTTTATTTCGCTCATGGTTCTGCAAGCTGTATAAGACACATGATGCCAGCATCTGATTTGGGTGAGGGCTTTAGACTGTTTAAACTTGTGGCAGAAATTGAGATGAAGCCAGCGTGAGCAGAGATGACATGGCAAGACAAGGGGCAAAAGAGAGAGTGGAGGGAGGTGCCAGGGTCTTTTTAACAAACAGCTCTTACAAGGGACTGACAGAGAAAGAACTCACTCATTACCACCAGGATGGCACCAAGCCATTCCTGAGGGATCTGCCCCCATGACCCAAGCACCTCTTAGTAGGTGTTTAACATTGGGGATCATATATCAACATGAGGCTTGGAGAGTGAAATAGCTGAACTATTGTGTACGTGTAGTACAATTTCAGTTTTAGAAAAAGACTGGGTGGAAGGTATCTAAATATTATCTTTTAGTTTATCTTAATATAGATGATTTCTATTTTCCTTTATAATTTTCTGATTTTCTAAGTGTTTTGTTCATACACACTCACACTACAATTATGTAATATATATGTTTTTTACTTCCTTCAAACATTGCTGGAATTACCATTCCTTTCTTTGGTCAGATTTATTTTCTACTTCAAAGTTCCACTAGATTAAAAATGTTCCTCTACGCTGGTAGTAATTTAGCTTTGCTATATATCATTCATTAAATCAAGTAAATTTTTTAATTGGGGCCAAATGTCACAAGTTTTGATTTATCTTGGTGTCTACACTATGCTTTCCGTAAGAGGCTCTTAATATTGAGAGATAAGAATTTTTGAAGAGTTAATCTTAAAAAAGAAAGAAGACTTTACCTTAGCCTATTTAGACTGAAAAAGATAATAACCAAATGTTTTAAGGAAAGTGATTTGTGTTTTCCACTAATTTCAGCAAAAAGAGTGAATGACTTGATAATTATTCTCCTACTTTTTCTAATGAGAAAAATTTTCTGTCATTGAGAGCTTCAAAGCACTGCTGAAAGTTTCTCATCAAATGCAATGAAAAACATTGATTGAATTTGAATTTAAATGGATAAATTTACAACTTTTATGTGTTCTGAAGATTTTGTTATGTCTCATCCACTATCACTTTTTTCATTACCATACTGAAAGCTAAGGATATGGAACCTTAGAATGCATTTGGAAGAATAACAGGTGATATGAATTCTTGGTCCTAACTGATTTCTCTGGGAATAGAAAAACCCAGGACCAAAACTATCTTTGTCTGGTTCTATTCCTATATAAATTAAATTTTAAAGATCTTTCCAGTTTTACATCTTATAAATATGAATGCCTTGAGTCTATTTTGCATTAGCATCTAACAAATACACACAAATTTCGAAGAAGTAATCTGCTTGTCTCATCCCCTTCCTTTCATGTCCCTTCCGAGCCACATTGGCAACACGATCTTCCTAAAATACATATCTCATTGCACTGCTTCCCTGTTTAATCATACTTTTATCACTTTGAGGGTAAAATGCAAATGTTATAACACGGCAGTCAGGAGCCTTCCTGATGTGGCCTCATCTTATTACTAAAGTTTTATATGAAAGAGTTTCCTATACATATTCTCTTTTAATATCAAATATACTAATAGCCTATCCGTGAAGATGGAGTGTTCGTTCCTATTCCTGCGGCTTTTTGATGTTTCCTTTACCAGTTGTGGATTTCCCCACCTTCCCCACTGGACTGCTTCTGTGAACTGAAGGTTAATGTGTCATGTCTTTCAGGAAGACTTTTCTTTAGCACCTAACCTTGCCATAAACATAGTCCTTATGATGCATGCAAAGGAGTATACAGACTTACTTTCCTCTCACTAGTAACTAAATAACTGGGCATTCAGTTCAGTGAATATTGGTTTAATGAACAAAATTACTTATCTAGTTTTATTATCCTTAGAGTGTAGGGATATGGGTATGACTGTTTGTATGTCATTTCCTCAGTGAGATGAACAGAATACACAAGAAATAATTTTCAAAGCTGCTTAAGACAATCATCTTAATCTCTCCTTTTTTGCACCTGTTGCTTAGAACATTGGGGTGAAAACATTTGAGGTGTCTTAAAGATATGCTAAGGCATTTGGACTTTGTCCGTTGGTAAAATGGCCAAATTCCTTGTTAGAGAAATTAAGATTGGCTAGGGATGGATAGGTGGGGAGTGTAAACTGGGAGAGAAAACAAATTGGAGATTGTCGTATTAAATAGGATTGAATTTATTTAACTGCATGTAGGTGGTAAGGGAAATAAAAGGGATTAATAATGCCAGATTTCATGTGTGAGCAATTAGTGGGGATTGTACTAGATACCTACTTGAAGTCACAGGACAAAAAAAAAATAAAAAATAGGAAAGAAAATCAGGGCCAAGATCTGATTTTATATATTTTGAATTTAGAAGCCTATAGAGGAAAAAAAAAAAAAAAAAAAAAAAAAAAAACCAGAAAAACTCCTAGAACATTTTGCAAATTAGATTAAATACTGTTAAATTCTTGGAGTCGGGCAAATAAGAGAATAACGATTTTGAAAATATTTTAATATCATGATAATGGTGATCTGTATTTCTTATGATGACAAGTAGAAATATAATTTGACCCAACTTGTTTGTTTTGCCTGGTTTATTGCATGTGGAATATTTAAACATTTACCTGTTACATTATCAAATTGAAGCATTTAGTCATATTGAAACATAATGTTTCAATATGAAAAGCATTATTAGTATCAAAAGCATTATCAATAAGAAAAGCATTATTAATGCTTTTTTAAAAGGTAATTTTGGGGATAAAGGAAGTTTTAGTAAAGAAATAGTTGGCTTTATTTAATTTCATATACATCTTCAAATTGTGTGAAAATGTGTAATAAATGGTGGCAAAACAGTATCAAATTGAGCATATTATGTTCATACTAAAATTTTAAGAAGCATTTGAATTGGAAATCAGGATTTTATATTTTAAAATAAAAATATGTTCAAAAGAGCAGCCCCTAAGCCAATTCTTGGTTTTGCAGGAATATTCAAAGTGTTCTTTCTATGAAAAATATAATCATATCAGACATTGAATAATAGATCCCATTTGGAAAATATGTCATTTCCTGCAAGAAGAAAGACAGAAATAGGCATAAGTTAGTTCTTATATTTTGATGTGTATATTTTTGTGCTCTTTTTTATTCTGTCACATTGCATAAAGTATTCTAGTTTCAAAAGTATTTCCTGCATTATGACTGTGTTTCAGTCGATCCAAGATAAAAATAAAGGCTATGGGGATATTAAATTGAATTGACCATTTCAAGGACAGTGTTTTCTTTTATTAAATTTTGGAATTAGTGCTATTGAGCAGTTTTGTTAACAATCATTTATCTTGATTAAGTTAAATTGACCATTTAAACAAAAATATTTTCTTTTATAAAATTTTGGAATGAAGTGTATTGAATAGCTTTGATAACAATTATTTATCTCAAATTATTTCTCTCTAATTTCTGTTCACAAGATCACTAGTTATCACAAGATAAATGGAAAAACTATTTCATCTTCAAAAAGAACAAATTTTGTTCTCCCGTTCTCTTCTCTCATCTAAAACCAACAAACAAGAAAAATATGATCCGATAAATGTGGAAATCATGATAGAGTTTTATAGTTTACCTTTTAGCTATGTGTCGTGTTTGAAATTTCCTGTCCAGGATAAACACATCTATTTTTAGGGCTGGAAGTATGTGATGATACAACATTTATGTTTTGCAGAAAGGTGAAATGAATTGTTCATTCATACATGCTAAGATCCAGTGAATGTTAAGGAAATAACACGATTTAATAAATAACAATGTTACTGAGTAAGCAAACATTATTTTTCACTAAAATGATAAAATATCAATATATGGCCTTAAAATATACTCCGCTAATATTTTAATTCAAAATCTAAAATTGTTGCCTTTTGTAGTAGATGCTACTGATGATCAGCCTACAACCTCTCTTTTAGTGCTGTAGTGCAAACTGGCAGAATTTCTAATGCTTATCCTGAATTTCTTTATCTAAGGGATTCTTTGGCCACAAGAGACCACTTTGCCAACCAAACAGGGAAAGCTCCAGGGAACTAATGCCCCTGGGAGCAGCCCTCAGCTAATGACTAATGAGGATTGGGGTCTAAATACGCTAGCTCTCATTCTTACAGTGAGTATATCTGAGGGGTATATTACACACTGGATGCCTGATTTTCCCCAGTCAGATTAAGCTGCAGTTGCCAATAGTGTTATAGGTCTGATAATGATCTCTGTTGGTAACAGGTCTTCCACTCCTTGTCTCACTTCTTTCTTTTCACCCCTGACAGCGTTTCCTGGGATCATCTCCCTGATAAACTTCTCACATTGAAGCTATTACCTCAGTGTTTGTCTCCACAGCAAACTAAACTGAGATCCTTTCATCCTCTCTAAAATTATGTTAGAAAAGGAAAAGCTGGGCATGGTGGCTCACACCTGTAATCCACCCAGCACTTTGGGAGGCCAAGGTGGGCAGATTTCCTGATGTCAGGAGTTTGAGACCAGCCTGGCCAACATAGCAAAATCCCCTCTCTACTAAAAAGACAAGAATTAGCCAGGCATGATGACACACACTTGTAGTCCCAGCTACTCCAGAGGCTGAGGCAGAAGAAAACAAATAAAATGAAAAAATAGCTCAACAAGCTTCTGAAGAATATTGTGGCTAAGATGGAAAAAGATGGCTTTCAAAATATTCAGATGGCTTAGATTGAAACACAGAGGAAGGGATAAAATCCTATTTGAGATTTGTCTAAGAAAGTCAAAACTATAGATATGACATCATCAATGTCTGTATCAAGGAGTTCGTATCAATGTTATGGTTGGAGGCAGGGGAAAAGACTTAGATATGTTTCTCCATTCTTACCCCTCCCTCAAAAAGAGCAGGTCGTTTTAGTGGTTTGGCAAAAGATACTATGCTGTGAATTCTTCTGGTACTATTTGAATTTATGTCCGAGGTACACTTGAAATAACAGAATTAAAGGAAGACATAATTTGCGCTGTTGTATCTACCCAGAAAGACCTTTTTGTTTTGTTTACTGGAATAAAAATATAAAAGTCTTAACCAATTAATATATCTATTCTTGTTATAGCATGATCATGATTAGAAGGATAAGCTATCTAAATGCCTTGCCATAGCAATCAAAGTAGAATGAAAATGAAAATAAACAAGTGCCTTCTAAAATTCGGTTTTACCTACTTCATCATCATCAGCAGTGTATGTGCTTGGTCTAATTAAATAATATTTGAAACAGATAGTTGGGGATACTTGTTGCTCGAGGGGGAAAGGCATATGTTGTTAAAGAACTATCACCAAGCCTTAATAGTACATACCTGTAAGTTAAATAATTTAATACATCGTCTAGAAATCTTGCTATTTTTCATTACCTAGGTATCCGTAACAATGTTTTCTAAGTATTTACATATTTTATCATCATTTCTCCATTATTTGATACCTTTCTTAAACATTTGCAAGAAGCATAAATAGAATTTTAAAAGATACACTGAACCTCTAAATTAAAATAAACATAAGTGTAATTATTGATTAATTCTAACTCCAATTATATTTTTATTTTTAGTTATTTGTGATTCCATCTGACATACATAGGAGAGACAGAGATAGAAGAATTCTGATGGCAACTGTATGATAGAAGCTATATAAGTCAAGTGTCCACTTTCTTTCAACTATATTTGAGCATAACCTGGTAAGAATAAATGATTGTTTATACATTTTCCATTATTTCCAAAAAAACTTCAAATTATAAAAGTACTTTTATTATGTGCTGAATGTTTACAAATATATTCTTATGTTGTAAAAAATAGTAAAATGCATAAAAGTAAAATAAAATTAAAAGCACTAATGAGCCTTTTTTCTGAAGGTAACCTCTGTTATCATTTTGTTCTGTATAACTTTATTTTTGTTTTGTTGGATTTTTCTTTTAAGCAAAGTTGCAATAATAGTATTATATTTAGTTGATTTTCATGCTGCTGATAAAGACATACTTATGACTGGGAAATTTACAAAAAGAAAGAGGTTTAATGAACTTACAGTTCCATATGGCTGGGGAGGCCTCATAATTATGGAGGAAGGTGAAAGGCACATCTAACAAAGTGGCAGACAAGAGAAAATGGCTTCTTGAGACTCTGTGAACACACAGAGTTCCTACTGGGGCACTGCCTAGTGAGGCCGTGAGAAGGGGGCTACCATCCTCCAGACCCCAGAATGGTAGATCTACCAATAGCTTGCACCCTACACCTTTGAAAAAGTTCAAAGTTCCACAGATCTCTAGGGCAGGAGCAAAATGCCATCCAATACCTTTGCTAAAACATAGCAAGAGTCACCTTGGCTTCAGTTCCCAACAAGTTCCTCCATCTCCACCTGAGACCACCTGAGCCTGCATATCATTGTCCATATTATCACCATTTTGGTCAAGGCCATTCCACTAGTCTCTAGGGAGTTCCAAGCCCTACCACATTTTCCTGTCTTCTTCTGAGCCCTCCAAACTGTTCCAACCTCTGCCTGTTAACCCAGTTCCAAAGTTGCTTCTACATTTTTAGGTATCTTTTCAGCAGTGCCCAACTCCTGGTACCAATTTACTGTATTAGTCTGTTTTCACACTGCTGTTGAAGATACACCCGAGATTGGGCAAGTTACAAAAGAAAGAGATTTAATGGACTTACAGTTCCATATGGCTGGGGAGACCTCACAGTCATGGAGGAAGATGAAAGGCACTTCTCACATAGCAGCAGAGAAGAGAAGAGGGCTTGTATAGGAAAAATCCCATTTTTAAAACCATCAGATTTCATGAGACCCACTCGCTATCTTGAGAACAGCAAAGAAAAGACCATGTTTCAATTATCTTGCACAAGGCTCCTTCCATGACATGTGAGAATTGTGGAAGTTACAATTCAAGATGAGATTTGGCTGGGGACATAGCCAAGCCATATCAATTATATATATTCTTTGTTTTATTGTTTTTGTAACAAATTTGTTTTCTTCTATTCTTTGAGAATATGAATTAGTGTTTTGTATTTTCTGTTATATATGTTAATATATAACATGATTTAAAATATTTTTATGTTGTGTGTATTATTCAGTGAATATTCTTATAGATAAATCAATCTGTATATCACTTGGTTTGCATTAGTAGCATTACTAAAATTTTTATAATAGGCTCAATGACTATGATCTTTTAAAGGCTTTTTATTGTTATTGCTGAGCTTGCCTTCAGAAGGTGGTAACAAGTTCAAGTTTTCATTAGCTCCTTTTGAAAATATTGAATCAGTAACTAATGTTTTCTCATTCAAATAATTTTCCTAACAAAACCTAGTTTCCAGCAATCCCATTACTGGATATATAACCAAAGGATTATAAATCATTCTATTATAAAGACATATGCACATGTATGTTCATTGTGGCACTGTTTACAATAGCAAAGACCTGGAACCAACCCAAAAGCCCACTGATGATAGCCTGGACAAGGAACGTGTGGCACACATACATCATGGAATACTATGCATTCATAAAAGACGATGAGTTTGTGTCCTTTGTAGGGACATGGATGAATCTGGAAACCATCATTCTCAGCAAACTAACACAAGTACAGAAAATCAAACACCACATGTTCTCACTCATAGGCGGGTGTTGAACAATTAGAACACATGGACACAGGGAGGGGAGCACTACACACTGGGGGCTGTTGGGGGGAAATAGGGGAGGGACAGTGGGGGGTGGGAAGGTTGGGGAGGGATAACATGGGGAGAAATGCCAGATATAGGTGACGGGGGGATGGAGGCAGCAAACCACATTGCCATGTGTGTACCTATGCAACAATCCTGCATGATCTGTACATGTACCCCAGAACCTAAAGTACAAAAAATAAATAACCTAGTTTAAGTTGAAAAAATACTGAAAATTGGATTAAAATTTTAAATTTTGGTTGCAAGCAGTAGCAATTCCTTACTCACCTGTATTCAGCAAATATATTCCCTTACATAACTAAGCCTAGAGGAAAAGTGAATATTATAAGGCCAGGTGTGGTGGCTCATGCCTGTAATCCCACACTTTGGGAGGCCGAGTTGGTGGATTACCTGAGATCAGGAGTTCAAGGCAAGCCTGGCCAACATGATGAAATCCTGTCTTTACTAAAAATACAAAAATTAGCTGGGCATAGTGGCAGGTGCCTGTAATCTTAGCTACTTGAGAGGCTAAGGGAGGACATTCACTTGAACCTGGGAGGTAGAGGTTGCAGTGAGCCGAGATTGCACCACTGCACTCTAGCCTGTGCAACAAGAGTGAGATATTTCAAAAAAAAAAAAAAAAAAAAAGAAAGAAAGAAAAGTGGATATTATACATGTAAAATCTTCCACATTGTTTAAAAATGCACCATTTAGAAATATTATCAAGTATACATTTATTCAACTAATATTTATTGAAAACGTATTATAGTTATCAAGCACTGTGATTAGCAATGGTAGTGAGGATGGCAAACATTAGAGAAGGGAAGGCACATAAATAGTCCCTTGTCACTTCTAACTTTCAATAAAATATGGCAAGATAAATACATTTTGGTTCTTTATGTTTAAGTCGGCTGTATGAAGTGCCAAGAAAGAAGTAAAATAAAAGGGCAGTTTGTAATGATAACAGTTCTAGCTTGGGAATTGAGAAACACTTTCAGAAAAAAAGATCACTTGTGTTGTGCTTTTTAAGGTAGAGAGGACACTGGCAGGCAAACATTTAAATGGAGATTTAACTTGGAGCAAAGGTACCGGGCTGCCAAACCATAGGGATGGGATGTTCAGGAAGCTGGAAAGAGAGTAGATACAGCAGAGTAGTTGGAAATGTGTTTTGTGATTTGGATTTTTATAATTAGGCATTTGTGTTTCATTATTATATCATGAGGAACAATTGCAGGGAAATCAGACGAACCATACCATCCTTTAGGAAGTTTAACCTAGGCCAACCACATTGGCTCATGCCTGTAATTCCAGCACTTTGGGAGACTGAGGCAGTGGATCGCTTGAAGCGCACTGCTCCCTAAATTAGTTCCAGCACAGGTTAGGGTAAGGCCTTCCCCTGTAACCTGAATTGCCAGGTTCTGTAGTAGGATTGTATACCCTGAAGGCAGTTTATCCCACTCCCACATTCTGGGGACTTGGTTTTCTCCCTGGTGTAAGAGATGCAGGCTGTAGCCTACCATTTCTTTCAAAGCATCTGTGATTTCTTTCAGTTTTCTTAAATTCCTACTTTGCTGCTTATAAGAAAATTCACAGTGTGACTATCTACATACTATTTTTTCTTTCCAAGTGAGTGAGGCATGGTAACAATGCCATCAATCTGCCATATTGTACAAAAATGAATTTGTTAATACATAACTATGAGTAGGTATGTTTTTACAAGTTCAGAATCTACCTTCTCTAGAGTATCATTCCCAGCTTTTGGAATCTGGACCAGATCCTTCTATGTGCTGTGAACCTTAGCACCATGTACATTTCTTTATCATAGTACACAGTGTGCACTTGTCTATTATCCCCTGAGAGTATAAGATTCTTGAGAATTGGGTCATTATTTATGATCACAGATATAAATTTGAATCTAAATAAAACATTACATTTTTTAATAGAAGATACTCCATAAATTTTGCTTATATGAAAAATTGAATCTATGCCCATTGTTTATTTGTCTTAATTATCACTGACTTAGTCTTACGAGCTTAATACAGTGTTTATGAATTATCTCACAGTTTCTGTGGACCAGGAATGTGGGTACAGCTTAGCTGGTACCTCTGGCTCTAGGTCTTTCATGATGTTGCAGTCAAGCTGTCGGCTACTACTATAGCCATTCACAGCCCAACTGGGGCTGAGGGGGCCAATTCCAGACTCTGTCTCTGTGGAGCTACCTTATGATATGGAAGCTGACTTCCTCCTGAACAGTCAATTCAAAGAAGAAAAAGTGATCACCCATGATGGAAGCTATGTTCTTTTATAACCAAATCTAGGAAATGTCATCCCATCTGTAGTGAGTTGAATGGTGGCTTCCAAAAAGATATGTTCAAATCCTAACCTGGAGTACTTGTGAATGTGACATTACTTGGAAAAAGAGTCTATGCAGTTACAATTAAGTATCTTTAGATGCAATCATCCAAGATTAATTGGATGAACTCTAAGTCCAAAAACATGTATCTTTAAAAGATACACACAGAGGAAAAGACCATGTGGAGACAGAGTCAGTGAGTGATGTGGTACAGACACAAGCGAAGGAGGAGTCACCAGAAACCAAAAGAAACAGGGAACAAAATCTCCCCTACAGTCCGGGGAGAAAGTGCTACCTTCCAACACCTTGATTTCAGAGTTCTGGTTTCCAGAACTATGAGAGAATAAGTTTCTGTCCCTTTAAGCCATCCACTGGTAACTGCAGTAATTTGTTATGGCAGCCACAAAAAACTAATACACCACCATTGTTGTAGTTGTCTATTTTTTAGAAGTGAGTCACTAGTTCCAGCCCACAATCAAGAGCAGGGATCACAACGGGACATGAATACTAACAGGGAGAGATCATTGGAAGCAATCTTAGAGGTTACCTATTCCATCTGATTATTGGGAACCTCCATTTTCATGTTGTATCTACATAGATAGACCAAAGCCAACAGGTCAGATATTAGAATCATTATCTCATGTTTTTAAAAATCATGATCTTTCACTTGTATTTTTTATTTCTCTGATTAAAATTGCTATTCATTTACATAGTCAAATTGGAAAACTTAGAGTCAAAGGAAATTTCTTCCATTTTTAATACTCAAAATCTTTCATTGATTAGTCTTTTTATTTAATTCTTTAAATTTTTATCATTTTTCCCTTTCTTTTTAATTTTATGCCTACAGTTTATAGGCTTCTGTGATCTCTTTTCAAAAGTAGGAGAATAGCCACTATCTATAGAATTATATAAAATTTTAGAAATAAATTATATTCTTTCAATTTTTGCTTGTCTTTGCCTATAATTCTTCTTTCACTAATTATTTGGGTTTTTTAATATCCAAAGTACTTAGTAGAATGTCTAATATTCATGACCAGCACAGAATAGTTTTTTATCTGTTGTAATCTAATATTAATGAAGAAAGAGTTGTAAAAATAAGAGACCCAAAACTCAGTACAATTGCTCAACTGATAGACTAGCCTAAAGTGGAAACAAATGAAACAGAAAGGAAATTTTTGGGCTGATTATGGAGAAAGACTAAGAAACTTAAGGGTAGGCTGAAGGCACATGTAAATTTAATGTAACTGTGTAGAAGAGTAGAAGGTCAAGATAGTGTGACATAAAGAGAAAGTTTTGGTTTTGAGACAATAAGTGAAGTTTAGATTCAAATGTGACCATCATGTTTACAGTTTAAGAAATCTCAAAAAATATGGGCTCATTGACATATGCAGGAAGTATGAAAAAGATGATAGTCTTTCAGAATAGTGAGGAATAGCATAAATTAGTGACAGAAATGTGGCGAAATACAAGAATGTGGTAGAAAGGAGCTGGAAGAATAATTTCTTCTGCCTCCTTCGTTGCAAACAATAAGACTACTGGCACTCTCCTCTGAAGAGAGCCTCTAGGGAAATTTTCAATGGAGAGCAGATTCAAATTCTATTCAGAGGTATTATGTTTTATCAGCATTTAAATACAAAAATAAACATTTATTGAAGAAATCAAAGAAAGTGATTTACTTTCACTGACTTTTTAGAGGATCTATTTAGTACATGTATATATGTAATACATCTGTTAATTATGATATTCAAATTAATCTTCACCTATATAATGTTAACACTGTTCTTTAATGACGAGGTTTAAAGAAAAAGAGTTCTGTATATTTATGTAATATGTAATTATAAGAAATGGTCTCTTTATAAATTAATTGCTATCTGAATGAAATGATAAAACCTAGAAAAAGTGGTTTTTTTCATCAATATGTTGGTCTCTGTGTTGCAAAGTGATAAACTATAGAGGCCTTTTGAAATCTAAACTAGTTATTCATGCTATGATATATCATTTATTATACTGCAGTCTTGACTTTTTTGGAGGTCACATTCTTTATAAAATGGCTTAATTTGCTTTTACAGCATGATTTATATTGAGAAAGTTAGGGAAAAATAAAATACTTTCATGAGAATAACTTTTGTATATAAAGCATGACCTAAAGAAGGGAGAAGAGTAGGATTTGAATTAATATGTACAATGCATGAAAACATTGAAGCGGCTATCTTAGAGAATTGGCAAATCATGAATTTTAAATTGCATAGTTTATCAGTTAGGTAGCCCGACAATCTAAACTAGAAACTTTTTGATCAGGCAACCATCTGTGAAACAATACCTATTTATAAAAGCAATCTGTGGTATGTACTAATCACATTTACATTTGAAGAGTCTCTTATTCTTAGATCACAAGTAACAGAAACTCGTTCTATTTAAACAAAAAATGCATTTCACTGAAAGGATATAACTTAGCACATAAAATTCGAGAGTAGTCAGATGAAACAGTTCTCAGAAAAGACAGGAGTCAGACTGTTCCAGGCATCTAGAGATCAGGAAGTGTAAAGAAACAGCAGTGGATACTTCTGTGGAGCTAAATATGGACCAATAGTATGTTTTAATGTTCTTCCTTTCACACTCACAAAGGGAGTCAGCATGGCTGAGTTTGAGTCATTTGTCAAGGAATCATGGTGCTTTGATTAACAGTTCTCACAAGACTGCCTGTACTTGGAGAGAGTAGGTCCCAAAGGGAAGTTTGAAGTTCTGGAACCAAGACAGAGGGTGAATCTGGGGGCAAATAAAAACAACTGATGCCTCCTATAACTCTTTTTCATAAGTGTTATTTAAAGTCATTAAACTGGCCAAGTGCAGTGGCTTACATATGTAATCTCAGCACTTTTGGAAGCTGAGGTGGGAGGATCGCTTGAGGCCAGAATTTTGAGACCAGCCTGGGCAGCATAGATCCCCGTCTCTACAAGAAATTAAACAAAATAAAAAACAAAAACAGAGCCATCAGATGCTAATAACAATAAAATTTCATATAACAAAGATTTTGCCAGCAAAATGAGTATAGATTAAATAATAATGTTGCTTAGTTCTCAACAGGTATCTACTACCTTGAAAAAATTATTTGTTCTTTCTTTTGTAAACATATTTGTATTTACTCATTGCCTATCATATGTCAGTTGCTGTACTTGACAATCAGCATAAAATTCTAAACAATGGAGCTATTCCTTGCTTTTTATGGAGCTTATAGTCCAGTGAAATAGAAATAAAACCACTAATATATTGCAATTAGTCTAAAATAGGAGGCATATTCATTTTCTTGGGCTACCATTGCAAAGAACCATAAACTGAGTGGCTGAAAACAACAAAAATTTATGGTCTAATAGTTATGGAGGATAGAAGGTCGAAACCTAGGTACCAGCAGGGTCACTCTCCCTCCAAAGGCTTGAGGGAAGGCTGCTTCTTTGCTTTTTTCCAGCTTCTAGGGGCTCCTTGTATTGCTTGATTTTAGGCAACATATCTCCAGTCTCTTTCTCCATCTTCAGATGACCTTTTTTCCTGTGTTTCTCTGTATTCTCTCCTCCTCTTAAAAATATATCAGTCATTGTATTTAGGGCCCATCCTAAAGCCAGAATAATTTTATCTTAAGATTCTGAACTAATTGCATCTACAAAGATTGTATTTCCAAATGAGGTCATACTAAGATTCTGGGTGAACAGGCAGTTTTGTGGGGTACTATTGAACTACCATAGCAGGATACATTGTTCTGTTGGTGGTCCTAGCAGGGTCTGGGTAAGAGGTGGAGAGGAGAGATGATGGTGACTAGGCTAGTGGAACAGATGATAAGGGAACACATTAAAGGATTTGACATTATCTTGAAAGTAATGGAGTGCCACTGGAGGGAATTAAGCAGGTGGGGATCTAATCACATTTGTGTTTTACAAAAATCATATTGGATACAATGTGGAGGCAAGGGGTAGCTAAGTAACGCTGGAAGAAAAAAGCTAGCTAGGAAATTATGTAGTAATTTAGGTTTGAAATGATGGTGACGTGGAGAAGGACATGCTGTTGGGAATGAAGAACAATAAATGGAATTCTGGTATGTTACCAATAGCAGAATGGGCTTTGTGTGAATCAGAGACAAAGGATGGTAGAAAAATCATGTGTAATATGCCTCAGACTGCTAGCTTCTGAGACTATGTGGATGAAAGTCCTAGGCTCTGAAAATGCGTGTGTATGTGTGTGTGTGTGTATGTGTGTGTGTGTGTGTGTGTGTGTGTGTGAAAAAGATGGGGAGAGAGAGAGAGAGAGAGAAACAGAGAGAGAGAGAGAGAGAGAGAGAGAGAGAGAGAGAGGGAGAGGGAGAGGGAACCTGGGAAGTAACTAATGGATCAGTTTTGGATATTTCTTTTAGTTTTGGTTGCTGTGGGACTCCCAAGTGAATATGTTTAATAGGCAGTTGTCTAGCTGTCTGTATGAGATTAGTGATGTTGAGTAAATAAATCTTTGCATATTAGTATATAAATGGTACCTGAATTTGTTAGTGGGTTGAAAAAAACTTTATACGATTACTATAGCCAATAAAGGAGTATTATGCAGAATTAAATGACATGTAGAAATAATTTTTAATAGCATGTGAAATAATTGTTATAAAAAGCTAAGTGGAAAGAAAAAAACTAGGACACAGCTGTATCTATAATAAGATCTCAATACTATGTACTTGGTTCTCTTCAATCATAAACACTATAAGTGAATGCACTTAAATGTTAGTAGTGGCTATTTCTGGGTGTTTTTATTTATTTATATGTTTACTTATTTAAAAAATATAGTATGTTCAGTGAGCATATAATACTTTTATAGCCAGAAAAAATCCAATTTTGTTAGGTGTTAGCACATAATATACCTGAAATTGGATATTTATAGCATGGTATTTTAAAAAATGAGTGATTAATTTCAAAGACTGAGCATCTCTAACCTATGAGAAAAAGTTGTGGGAGAAAAGGGATTATATCATCTGATCCAGGTATTTATAAAACACCTCCATATGTATATGGGGATAGTATTGTGTGTCCTTAGGTTAAGTAGCTATTTGATAAATCAGGATAAAAATACTACTTTTGAACATAAAGTAGAAAACAACTTAAGCTTGAAGAATTTTTACTTGGTTTTGCAAACCATATCAGTGAATGAGCAGTTTAATAAGACACATAAATAGATCATTTTATGTAAGTTGTCATCAGTAATAATGCCAGTTTGCCTTATGTAAGGTGATTAGACACAACATTCCTCTGCAGATTTTACTAATTTCTGCAAGATTTTAATGGTATTTAGATTTCTGGAATGCAAAGCTAGAGCTTTAATACTAAATCTACTTTACATATCCATGGGTTGTGCCATGAGAACAAAACATATCTGCACTTTCTTCTGTTCTCTCCCTTCCCCTCCCCCCTCCAACTTTCAGAATATTAATTATTCCATTAACACATAATGGATGATGTGATGATGCATTTAAAACTCTCAGATTGATTTTAGGCTATTTTGATGGTAACAGGATAATTAATGCCTTGTAATAACTTTAATAAAAGTTTAAAAGCTAGCTAGTACTTACAATGAGGAAAATCATTTGATACTTAAGTAGGAGGTTTTATTTCGTCCTTCAAATTTTTGAAAATAGCTTAAATATTATTATGTGCTTTGACTTCTCAATAAAATTGTTTACTAATCTTGGCCTGGGATAAAGTATAAAAATTTTGTCATTTAAGTAAGTTACAAAATTCAAGCATTCTTTTACTTGCTAATCGCTATGAAATTAGCAGACCCTCTTTTTAAGAAAATAATTTTGAATAGATTCTAATAATAGATATACTAGAATTACATTTCTTGGTTATTTTATAAGAATATAATTAGTAATAGTTATGATGGAAAAGAAACAAGCCTAGCTTTCAATAGAGATTTTGACTCTTTTAAAGTGAGTTTACATTACTTACACCATTTAGTTATACTATGATAGGAGTGTTTAAATGACTTGTCCTGTACAAAATTCTGGCTTAGGAGTATAAACTTGGCCTTCCTCTAGAATATCTATCTGCTTAATAGGCCTTTTCTTTCCCCTTTCTAGAGTGGAATTTTCTAAATTCCTGAGTGAGTTTCAAAATCTGCATAGGATTTTTAATAGTAGTAATAATAATTATGGCCAATACTTAGCATATTACATTGCATGTGTCAGGCACTGTCCTAAGATGTCTACACAAATTAACACATTTAGTCTTCATAAGGAAATTTTGAGGTAGGGAATTTAGCTTACAGTTGAAAAAGCTTATGTACAAAACGGGAAAGTAAATTTACCTAGGGTCCAATGGCAAAGACGGGATTAGAACCCAGTTGTAGTTCTTGTTTTATTCATTGCATTCTACTGCTTGTACAAGGCATACATTAACATGAGAGAAAGTATTTCAATCCAAAAATGTCAAACACCTAGTCAATATTCCATTGTCATCTTATTATTATCTGACATTCAGCCCTATGCTAGACGTGTTACATCTTTAATCTTCTCCCACACTTTCATACCCTAAACCCCTCATATATCATTCATTTCAGATTCCTTAACTCCTCTCTCCTAATATTCAGTTTTATATACATGTTTTCTAGTATGTATCATTAGAAAGAAATTCCAGGGTAAATCTCTTACATTTTTAATTAAAAAATGAAAATATCATTTTGAGATAATAACACACAAATATATTGTTCTGTGCCCTAAATTAACATGAAGGAAATTAACAACAGTAGTAAATTCCAGATAATGAAATGATTCAAAGAACTTTTGGTATCCCCTTTTATAATTTAAACTTACACTTGATAAATTTATGATAAACAAAGCACGCACAGTAATCTTCCACTTATACTTCAAATTCTTGGATAGAAGAAAAAAACAAATATATATAACTTACTTTATAACTATGCAGGAAAATAAGTCAGAGAACTCTCAGTAGACCAGAAAGTACGAGATATTTAGAAAGGAGACTGTGTTAGATTGAGAAGGAAGCCATAGCTAAATATATGCACAGAGAAGACTCAACCAAAGGTGGCTGTGGCCCTAAGCCTGTAACATACTCAGAGATGGTAGGCTCCTGATTTTTGGAATAGCAGTGAGTTCAGAGAGAAGTGACTCATTGCTTACTTGGGACACAGCAGAGAAGCAATCAGGTATTCCAGCCTGAAAATCTCCTGTTTATCTTCTGTGGTCTAGACAATAAGGTTATGAGTTTGGATTAAAAAAAAAAAAAAACAGTGAAGTATTCACATGATTAGCAGTGGTGAGGAGGATCAGGGAACTCATTTCCAGTACACCCACTACTAAGATTGCCCTTTTTCAATGTGTCTCACCATTCCCCCACTCTCACTAAAGATAGATTTTAGCACTGAGATAGAAAGAGTTAATAAAGCAAGCAGAGTGTAATAAATATGTAACAGCAGAGGAATCGAAGAATTATTCCTTGAATAAAAGGGAGTCAAGGAGAAAAAAGTGAACAAAAAATTTGATCACTAATATTTTAAAAAGAAACCCTCAATAAGTTTAAAGTTATAAAAGTAGACTGGTTGTCAGCAAGATGGGCTTTCCAGTGGTTGCTCCCCAATGGAAATGTCAGCCAGGATCTGGAACCACTCCAACCGACCCAGGGTCCATACCAATCTCATTAGATCCCAGAAACTGGGCTTAGCCCCATAGACCTAGGATCCAGAACTGCCCCCATGAATGAGGTTTCAGACTGGTTTCTGTGGCCCAGAATTAAAACCAGTTGACTGCAGACCTATCATCTAGGTTAGAACCCAAATATCCATACCCAGCCTTGTCTCATGGATTCAGGCTCCAGGTTGGTCCCCAAAGCCCCAGGCTCCAGTCAGCACCCATAATTCCAGCCCCCTGATTGGCCCCCATGAACTCAGACATCATGCCTTTCCCAGCACAGGTCAGCTACAGGCTCTAGGCTAGTTCCCATGGCATCAGGTTTTAGTGGACTCATGGTCCACACTGTTCCAGCACACCCAGGCTCTAGGCCCACCTCCATGGACTGAGGCTTCAGGGTCACTCCAGTCTCAGGTCAGCCTTCACAGTCTTAGACTCCAGACCTGTCTTACTGCCTGGCTGGCCCCTGCCAATTCAGGCACAAGACCTACCCCAAATGACAGATTAGCTCCGCTGGACCCAGGCTTCAGTCCAGCCCTTTGTGATACAGGTTCCAGATCCAGTTCCACAGAACATTTAACAGCTCCATGTCAGTGGTTCCAGGGTCCAAGCTTAAATTTATGGACTCAGGCATCAGGCCTGCCCATGCATTGATCTAGTTAGCAGGCCACCCTACATGAGGACCCCAGCAGCAAGTCCTTCTGTGGACCATACCAAATGGTCTATCCAGAATTCCTGGATGGGCTGACTGGTGAAGGCCTACCCAAAATAAGTTAGTCTGCAAAGACTGGAAAAGTCCTGGTTTCCTCACATGTGCAGGTATCAACTCATGCCACAAGGATTACAAAGAATCAGATAAACATGATATCACATGACGACATAAAGTTCCATTAACTGACACTAAAGAAATGCAGATGTATCAATCAACTGACAGAGAATTCAAAATATAGTTGTGTCACTTAAGGATATAGATACTTTCTGAAAAGTGTGCATTGTTAAGCAGTCTCATCATTGTATGAACATCATAGAGTATACTTATGCAAATCTAGAAGGTATAGCTGGTTGCTACATATACCTATGAGGTATATACCATATAGTATTGCTACAATGTACCCATATTGTATAGCCTATTGCTGCTAGGCTACAAACCTGTACAGCATGTTACCAGACTGCCTATATGGAATACTATAGGTAGCTGTAACACAATGGTAAGTATTTGTGTATCTAAACACAGAAGAGATACAGTGAAAATACCGTATTATATCTTATGGGACCACAATTATATATTTGGTACATCATTAACCAAAATGTTCTTATGCAATACATAATTGTTTTAGGAAAGTTCAATGAAGTTGAAGAAAAATACAAAAACACAATCCAACAAAATTACAAAAATAATAGATTAGTAAAATAAATTTAAAAGAGAGGTCAAATAATTTTTTAAAAATAGAAATTATGGAGCTGAAAAGTACAACTAATGAAATAATAATTTATTAGTGCCAGCAGCAGAATTGATCTAACCGAAAAAAAGAATCTGAAATTGAAAGGCTATTTGAAAATATACAGTTAGAAGAGAAAACAAAACAAAAATAATAAAAAGAATGAAGAAGTATTACAGAACTTATGGGATAGCATCAAAAGAACAAAAGTTCAAGTTTTCAGAGTTCATTAGGGAGAAAAATATAAAGGGGAAGAAAATTTAAAGAATAAGAAAACATGTTTAAAGAAATTTATTTTAAAAGAAGACAAAGACAAAAAGGGGAAGAAAACTTCTGAGCCTGGTGAGAAATATAAATATCCAGGTACAGAAAAATAAAAAATGTCTAACTAGATTAATCCAAATAAAACTACACCCAAATTATATTATAATTAAGATGTAAAAATCAAAGACAAGAGAATCCTGAAAGCAGCAAGAGGAAAGAAACATATCACACATAAGGGAGTTTCAAAAAGGCTAGAAGCAGACTTCTCAAGGGGGACATTACAGGCCAGCAGAGAGTGGTATGATAGCTTCAAAATGCTGAGGGAAAAAACTGTCACCCAATAATATTCACCGGGAAAAGCTCACCTTTAGAAATGAAGGAGTGATAAATACTTTTTACAATGAACAGAAGCTGAGGGAGTTCAGCACCACCAGACCTATCTTATAAGAATTTGGTAAATGAAATTCGCCAAGCTTAAAGAAAAAGATGCTAATTAGTACCATGAAAGCAGGGAAATATAAAATCCACTGGCAAAAGTAAGTACACAGTTCAATTCAGAATATCCCAATCCTGTAATGGTAACGTATAAATCACTTATATCTTCAGTATAAAAGATCAAAGATAACACTTTTAAAAAGTAGCAATAACTACAATAATTATTTAAGGGATAGTGTAAAAATATGTAAATTATGACATCAAAAACATGAAATGTGAGTGATATGGTAAAAGTGTAGCATTTCTACATGTAGTCAAAATTAATTTTGTTAATTTAAAATATCCTTTTATAACTATAAGGTGACTTATGTAAGCCTGATGACATCCACAAAGCAAAAACCACTAGTAAGTGCACAAATAATAAAAAGTAGGGAATCAAAGCATACTGTCAGAGAAAATAATTGCAAAGGAAGACAGCAACAAAGGAAGAAAAGGACAAAAAATGTACAAAACAACCAGAAAAAAATTAACAAAATGGCAGTAGCAAATAATTCCCTATCAGTAATTACCTTGAATGTTAACAGATTAAATTCTCCCATCAAAAGACATAGTGAATGGATTAAAAAAACAATTCTGAACTATATACTTTCTACAAGAGACTTATTTAATTTTTAAGTACACACAGAGATTAAAAGTAAAAGGATGCAAAACAAAAGTCCATGCAAATGGAAACCAAAAGAGAGCAGAGGTAGTGCTGTGATTTGAAAGTATACCCCAAATTTAATGTTGAAAGCTCAATCCCCAAATTCATATGTTTACTGGAGGTAGGGCCTTTGGGAAATAATTAGGATTAGATGAGGTTATTAGGGTGGAACCCATGTGATTGGACTGGTGCCTTTATAAGCAGTAGAAGAGAGACCTGAGCTAACACATTTGCTCTGTCTTGCCATGTGATGCCTGCCACCATTGTCATGATGTAGCAGGAAGGCCCTCACCAGATGCCAGCACCATGCTCTTGGACTTCTCAGCCTTCAGAACTGTGAGTTGAATAAATGTCTATTGTTTGTTATTTACTTAGTGCATGGTATTCTGTTATAGCAACAGAAAATGGAGTAGAACAGGTAAGTATACTTTTATCAGATAAAAGAGACTTTAAGTAAGAAACTGTAAAATGAGAAAAGTAAGGTTACTATATAATGACAAAGGGACCAATTCATCAAGAAAATATAAAAATTGTAAATATGTATGTACCAAACATTGGAGCAGTTATATAAACATAGCAAATATTAACTGATCTGAAGAGAGAAACAGACTGTAATACAGTAATATTAGAGGGTTTTGATACCCAGCTTTCAACAATGGATAAATTATCCAGAGAGAAAACAATAAGGAAACATTGGATTTGAACTACTCTTTAAACCAAGTGTATCTGACAGACATATAAAGAAGATTCCATCAGAATATACATTATCAGAATATACATTTTTCTCAAGTACACATGGAACATTCTCCAAGATAGATCCTATCTTAGATGATAATACAGGTGATAACAAATTTGAGACGAATGAAGTCATTTCAAGTATCTTTTCCAGCCACAATACTATAAAACTGGAAATCAACCACAGGAAGAATTTTGGGAAATAAATATGGGGTAATTAGACCAAGGGATCAAAAAAGAAATTGAAAATTTAAAAATATCTTCAGACAAGTGAAAATGAAAGCACAACATACCAAGACTTATAGATTGTAGCAAAACAGTTCTAAGAATGTTTAGGGTAGTAAACAACTGTATCAAAAAAGAAAGAAAAACAAATAAGCAACCTAAAATTACGCCTTAATGATCTAGTAATAGAAGAAAATTCTAAGCCCAACTCAGTGGAAGGAAAAAAATAATAAAAATCAGAACAAATAAATGAAATGGAGAATAGGACAACAGTGATGATGAGCAACAAAACGAAGAGTCGTTTATAGAAAAGAAAAATGAATCAACAAGCCTTTAACCAGACTACAAAAAAAGAGAGAAAACTCAAATAAAATCAGAAACGAAAGAGGAGACACTACAACTGACACTGTGGATATACAAAGGATCATGAGAGACTACTATGAACAAATGGACACATTCCTATATATATTCAACCTACTCATGCTAAATTGGGAATAAATAGAAAATCTGAACAGACCAACAACGAATAAGGAGATTGAATAAGTAATAAAATTTCTTCCATGAAGGAAAAGTCCAGGACTTGATGCCTTCATTAATACATTCTACCAAACATTTAGATAAGAATTAATACTAATTCTTTTCAATTTTTTTCCAAAAATTGAAGAAGAAATACTTCCAAACTCATTTTATGAGGCTGGCATTACCCTAATACCAAAGCCAGACAAAGTGACTGCAAGAAATGAAAATTTCAGGCCAATGTCCCTGATGAAAAGAGATGTAAAAATTCTCAACAAAATTCTAACATACTGAATTCAACAGCATGTTAAAAAAAAGCATTCAACATAATCAAGTGGGAATTTCTCTGGAATTCAAGAATGATTCAACATATACGTATATAATAATGTCATATAATAAAACATAGTAACAGAATGAAATCCCTATAAAAACCACAAAGGACTTTGAATAGCCAAAGCAAACTAGAGCAAAATGAAGAAAGCTGGAAGCATCACAGTACCTGATTTCAAAATATACTAAAAAGCTCCAAAACAAGATGGTTCTGGCATAAAAAACCAGACACAGAAGCCAATGAAGCAAAGTGCCCAGAAATAAATTCACACATTCACAGTTAATTGATTTTCAACAAATATTCCAAAAACACACAATGGAGAAAGGGCAGTGTCTTTAATAAACAGTGCTGGGAAAACTGGGCAGTCACATGCAGAAGAATGAAATTAGACTTTCATGTCATATACGAAAGTTTTTAAAAAATCAAAATGAATTAAAGACTGAAACATAAGACCTGAGGCTATAAACTACTAGAAGAAAACAAGGGGGAAAAGCCCTGTAACACTGGTTTGGGTAAAGATTTATTAGATACAGTCTCAGAAGCAAAGACTACAAAAGTAAGAGCAGACAAATGATCTTACATAAAAATGCCTTCTGGATAGCCAAAGAAACAATCAACAAAGTAAGGAGACAACCTGTGGAATGGGAGAATGTATTTACAAAGCATATATCTGATAAGGGGTTAATAGCCAAATATACAAGAAATTCAAAAAACTCAATAGTAAAGAAACAACCCAATTAAAGAATGAGCAAATTTCCTCATGACTAGTCACAAGGAAAATTCAAATTAAAACCACAATGAATTATTACCTCACACCTGTTAGAATTGTGCTATCAAAAAGATAAAAGATAGGTATTATTGAGAGTGTGGAGAAAAGAGAAACCTGGTACAGTGTTGGTGGAATGTGAGTTAGTACAGCCATTATGGACAACAGTATGAGGGTTCTTCAAAAAATTATAAATATAAGTACCACATGATCCAATTCCACTACTGGGTATATATCCAAAGATATGAAATTGATATGTTAAAGAGATATCTGCACTCCCATGTTAATTGCAGCATTATTTACAAAATCAAGATATGGAATCAACCTAAATGTCTATCCACAAATGAATGGACGAAGAAAATGTGTTACATATACACAGTGAAATACATTCAGCTTTAAGTAAGTCTTGTCATTTGTAACTACATGAATAAATCTAGAGAAAATTACATTAAATGAAATAAGCCAGGTACAGAAAGACAAATACCACATGATTTCACTCATAGTCAAATTCATAAAGTTAGTGGGTATAATGGCAGTTAAGTCAATAGCAAAAATAAAAGAAAAATAAACTGGTACATATTTACATAGCACAACATCAATATAGATGAAAATAAAACTTTTGATGTTCCAATATAATATAATGCAATAATGTAATATTGCATTGATAGAAAATGATATAAATATAACACATATCTAATATAACTAAATGTAAATGTAAAAGCAAAAGCAAATGGCATGTTAATTTCACTAAGCATTTTGATATATCTATGGTGCAATGATGGGAGAGAGGGGAAGTGTTGGTATGTGTTTGTGTGTATAAATTTTGCATGTCATAAATAGAAATAGTATAAAGGAGTCAAACCCTCATTTTGCATGTTAGGAAGTCAAGTAACTCCATATAAAAATGGAAAATTAAGAAAAGTCTGATATATTTATGTAAATATTAGAATGCTAGTATTTACATAATGCTTGACTCTAAGTAAGACACATTGTATGTCTTAGGCCTTATAAGAATTATAAAAATGGGTAACATATAATCCCTTCACAGTTTATAGTCTATTAGAAAACATAAAAGAAGTATACAATAACTATAGTACAAAATTACATATTTAGCTCTATGCCCTCAATGGCCCATTACTAACTATATGTAAAAAGCATTGTATTCTGACTGCAATAGACTGGTTTGAGCGAGAAATAAGAGTAATTTGACTGAAAAATAGAGTTACTTGTGGTTGAAATATCTAAATGTTAACCCTCTTAATAATGAAGATAGTAGCTAATATTTATGGTGGCTTTGCATGGATATCCTAATTTAATCTTCACAAGAACTCTATAGGTTTAATACCATCCTCACTTAACACAAGAGTAAACAAGCAATGGTTAAGTAATTCACCTAAGGTCAAGAAGAGCTAGGGTTTTAATTTAGAGCAAAATTATCTTGCATATGAGATTCACAACCCAAGTTTTTAAGTGTAAAAGTGCCAATACATTAAAAAAGATATATATTAAACTATCAATTCAGACTTACACATTCCAAATAGAGCAAAATGGATTTTTAAAAACATTCAACTAGGCCAAAGCATAAATGTGAAACATTTCAACCTAAAATTCCACTGTGTATTTAAAATTTTAAAAATACTGTTAAATATTAGGAACAAAGATAGAGGAAAAATGGTATTATATATTTTCAAAAAAATATCTTTTGGAATGCTATCCTTTTTATTGTTTTGTTTAATTCTTTCTGAAATTACAATATACTGTCTAATTTTTATACTGTAAAATGGTCAAATGTTTGAATACTAAAACAATAGAAAATATTCAAATTTCAATGGGTATTGTAACCAGAGTTTCCACAAATAATAATCTGATAACTGTAGGTTAACAGCAGGGAGTAAACTTTGACTGTATAGACTTTGACAGTATTATTGTTTATCCTTACTTCTCAGGGATAGGGTAGACACTGCTGTAGAAAATAGACTCTTATACAAAATAACATATTTGAATGCTAAGGAGTAAAGATTGTACCTTTTCATCTCCACCCTATGTCCCTCATCACTCCAGTTAGGAAATAAATTGAATGCACTTTAAGATATTAGCAGATAGCACTTTGGTTTACTAGGCTTTGAACATTATTGGATATGCAATCTAGAAATAAATATCTGGGTGCATGTGTCATCTGTGTGGTGGGATACAAAGAATGCTTTTCTATTTGATGAAATTTGGAAGTTTCCAAACAGTAACAAAATAATTTTATTGTTTGTATTCCAATGTTATGTTGTAGATTTTTTTTTAGCTTTTTAATATTGGCTTGTTTCTTTCTATTGCAAAACCTCTTGTCAACTTGAACCCGTACACATCTGAGATCATATATAACCTTCAAAAAAAAGACAACAATAAGATCATAATTCCACCTAACATAATGCAGCTATTTTTCCTACAGCTGGAAGCATGCTAATCCTTCACCTAAATGCTATTACGTAAAGTTAACACTTAAGTGCTGATATGAAGTCAATAAATCTAATGTCACATGATAAAGGAAAAAGTAAGGAAATAAAGATATTTTCTTTAGTACAAGTGTATACATGCCTAAATATGTCCTTAACAAAATAAAAAGGAAATACTCATAATAATTACAGTCCTCATTTCTGCAACTGGTCACAAGGTTTCAGCTTGTCTTGATAACTGTCTTCTTCTACTACCCATTCTGCATTCCCTTTGCCTTCAGCAAGCACCTCAGTAATGTTTTGTTTTGTTTTGTTTTATCTGGAGGAGTGATCCAAACCTTCATTTTTGAAGGGTTTGGCCCATTTGTAGTCCTGTCTGGATTGGATTTTTGTACTTTCCCATTGACTTTAACCACAGGTCATGGTAATATTAAAAGACACCCTAAAGGATCTCCTGTGTTCTATGCATACTCTTCCTTACCTCCATTGTAATGTAATAGTCTAATTTTATCTGATAGTCTGGTTCAGTCAACCCCAACACTGTAACTCTCTTCTTAGCCTGTTGACTTAGAGGTAGAAAGAGCCCAAAGTGGCTAGGTGGCAATCTTAACTTCCAGTTTAATGGATTAATTGTTTTGTCCTCTGAAACTAAGACCTCTAGGTAAGCAGAATGTAATATAGTGGGAATAGGAAGGAAAAATTTTGCTAGTGGGTCACTAGGGGGTGATGGTGAGTGGTGCCACTTCCACTTCTACACCTTGATTCCTGAACCCATGAATCCTGACTATGGGAGAAACAGTACCGTATATTGGACACTGAGTCAGAGCATACACAGCCTTCTGGAGAACTTTTCCCCAGCCCTGCAAAGTATTATCACCTCATTGGCATTGTAAATGTGACTTCCAAAGACCATTCCACCATTCTATCAACCCATCTGCTTCAGAGTGGTAAGGAACGTGGTAAGACCAGTGAATTCCATGAGTTTGAGCCCACTGCCACACTTCTTTAGTGGTACAATGAGTGCCTTGGTCAGTGGCAATGCTATGTGGAATACTGTGATGGTGGATAAGGTATTCGTGAGTTCATGGATGATAGTCTTGGCAGAAGCATTGCATGCAGGATAGGCAAACCCGTATCTGGAGTAAGTGTCTATTGAGTGAGGACAAACCACTGTCCTTTCCATGATGGAAGAGGTCCAATATAATCAACCTATCTCCAAGTAGCTGGCTGATCACCCTGATATGGTGCCATATTGAGAGCTCAGTTTTGGTCTCTGCTGCTGGCAAATTGGGCACTCAGTGGTGGCTGTAGCCAGGTCAGACTTGATGAGTGGAAGTTCATGTTGCTGAGCCCATGTGTAAACTCCATCCCTGCCACCATGGCCATTTTGTTTATGAGTCCATTGGGTGATAACAAGGATGGCTGGGGAGAGGCTTAGTAGTGTCCATAGGATGGGTTATCCTACACACTTGATTATTAAAATCCTCCTATGCTGAGATCACCCTTTGTTGAGCATTCATACGAGATCCAAATATCTTTACAGTTTTTTTTCCACTAAGAAAGATATCCACCTACCTCTTCCCCACATTTCTTTATTACCAATTTTTCAGTCATGCTTCTTGCAAGTCCCTGACCATCCAGCCAAACCATTGGCTACAACCCATGCATCAGTATTTAATCACATATCTGTCCATTTCTTTTTCTATGCAAAATGTACAACCATGTGCACTGCTCGAAGTTCTGCCCACTGGGAATATTTCCCTTTGCCACTGTCCTTCAGGTATGTCCTAGGAAGGGGCTGTAGTGCCACAGCTGTCCACTTTCAGGTGGTACCTGCATATTGTGCAGAACCATCTGTAAACCAGGCCCTAGTCTTCTCTTCCTCTGTAAACTGATCATAGGGAACTCCCTATGAGGTCATCAATGCAGGCTCGTGGAGAGAAGGCAGGGTGGCAGGAGTGGAGACCATGGGCATTTCAGCCACTTCCTCAAGTAATTTACTTGTATCTTCAGAACCTGCTTGAGCTCACAATTCCACTGAGCTGAGGAGGCCTCAGTAAACTTACAATCATGGTGGAAAGTAAAGCAAACACATCCTTTTCATGGCAACAGAAAGGGGAAGTGCAGAGCAAAAGGGGAAAAAGCCTCTTATAAAACCATTAGCTCTTGTGAGAACTCACTCACTTTCATGAGAACAGCAAAAGGGTAACCACCCCCATGATTAAGTTACCTTCCATAAGTAATTTAATGCATGCATACTCTTCCTTACCTCCATTGTGAAGTACTAGTCATACTTCATCTTGATATCCAGTTCAGTTGCCCCATTTAGCCTGTTGATTTAGCGGTAGGAAGAGCCCAAAGTGAATAGGTGGCAATCTTAACTTCCAGTTTAATGGAATCGTTGTGTCCTCTGAAATTCCCGCAGTGTCTCTCTCATGACACGTGGGGATTATGGGAGCTATAACTGAAAATGAGATTTGGGTGGGGACACAGCCAAACCGTATCACAAACCATTTATGATACTGTTGAAGTGGTATTGGGCATCTTTTATCCTCTTCCCCAAGAGTACTCAGTATACTGCTAAGGAGACTTGAAGCCTTTTGAATTCGGTTGTTCTTTCCAACTTTGCAAAATTATTTGAGTTCATCAATGTTTTCAGAGTAAAGAATTAAGCTATTTCAGTAACAAGGAGGTATGATTTCATGTGGTGCAGGAATAAAGTCAATCATATATTATTTAATATGTAACTTAAAACCCCACTCTTTAGTGCCTGCTTTGTTTCTGGTACTGATATAATTTGTACTTTTATATGCTGTATCCAGTAACTCAAATCTTAAAAATAACTTACAAATTTTTTAAGTTGTCTGTTGAAAGTGCAGATGAGAAAACTAAGATCTAGAGGATTAAGCAACTTGTCCAAATACATTCAGCAATGCAACAGTAGAGACAGTTCAACACAGGCTCTTCTGATTGAAAATTGGTCATTTTTATAACACTTTTAATATATGTTATGATTTATGCATATTGCTAAAATTTTAAGAAATATGAGATGCATAAGAGTGCAGGCTAAGATGTGTCTTTTTCCTATACTTTGTCTCAATTTCTCCTACCTCAAGCTCTTAAGGGTTAGATTGTAGATACTGGCACTTGAGGGCATAGACAAACTCCTTAAACAGGTTCTTGAGTTGCTGGAATTGTTAGTTTCAGTGTGAACCTGTGCTGCCTAGTTCTGAGCTGAGATTATGTTTATTCGTTTGTTTACTCTTTCACTCTGTGAATATTGATTGAACAGCTACCATGTGCCTGGTAATATGCTAGATACTGTGGATTTACTGGAAAACAAAATAGACAAATTCCTGGAATCTAGAGTTTAACTTCCAGTGTGACAACATCATTGCAGCCTCTTCCTCCTCAATTTTTGTGACCTAGAATTAAGGAACTTTTTGATTTTAGGTACTGTCCCGGCAAATATAAGTATGTGAGGTAGTGCATATGTTAATGAGCTTGATAATATTTGTTAAATGGTTTGACTTAGCCATTCCACAATGTGTTTGTATTTCAAAGCATGTTATACATGATGAATACAATTGTTGTCAATTAAAAAATAAATTAATACCTTTAAAAATAGAAATATTCTTTTCAAATTTTATTATTTTTAAAAATAAACAATTCTATGAAATAATTAAATAACTGAGCAACCATTCCTATACAGACAAGCATGACTAACCTGTAGAAATTGTTTGAATTCTGGGAGGTTATTCATAGAGCAGTACATTAAGCATAATCTTTTCTGTATCACAGCAGTTTTATTAACTACATTTCATGAACTGTTTCTGTTATTTTTATAAAATTAGCCAGTTGTGTTCAAATGTTGGGAATACCAAAGATAAGCCTACTTTACCACCTATAGTTGCTGATAATATTTTTCAGCCAATAGATCAGATATTTTCTATGAATTTTCTGTGGCAAATCAATTCAGAGAGCTTTATAGCATTGCTGAGTTCAAAACAGGATTTGTAGAATTGCTAGATTTGAGACAGAACATCAGCTTATGCACAAGATATTATATTAATCTGAATGATTCAATGATTCTCCTCCAATACTGAGAAGCATTTTACTTCTGAAGTGCTTTGCTTTTGTTTTTTGTCTCAGAATAGTATGCACTCCTCTCCTCACCACCTAACAAACATATGCACTATGGTTAAGAGTTGATTGATGCTATGCCTTCTGAGCAAATTATGTCCATTTTCTATTGGCTATTTAGAGCTTCGTAGAACTTACTTTGGTTACATTTATCTTTCCTCTGTAGCAATTCCAGATTTTTAGAACAAGGCTTATGTAATCCAATTGTGTAAGAAAATGATGACAATTTTGCAAAACCCAATTAAATATTAATTCCTTTCATCATTAATAAATATTTTATAACACTTCCTTATTTTTATTGATTGACCTAATTCTATATTTAAATGCAAAAGCATGACAGTTTTTACTCTTCACTTTTGAATCTTTGGGTAGATTACTAATCATCTTTCAGTTCTTACACAAGGACTGAGCTCCCCAAACAGTAAAGATGAATTAACCAAAAACTGTATGGAGTCAAGGTAAAAATATTTTTATTGACTGGGAGACATGTATCTGTTTCCTAGAACTCCCTTCAGTCTCCCAGATCTGCCTGGCATTACAGTACTGCTTAAATCATAATTCTGGGATTACTTTGGCTGCCTCCTACCCATATTGCTTTCAGACACCAAATCCTGTTCGTTAAACCTAAATATAATACATTCACTTATTTCCATTCTCAGAAACAACCCTTGTCTCTCTACCACCCTCTTTTGCTTGAGCTACAATAATAGCTTTTTAAATCATCTTCTAGTATCCTCTTCAAAAATACTATATGTGAATTTATGTGCAGATTTGGTCAGTCCCAGCCAACTTGAGTTGCTTCACATTGCAAGGCATAATGTGCTAGAATGTTTCTTCATTGTCTCGTCTCTTCTGCAGCCATATCTATTGTCTCTCGTTTCTTTTTCCCCATTCTTAATTCCTATTGCTCTGTTTCCAGTTCTTTAAATACTGTGTTTTCCTCTCTTCAAATCCTTGTACACCATGTTCCTTCTGCTTGCTAACCTTCTTTACTTAGATTGTTCAAGTTGCAGCTTAAACATTATTTCCTCAAGAAAACTGATTTTTTTTATGCTAGTTAAGGCTCTTTTACAATGTGCCCCTACAACACCCTGCATATATCTTAAGTATTTTTAAAAATTCTCATTTTGTGTACAGTTATTTTTCCTCCCAATATTGGTCATTTCTAACATCATGTAAGCTCTATTGGGTGTAGTTTTTGTCTTGTTCATTCCTCTCATAATGTCAGCCACAATATAAATTCCCAGTAAATAATGCTTACATAAGGGATTGAAAGATACATGTGCTACTCATTTTAAAGGTTTATTATTTATTGAGAAAGCTAAGGCTTACCCTTTTTATATAGGTGAGTTATTTTGTCTTTGTTAAGAGATGTTCCTATATCAATTTTCTTGTTCAAAAAGAAATTTTTAAAATGCATTAAAACAAAGTTGGTGTTGTTTGTAAAAATGTGTTTAGTTAGAATGATTTATAGATTTATTTGTATATATTCCTAGTTGATGACTAGCTTTTGTTAAATGTCTTCTTTACTGAAATTTGGGTCATATTCTTACAAAGAAGCTATATGAATACTTTTTAAAAATAGCAATATTAATCACAGTTGTGCATCCATTTGACAAATAATTTTTATGATTTATTATTGTGAATCTAGCCAGCAGGTACTTATTCTAAATCATAACACTTCAATAACCTTCACTGGGAAAAACATAAGTTGCGTGTTCTTTAGAACTCAGTTTAGCCAGAATTAAGTGAAGGATTTGAAATATAAGGTGCTTGCCCTCCCAGAGTGCTCAAAAGAATACTGAAGCTGAGGAGGCTAACATGTCAGTACCTTGGCAATTCCCCTGAGAACTCCACATTATTAATCATTAAAAGAAGTTTTTGTAATGTGTCAGGGGCTTATAATTTTGCTCTATTATACAAAAAAAAATGTGACAGGAAGATAATTTCAGTTTCTGTGTTGTTGAATCCATGTAAAAACTTTAATCAGACAATTACAGAAAGAGTTCTGGTTTTCAAAACACAAACTTTATGTAATTAGAGTAATTTGTAATTTCTTAAGTAGAATTAATCTGCATGGTTATTTTGTAATTATAAAATGGGATTCTAACTGTGAATAGGTGGTATCTGAGGGCTCTTTTAACTGTCTTTGTATGAAACTATAATTTATGCCTTATGGAATAATGTTATATCAAGAGTAAATATGTTTCCATGTGGAATGTCTTAAGATATTAGAATGCATTGTTTAATGATTTATAGCAGTATTTAAGAACTTAAACAGCATTGTTTTCATTTCACCATCCCAGAATTCGTTTACAAATACCTAAAATTCTTTACTATAGATTAATATGATACTACTAATTTTCTTCAAAGGTCCTTTGGATCCTTTGATAGAGAAAGGGGTAAATTTAAGGAAACTGCAACATTTCACAGATAAAGAGCACAATTTGGGGACTTAAAAAAAAAAGATTATAAAATGAAGGGCTACTGTGGTTCCTGTATCTCAGAGCTAAGTAGAATGATCTCTGATGAAATCTATTCCATCTCAGCAATAAAGCAACTTTATCTCAGAAGACTGCAGGACTGTGCATATCTGTCTGTGAAATGTGTCTTGAAATACTGAAAAGTTTAATGATAATTCCTAGGGGTTAGTTTTTTGAAAAGTGCCATATAATTTGGAGAATGTGTCACTAACTCTGCTGCCTTAGAAAATAAATTTTAAAAAAGTAAATTTGGGGAAAATGTTACCATCTGTTTAAATCTTTTGACAGTGTAGAGCAAATCAGAAAAGAAAAAAAAAAGGTATTTGCAATAGGAGGCACAATTGGAGTATGATCTTAGAAAAGAAGACATGGATGAATATAGGTGAATTAGAATTGAAGCTGATGCCAATTTTATCATTGATTTATCTTTTCCCATTATAGGATTAAAAGCACAAGATTGTTAAGACCTGAAAACACATGCTAATTGAGTCCTTAAACTGAGTGCTGGAGTAATAACGAAAGGAAAATACTTTCGTTATTTCAAAATACCCCAAGGTACCTTGCATTGAGTCCAGTCATTCCCAGTTAAAAATTAATTCCATTGTTTGCAGTGATACAACTAACCAAGATGCCCCAGTGCTCTGTTAGAAGATGGTTGATTTACAAAGCTTCTTGCTGCAAACGTTTTGCCCATTTTGTGACTAATCAATAAAAGTTTGGTTTCTTTTAACCAATGAAAAGAGAAAGAAAATATCACCTAAAATAAAGTGGGAATATACGTTAGAATTTTGTATTGACTTTATCTTTCCAGCATTTCTTATTAAGCACTGTTTCCACTCTTTAAAATGAAATTCTTCATAGATGATTTTTCTTTCTTCTTTTCCTCCCTTGCTTCCCTTCATCTGTTTCTCTCTCTCCCCCGTCCCACACTATTTTTCTTTTTTTTTCTCTTTCTTTTATTTTTCCTTTGGGGTAGGGTAATGTAACCCTTTCAAAGTGATGAAAATATTCTATGATTAGATTATGGTGATAATTACACAACTTTGCAAATATTCTAAAAATCATTGAATTGTACATTTTGACTGAAACCTATGGTATGTAAATTACATATCAAAAGCTGTTTTAAAAAAGGTGAAAAGCTAACTAGAGGTTAACTAAGGTGATTGGCATAAGTAAAGTACAGAACAGCCAGCAACCTATTCTCATCTCTCATATCAGATTGATTACAACAAATCACAAGGCTAGACAGTCAGCTTCAGGACTCAGTTGGTATGTCCTTTTAGTTCTTACCAGTTTTGCGCTTTTTAGTCTTGTGATGGAAGAGATGGGCTATCAGAAATTTGGCATCAGTCATACCTTTAACTCACCCACATCAATTTGCGGACTTTGTGTCCTCCATCCTGAAAAAGGAGACTGTGATAATTCAGATTTGCTCTTTGTGAAGATAAGCAACAGAATAGTAAGCTCTTGAACATATAGGAATCGGTAGAAAAGTGAACAAAAAGCACGCAAAAAAACTTATTGTGTTTAATCATATATAGTTAGGTAAACAGTTTGACTATTTTTGAAGTCTAGTGGACTCTATTCATTCTGAAGTAAATGCCATGTCACAATGGTAAATGAAAATTGAGTTTTTGAAAAAGTATTGTTATGTTTGGTTTTTGAAAAAAAATTTGCCTAGAAAATATTCTTTGTCTACATCAGGAAATTTTTCAAAATACCTAAAAGTTAAATTCCATTATAAAACTAGGACAATAGGAATCCATGCAATCAGAATATATGTAACATTATACAAATACAAGGGGTGTGTGTGTGTGTGTGTGTGTGTGTGCGTGCGCGCGCGCGTGTATGCTGTCAAAGTGGTGTCAGTTTGGTTGCTTTTGGTGCCTCATCTCACTTATTATGACAGGAAATTCCTTTTCCCATTCTCTCTTTGAACATAATGTAGCTGCATCTTAATTGACTTCAGATGTTCCTGCAGAGCTTTTAAAGCATGACTCTTTGGATTCTAAATAATTGTTTTGTTATATGTTTGCTCAAGCTAGTGCTATTGCTAGCATTGCCTAAAAGTTTGTCACTTAATTCCTGTGCAGAAGTTGTCTACCTATTCTAGATTATTGGAATAACTTAGAAGAGCTACATCAGCAGAAAGGAAGATACATTTAACCTTTTTTCCCCAAGGCTAAACTATGTACTATAATTTATTCAAATTAGCTAAAAACAGGAAAATATATCACTATAGAACGTCTAGAAAAGTGGTTCATATTTGTTCAAGTATTATTTCATTTAAATATTTTTCACTTAATTAAAAACTATTTGCTTGTAAAAGATAAGTATATTTAATTTTAGTGAAACTTTGGCTTAATGGAATTTTGATTGCATGGAAATAATTGCTTAAAACAAGAATTCAAAGGATCCTTATTGATTATCTAGTCTCACCTCCTCATTGACAAAGAGTAGATTTTTACTTTTATGGAAGAGCTTATATTTCCCTCATTTGTATTTTTTAATTTGTATTTTATTTTATTTTATTTTTAGAAACAGAGTCTCACTGTCACCTACACTGAAGTGCAGTGGCTTGATCATAGCTCACTGCAGTCTCAAACTCCTGGGATCGAGCATTCTCCTACCTCAGCCTCCCAAGTAGCTGAGACTATAGGTGCATAATGTCATCTCACATAGCTAATTTTTGTTTTTTGTTTCTTTTTAGAGATGGAGTCTTGCTGTGCTATCTGGCCTAGTCTCAAACTCCTGGCCTCAAGTAATCCTCCTGCCTTGCCCTCCCAAAGTTTTAAGATTGCAGAAGTGAGCCACCACATACAGTCTATTTTTATCTTAAAAAAATTAAATTGAGGACTTGAAGTTTTTATTTAGGATTAAAGGATAGTTTTTAAGATTTAGTAGGGAAACACATTGTTTCACTAGAAGGTAGTTTGCCAAAATATTTACAATGTTTTTCTGTGATTGATTAGATTATGGTTTTATTTTTTTTATTTGTTTTTTGTGCTCCAGATGTTTCATGATGAACATATTACTTTTGCAGCAATGAAATAACATTTTAGGCCTGGCATGGTGGCTCACACCTGTTACCCAGCACCTTGGGAGGCTGAAGCAGGGAGATCTCCTGAGGTCAAGAGTTCCAGACCAGCCTGGCTAACGTGGCAAAACCCTGTCTCTACTAAAAGTACAAAAAATTATCCAGGCGTGGTGCTGGGCACCTAATACAACCTACTTGGGAGGCTGAGACATGAGAATCACTAGAACCTGAGAGGTGGAGGTTGCAGTGAGCTGAGATTGTGTCACTGCACTCCAGCCTGGGGAATGGAGCAAGATAACGTCTCCAAAAATAAAAATTAAAAAATAACATTTTATAAAGTACATTTTGGCTTTAATAATTAACGTTTCACAATTTTAGATGACATTTAAAAATTGTAGTAAGAACACTATATGAGGTCTACCTTTTTAGCAAATTTTTAAATGTGCAATACATTATTGTTGACTATATTATATGGCAGATATCTAAAGTTTCTTCATCTTGCTTGACTGAAACTTTATGCCTGTTGATTATTAACTCCCATTTCTTCTCCCCACAGTGCCTGGTAACCATAGTTCCTCTCTCTGATTCTGGAAATTTGAGTATTTTATTGATAGATACTTAAGTGGAATTACTCAGAATTTGTGTATCTGTGACTGGCTTATTTCACCTAGTATAATATCCCCAAGGTTCATCTGTGCTTTGCAGATTGCAGAATTTTCTCGTTTTTTAAGTGTTATTTTTAAAGGTATATGCCACATTTTCTTTATTCATCTCTCAGACATTTAGATCCACCTGTCGGCTACTGTGAACAGCGTTGGACTATACATAGGCATGCTGGTCTCCTTTTCAGATCCGGAGTTTAATTATTTTGGAAAAATATCCAGTATTAATTTCTAGATCATATAATAATTTTTTTTTTCGGTTGTTTGAGAAACCTTTGTACTTTCTTCCAAGTAGGCTGTACCATTTTGTATTCCCATCAACAGCTTTGGAAGAGTTCCAATTTCTCTATATCCTGGTCAGTACCTGTTGCCTTTTGACTTTTTGATAATAGCCTAACAGGTGTGAGATGATAGCTCATTGTAGTTTTGATTGGCATTTTTTCTGATGGATTAGTGATGCTGAGAACTTTTTCATGTTCCTGTTGGCCATTTGCATATCTTTTTGGGAGAAAATGTCTTTTTAGCTTCTTTGCCCATTTTTTGACTGGGCTATTTGTGTAGTTTTTTTGATATTGAGTTATAGGAGTTATTTAGTGTTTTGGAGATTATGTCTTATAATATTATGTGTTTCGCAGTATTTTCTCCCCTTCTGTAGTCTTGTTTTTAACTCATTGTTGATTGTTTTCTTTGCTGTGCAAGAGCTTTTTAGTTTGATGTAGTCCCACATGTTGATTTTGTTGCCTGTGCTTTTGGTGTCATCTGTCACATCATTGCCAAGACCAATATAATGAAGCCTTTCTCTTACTTTTCTTCTAAGAGTTTAACAGTTTTGAATCTTATGTTTGAGTCCTTCATCTGTTTTGAGTTGATTTTAGTGTACGTTGTAAGATAAAAGTATAATTTCACTTTTTTCTCACGTGTGGCTGTTCAGTTTTCTCAACGCCCTTTGTTGAAGAGATTATCCTTTCACCATTGTATGTACTTAGCACCCTTGTCAAAGATCAGTTGACTATATTTGTATGGGTTTATTTCTGGGTTTTTTGTCCTGTTGCACTGGTCTATATGTCTGTCTTTATTCTGGTTCCATACTGTTATGTAATACATTTTGATATCAAGAAATGTGATGCCTCTAGCTTTGTTTTTTTTCTGGATTGTTTTAGCTATTTGAAGTCTTTGTAGTTTCATATGAATTTTAGATTTTTTGTTCTAATTTTGCAAAAACTACTATTAGGATTTTAATCAGAGTTGCATTGAATCTGTAAATTAAGTAGTCTGAATATTTGAAAAAGATTAAGTTTTTTCAATAAATATAGGATGCTTTTCTATTTATTTGTGTCATAATTTCTTTTATCAATAACATAGTTTTCAGTATAAAAGTCTCTCTCCTTAGTTAAATTTCTTTCTTTCTTTTTTTTTTTTTTTTTTTTTTTTTTTTTTGAGAAGTCTCACACTGTCACCACGCTGGCGTACAGTGGTGCAATCTTGGCTCACTGCAACCTCTGCCACCCAAGTTCAGACGATTCTCCTACCTCAGCCTCCAGAGTGGCTGGGACTACAGGCATGTGCCATCATGCCCAGCTAATTTTTGTAATTTTAGTAGAGATGGGGTTTTACCATATTGGCCAGGATGGTCTCAATCTCTTGGCCTGGTGATCCACCTGCCTTGGCCTCCCAAAGTGCTGGGATTACAGGAATGAGTCACCACGCCCAGCAGTTAAGTTTATTTCTAAGTATTTTATTACTTTGGAAATGTTATGGCCTTTTTACTCCTGTAGTTTGGTGGGCAGGAGTGTTACAGTTCTTTTACTCCTGGTGCCTGCAGCTCAGCAAGGAGGAGCATTACAGCTCTTTCACTCCCATAGTTCAGCAAGTTCTGGGTTCTTGTCCAGTGACCAGTAGGAATAAGGAACGTGGACATCAGAGAGGGGGCCAGTTAGTAGAATTTATTGAGTGGAAGAAAAGCTCTCAACAGCAAGAGGGAACCCAAAAGTGGATAGCTGTCTGTGAGGCTGAGTCCAGGATTTTTATGGACTTAGAATGGGAGAGTGCCTGCTGATTGGTTTATGGGGGGGGCTTGGAAAAGGCACCATTCATTTTGGTAAAGGGCATCACTCACAAAGAACCAATTGAGAGACAGTGGGTAAGATGAGGAAGGAAGTTCTCACTCCAGTCCTTGGATTCTATCCAGAAGTGGTAGCTCAGTTTTCAGGCTTTAGATTGCCTTTGGCTTGAAGGTCAAGTTTCGCTGGGAACTCATCTTTATCTGCCTAGAAATTTGTCTGTCTCTTGTTGCTATCAGTACTATTGTAAATGAGGTCATTTTCCTCATTTCCTTTCCAGACAGTTTATTTTGCTAACATCATACTCAACAGTGAAAAACTGAAAGCTTTTTCTCTACTATCAGGACGAAGACAATGGTGTTCACTTTTCCAATTCTATTCAACATAATAGTGGAAGTCCTAGTGAAAACACTTAGGCAAGAAAAAGAAATAAAGGCATCCAAATTGGAAAAGAAGTAAAATTCTTCCCATTTACAGATGACATGATCTTACATATAGAAAACTTAAACACTACACTAAAAAATTGTTAAAGCTAATAAACAAATTCAGTAAAGATGCGTGTTACAAAATCAAATTACAAAAATCAGTTTTGTTTCTATACTCTCATTTTAAAATTTCAAATTTGTCAACAATAAATTTAAATCAGACCTATGTCTGTATAAATTATAAACATATATATATGAAATTGAAACTAATGATGTTTATATTTTAACTTGAAATATTTGTGCATGTGTGTATATATTTATAAATATGTATGTATGAAACAAAAGTAAAATATTCATATACCATAAGAGAGTTTTCTTTTAAAGCATTTTTTACTAAAATTTCAGAAATAAAAAAATGAGAGGTTATCATTCCCAGTCCTTTATTGTTAGTACTTTTATCAACCTACTTTTCATTCATCAATCACTTAAATGTTTTTTTGAGTGTGCAGTATGTGTCAGGCTAAGGCTTAAGACCACACAGAAGGCATAGCTTTTGCGAATCTTTTGATCTGGTATAGTGCTAACATGCATAAATGAAAAATTTAAGATACTATGACAGATTTTGTAGATAAATTTATAGAGACTGGAGTGACCATTCTTTTGTGGGACTGGACCACTCCAATGCTTTCTTAATTTGGAAAGGAGTTTTAGAGGCAGAGGGACAAGTAATGCTGAAGAATAGATGTACAAAGGACTCAAAGCAGAAAGGAAAATCTGATCCGTAATATTAGAAATATTATTCTAACTTTATCCTGCTTCTAGGAGGGAAAACCCCTTAACTAGTATTAAATGGTAGTTTCTTAATTTGTTTTTACTCAGAGAAAAAGTATTGGACCCAAATCTCCCTTTTTAGATTTCATTGTACTTATTTATATTTCATGTGTGTTAAAAATTCAAAATTAAAAAAATTATTCACAACTCAAATAATTATTGCTAACATCTGGACACACTGTTATTTTTTTGACCTGATCTTTCTTGACATAATCTACCTTTCCATTTCTTTTTAAATATACTTTTTAATCAATCATGTTGTGTATCTTTTAAATATTTTATTTCTTCATCTCAAAATTCTCCTAATTTTTTTCAACCCAGGATCCATCAATTTTTTTTAAATGCTAATCAGTGATTAATATAACCAGGAATTATTATATCAATGGCCCTCGAAACTTCATAAATTTTGACATATTTATTGGTTAATTTCTAAGAACTAGTTCAATTGCAATCATACTTGTACAGCTACATATGTATGTGTATATGTACACACGCACATGCACACATATATATTCATAGTTTATCTCTGGAACTAAATTATGGGCCCTCCTCTTAACCCCCTCTTATACTTAAATAGCCTTAGGGAATTTGATATTTGATTTACTATTTGGCAAACATGAAATTTAATAATAAAAACAAGATTTGCTTTTCATTTTAAATTATGAAATTATAATATGTTTTTATTTGTTGAAATATGTGCACATTTATTTAAAATAAACAAAAACAAATATTTTCAAATTTAACTGACAATTTTGAGACATTTTTAAAAATCCATGTTTAACTTGAAGTGGGAATTTATATTTTTAAAAATCTCTGAGATACATTATAAAAAAATTTTTTAAACTACTACTGAAAGTACCTTTTTCATTATTAAGCTTTTTCTAGTATTCACAGGTAATACTATTTTTTTTACTTTGTGACCATACATGAGAAACCTGAGGATCTCCCTGCCTGTACTAATTAGAGGCAACCTTCTTGTACAGCACTATTTATTTCTTTGCTGTTTCAGTTTCCAGATGTCTGTACTCTTCAAACATTTCTTCACCCTTCAGACTGTGAAGCACTACCTAGAAGATGAGACTTTCACTCATCTCTAGTGCTATATAATCTGCTTTTCAAAAGTCAACTAAATTTGGCTTCTTTTCCTTGGCTACCTATTTCCAGTTTATTCACTATTCCACAGGATGAAAGGAAAATCAGGTTCCTCCAGCTAAGGGACTCTTGTTGGCTAAATAATCACATCTTTCTTTTCTGTTGAATAATACTCAAAATAGTTTAGTAAATTATTATTATTACTATTTATTTTGAAGAGGAAGAAATTGTTTTATTTGTTGAAAACAGTTGAATATGTTTGTAGAAACACTTATTTCCACTTTATGGTACTAATGGAAAAATTAAATAAGATAATATGTGATTTTTCCTAGGCCATATAGGTAATGATAGTGAGAATTAAAACCTATTTTTCTCAATTTCTAAGTATTTTTTTTTTTTTTGCTACACAATGCAGTTACACATATATTCCTTCATTGTTTTGAAATAAAATAATTTTTCCATTCAGAGATTACATGATTATGATTCAATTGTATTTTAAAAGTATTATATTCTTTTAAAACATGCTCAGATATCTTAAGACGGAAGGCATTATTTAGATTTTAAAAATGTGATATAAAAACAGTTTCTCTGCTAATCAGTATTTTCTAACTCTTTCTAATTTTAGTAACATGAATATAAAGAGTTTATTTTGAAAAATTTTTAACATGTTAAAATAGTTTTCAGATGAGTTAACAAAAATATGAATATTCATGATTAGTTAGCTTTTTAAATTAGGTATAATTGAGTAGAAAATAGCATTTTATTTTAAATTTTATTTTTCTCATATAATCTGCTAGAAAATGACATTTAAAAAATATACAATATTCTAAAAATTATTTCAAACTTCTGTAATGTTTCTATTTTCTAACACACACAAACACACACACACACACACACACACACACACATACAAAACCCAGTACATGAATTATAGTCCTAAAATATACCTTTAAAATCAAGTGTAGCTCTGCCTCATTTGTGGAGGAAGCTGTGGCATTTCATTTAATATAGGTTTCAAAAAATAATTTTATGGGCTTAAATGTTCTGTTACTGCAGGAATCATTCTCTGGGCTTGTGATATAAATCTTTCAGTGAAATTAAAATGTCCAGTATAGTTGTTATTTGGATTGATGAAAAAGTTCTAGTAACTAGTAACTAATGGAATATGCCTATTCAAAAATGGAAAATATTTTATTGTTTTAAATTTTTATGTGTGTCAATTTTATAATACAAAAAAACTCATCAAAATTGCTAATATGAATTGAATAGAGTTGATTGTAATCATCATCAAAAGTTTCAAGCAGGTACAAAAGTACACAGAGTAGTGTAACGAGCCCTCATGTATCCCGTATCCACCTTCATCAATCTCAATGCATGATCATTGTGTTCATGCATATGCTCATTTTACAGCCTTCCTCCCAATATTATTTTGATGCAAATTTCAGCAATATATTATTTCATTTATAAATATTTCTGGGTGAATTTCTAAAAGGAAAACTATTTACATGCAAGTACTATGCCATTATCACATTAAAATAATTAGTAATAATTCTTTAATGTCATCAATAGCTACCCATGTTTCAAATTCTCAATTGTCTCATCAACACCTTAATATTATGAATTTACTTGTTTGTAAATATAACCTCTACTTTCTAACATCTCTATAATTTTCCAACTTTTATATGTAATTATTTTTGTCTCTTAATCAGTAAGTTTTCCATAATTTTTTTCTATTTTTGTTCCCCACGTAACAAATAAATGTTATTTGTGCAGTAAAGTTTCCCACAGTCTGGATTTTAATGATGGCATCCCTGTTGAGTAGTTTAACAGTTTCATCATTTCATGGAATTTCCTGTAAAATGTTAGCTGGGTATAAAAGTTTGATCAGAATCGTGTTTGATTTTCTTTTGGCAAGTCTATTTCATAGTGGTAATGTGTTCTTTCATTGGGAGTTTTATTATTTTGGCTCATTTCCTTTTTTGATGTTAAGACCAACTGATGCTCAATGACTCTACTAATTTATCAGGGATTAAAAATGATTGTTCCAATCTTATCATTATTAAGATACTGATTAACAGAATACTTCTTTTAAAAAATCATCACTGCCCAACACCTACTAGCAGATTATGTAATAAAATAAGGTATACAGGGAAGTCAAGATAATTAGTTGATTCTTTTCCTTCATTTGCTGACTCTCAAAATAATGAATTTATTTTCTAGCATTGTTTAATGATGAATGATGACCTGTTGTTATCAGCTCATGGATTTAGACGTATTTGACATATTTGAATCCTTTACAGTTATTATTCTAATCCATGGCTAGTTACTCTTCCCATTTTAATTACCAGAGTCTCCTCAACTTTGTACTAAGACATTGTGCCACTCTTGCCCCAGACTGTAAATCAGCCATTTGTCCAAGGAACTTTGGTTTTGGGGATTGCAGTTTTCAGTCTTTCAATAGTCAGAGTTCTTTTTTCTTTAAGATAAACTATGTCTTGAATTTACATGGCTTGTTATAATTCAGAATCAGGACTGCAGCAGTTTTACTTAACCATTTATCTTACATTTATATTTCCTTCCCATGCATTTTCCATTTCTCAGTTGCACTGAAGGTAATATAATTAAAGTATCATATTATTCACTTTTGTCCCATGTTACACACAAAACAGACACAGAATAACAATTCAAGTACTACCCCATCTATATGAGTAACTGAGTTTAAAATCTGTTTGGATTTCTTTTCATCTTCATCATATATCTTCTTAGGATATTACAATCAAATTGTTATGTTTTAACATCATATGAAATAGCTCCTGTCTATGTGCTTATACTACCAACTGGGTACATATTTAGAATCATATTTTAATTTTATCTTCTGTTGTCAGAAAATTACCCCTTTTAGTTTATTTTTTACATTTGAAGTGGTTTATTCTGAGTCAAATATGAGTGACCCTGGATTGTTACACAGCCTCAAGAGGCCCTAAGAGCATATGTTTCCAAAAAGGTGTTTGGGATATAGCTTGGTTTTATATATTTTAAGGAGCCAAGTTACAGGCAAATACATAAATCAGTACATGTAAGATATACATTGGTTCAGTCCAGAAAGGCTGGACATCTTGCAGTGATGACAGGGTGGGTGGGCTGACAGGTTGTAAGTGGATTCAAAGATTATCTGACAATCTGTTAGTTGAAAAAGATAACCTCTGCCTAAAGAGTTGAACTCAGCAGAAAGAAATTCTTGAGTTTAGATAAGGGTAGAGTTAAGATAATCATACATAAGATAGCTAGAGTTAAGATACTTTGTGAAAGTTTAGGGTTTTATTATGTAGATAAAGCTTCCAGAGAGCAGGCTTCAGAGAGAATAGATGGTAAACCTTTCTTATTGAACCTTAAAAGGTGTCAGACACTTAGATCTTTCCTGGATAAGGAAAAGACCTAGAAAGGGAAGGAAGTTCTGTACTGAATGCAGATTTCCACCACAAGGTACAGCTTTGCAAGGTCATTTCAAAATATGTCAAATAAATATATTTTGGGTTAAAATACTTTTATTTCTTTCAGGGTCTGCTACCTGTTAAGTGACACTATACCAGAGTCAGGCTGGAATTTGGTGTCTTATGCAACAGTCTCTTTTGTTAGTTCTGGGATCTCCGTTTTAATGTTAATGCTTGTCAGTTGTGCTTAACCTCCAAAGTGTAGGCATTTCTTTATAGCAATGTGAAAACAGACTAATACAGAAAATTTGAGATGCCGCTCACCACCTGCGGAAGTCTGACCTGCAGACCCTGACTGACTCAATGAAGGATGACTCAATGAAAGAATGTACTCTGACACCATTACAGTGATACAAGTGGGCTAGGGATGGCTGTTGGCTGCTTTCAGAGGGTGAAAGGCAGCCAATCAACCAAGATCCTCTGTCCATTCACGTTTTTATTCATAACAGAGGTCTGTGTTAACACACCTGTGGATAATTAACATGGTTAAAAGAATGATTTTACAACTGATAAAAGCTTTAGGTTCCAGGGCCCAGTGTAAATTTTATGAACAGGTAATTTCTCTTTGATCTTCTCTGAGGCCACCAAGTACAAAATTAACATGAGTGAACAGAGGGGAGACAAAGGGATTGTCTCTATCGCTCTCCTATGCTAATGGACCAGCTGGCTGCCTTTGGCCTGCCCCAATAAAACCTTTGGGCCTTCCAAAAGATTTGAGACTATAAGTTTTCCTAAATATTTTCTGTAATATTTTGCCAACCACCCCAAATGATTTCCAATAAAAATTGGTACTGAAGAGTGGAGCATTGTTATATAAATACCTGAAAATGTGGAAGTAACTTTGGAACTGGGTCATGGGCAGAAGTTAGAAGAATATGGAGGACTCAGATGAAGACAGGAGGATAAGGGAAAACTTGGAACTTTTGAGAAACTTATTAAATTATTGTGATCAAAATGCTGATAGTGATATGAACAGTGAAGTCCAAGCTGTGGAGGTCTAGATGAAAATGAGGAACTTATTGGGAACTGGAGCAAAGGTCACTTTTGTTATGGGTTAGAAAAGAACTTGGTTAGATTGTGCCTCTGTGCTAGGGAACTGTGGAACTTTGAACCTTTAGTGATGATTTACAGTATCTGGTGAATGAAATTTCTAAGGAGCAAAATACTCAGACTCTAACCTGGATGCTTCTGCTAGCCTGTAGCAAAGAAATGATGTGAGCAAAGAAATGATATAGAACTGGGACTTATATTTAAAAGGAAGCAGAGATTAATGGCTTAGAAGATTTGAGCCTAGCCCATGTGCTCTCTAAGATTGCAGGCTTGGAAGATTTGCATAACTAAATGAAGGCAAATGATATTAGCCAAGACAGTGGGGAAAATGCTTTGAAGTCATTTCAGAGTCATTTGTGCAGCCCCTGCCATCACAGGCCTAGAAGAACTGAATGGTTTAATGGGCCCAGGCCCAGGGCCCTGCTGCCCTGCACAGCCTTGGGACAGTGCTCCCCCCATCTCAGGTGCTCCAGATCTAGCCATGGCTCCAGGGGGCCCAAGGACTGCATGGGTCATTGCTTCAGAGGGTGCCAACCATAAGCCTTGGTGGTTTCTCATGATGTTAAGTTAGCAGGTGGTTAGAGTCTAAGAGCTGAGGCTTGGGAGCTCTGCCTAGATTTCAGAGGATGTATGGAAAAGACTGGATACACAGGCAGAAACTTGCTGCACTGGTGGAACCCTCATGGAGAACCTCTACTATGGAAGGGAAATGTGGGGTTGGAGCCCTGGATGTGGGATACAGAGTCAAAGGAGCTTTCAGAGCTTTAAGGTTTAATGACTGCCCTGCTAGGTTTCAGACTTGTGTGAGGCCTGTGTACTCTTTCTTGTGATCAATTTCTTTCTTTTGGAATGGGAGTATTTACTCAATGCTGTATCCCTATTATATCTTGGAAGGAATTAACTTGCTTTTCATTTTACAGGTACCTATGTGGAAGGCATTTATCTTGTCTCAGATGAGATTTTGGATTTTGGACTTTTAATTATGCTGGAATGAGTTAAGACTCTAGGGAACTGTTGGGAAGGTATGATTGTATTTTGTAATGTGAGAAGAACGTGATATTTGGTAGGGGTCACTGACTGAATGATATGATTGAAATGTATGTCCCTGCCCAAACCTCATGTTGAATTATAATTTCCAATACTGTAGCAAGGGCATGGTGGGAGGTAAATGGCTTATGGGGGTGGTGTCTCATGGTTTAACATCGTCTCCCTAGTGCTGTTATCATGATAGATTTCTCACAAGAGCTGGTTATTTAAAAATGTATGACACCTCACCCTTCTCTCTCTTCCTCCTGCTTTGGACATGTGAAGTGGAGGACCCCTGTTTGATTTCTGCCATGATTGTATAACCAGGTGTCCCAGGTTCTTGGCCTCCCCTGCCCCAGGAATGGGGGAAGAGGCCCTGGAGGTGAGGTGGGCCTACCGTTCATATAAATATCACAGACCCAAAGAGTTTTGCAGATAGCAATTTATTAGGCAGAGAGAGAGAGAGAGAGAAGTAAAGAGAGCTCCAACGCTGTTGTGGGAGGGGATCCCAGAGAGGGAAATCCATGCAGGTAAAGAGGGAGAGATAGCTCCTACGTTGCAATGGGAGGGGATCCGGAGAAGGAGTTTGCACAGGTAAGGGGCAGTGAAGTTTTAACTTTGAAGTTATTCCTGCCCCATTCATGTTCTCATCCAGTGAGAGGAGTTCTTTCAAACTTCCTCTGGAATGATTGGTCTTTGACTCTGATCCCAGATTGGTTGCTTGGGCCCATAACAGAGACCCTCCTTCCAGAGCATTTGGCAGGCTTTCTGAACAAAAGACACTCATCTGGAATTTTATCTAGCCCCCACACGGGAAAGTTAGACAAAGAACCCTAGGTTCCCGGATACAGAGGTGGATGGTGGTATGGCACTGGGAAGTTCTTGCCCTTGAAACCATGCCCCTTGTGGACCTGGGAAGAGAAGTTAATGTCCCTCAATTGTATGTTTGCTGAGGCCTCCCCAGAAGCCAAGCAGATGCTACCATGCTTTCTATAAAGCCTAGGGAACCAAAAGCCAATTTAACCTCATTGCTTTATAAATTATCCAGTCTCAGGTATTTCTTTGTAGCAATATGAGAATGAAGTAATTGAGAGAGAAAAGTAATCTTTGTTGTTTTACTCAATTTTGTAAGCCCTAAGTACCTTAAAAAGGTTTTTTTTTTTTTCTTCTTTTTTTTTTCCCCCCAAAAAAAATTGCTCTGGAAAACAAAACAAAGAATTAGTAAAACTTTAAACAAAAGATAAGCACTGCCTATCTCTGATAATGACAGGAAAAGAAAACTCTCAGGTAGCTAAACATTTAAATTATTTAGAATTAAGGCAAAGAGCAAATTATATTAATTTAGATAGTAGAAACTTTACTAAATGAGTATTTATGCTTTTGTATACAGGCCTGGTCCTGTGTCACATGAAGGCAGTTTATATTGACTGTTATCTGCTCTCAAGTTTGAAGATGAGGCTTTAGTTAACTTGAATTTGGTGCCAGATACCAGTGTTGATGTTTAAGATTCAGTAGGATTTGGGCCAAGTGTGATGGCTCAGGCCTGTAGTTCCAGCTGTTTGAGAAACCAAGGCAGGTGGATCACTTGAGGGGCCAACAGGTCAAACCCTGTCTCTACTAAAATACAAATAAATAGCCAGGCGTTGTGGTGCATGCTTGTAGTCTCAGCTCCTTAGGAGGCTGAGGCATGAGAATCTCTTGAACCCAGTAGGCAGAGGTTGCCATGAGCTGAGATCGTGCCACTGCACTTCAGTTTGGTCAACAGAGCAATACTCTGTCTTAAAACACACATACACACACACACACACACACACACACACCCACACACACACCCACACCCACATACACACACACACACAAACAATTCAGTAGGAGTCAGTACTCTTTTTCAGATAAATTAAGTGTACCCAGGAGTCAAAGCCTTGCAACTTAACAGCACAAAGTTTAGTTAGCAGTATTTGATAAATATCCTGGAGCTAGAGAGAGCTTTTTAAATGATGTCTAGTCATTTCGCTGGAGCAGGTAAGACTGGAGTTTTTGACTTAATTGGAAGCTTTAAAAACATTCTTCAACCTTGCAGTGGTTAATTTTTATAGTTTTGATAAGCCCCAGGCAATAGGTCTAAGTTAGATACTTAATTTAGTATTTTATTTTGAAGATGTTTGTCAGAGATGTTAAAAGCCTCAAAACATTTGATTAAAACAGAATCATAGGTCACTGTAAAATAACAGTTATTCATTTATCCAATGTGATAAAAAAAGACTTCTAAAATGATAAAAAAAACTTTCATGGATGTAAAAACATATCTTTCAAAATTTAGTTTTCTTAAGGCAGTTTTAGAAACCTAGTAAAAACAACAGGAATTATTGCAAAATCTTTATTTCTAAAGCTAGTTTTCAATAAAAGGTAAGGAAGAGCCTGCAATGTGATTGTTTTTTCTTATGGAAAACTCCTTCAGATAACCTGAAAGTTAAACTTGATGAAAAGAGAACGTGACTTAATCAGACAGGAGGAGTATGCCCAGGGTTGAGTGAACACTCTGTCAGAGCACTTCTGCAGGAGAATATTTGACTCTTAGCAACAACATGGGAAGTTGCCTGGTTATACTGAACACTTCAGACATATGTTTGGGCTCAGAAAACAATACCCCACAATGGAAGCCTCAGAAGCAGCTTCAAATATAAAAGTTTTTGGCCTTCTGCCCTTCTGTCACTCTGCTCCATTTTCCCATGAGGCTGCCCATATGAACTAGAATCTCTCTTCCTTCACATGGATCCTAGAAACCAAAACTCCTTTTCCTCAGAGCCAGCAATACAACCTAAAAATATTACCTTAATTTTTTCCTCACATTTCTCTGTAAGAACCAGCCATGAAGAAATTCTCTGATCTTTTTTGTTGGACTGTAGATTATAACACCCCCGTACCCAGAAAGAAGGAAGTGCTTACTCAAGAACATTAAGAAGAATCTATACAGACAGACAGGCCTTGCTGGTTTTTTCCCACACAGTCTACTAGCATTAAATTATACCATTTTTAAAATCACATTTTCACATGTCTTTCCATGCTTTGTTGAAAGTATAAAATGGACAATTTACCCTTTGTCTTTGGTCTTTCTTCTGAAAACTCCCTCATATACACACCAAACAAATCTGCATACCTTCCCTTCAACCATTCTGTCTTTTTTGAGCTTTTATATTGATTTTTCAGCCAATCTTTAGAGGGCCTCTGACCACTAAGTGTATTAAGAAAAGCCAGAATTAAGTTATACTGGAGGAAAATAGTGTCTTTTAAAAATCTTCAGGATAAAAACATTTTAGCATCAGGCTATAACAACAGATATAGAACTAGAGGGAGAAAAAATGTGTTATAGGAGCCAACAAAAGTTGGAGCTTCAATGAATGGATGTGTGAAAGAAAAAAATGGTGAAGAAGAGAGTTAGCATCTCCGATCTTCTCAAAGGGTGGAGAGCTGAAAGCAGCAGTGTACCAAAATTGAACTTTTAAATTATCAATCTGAGAAATTTAAAAAACAAACAGATTATGGAATTAAAAATTTAAAACCCACAATTTCATGAAGAGTAAATCAATACTTTAGGAAATCTGGCTCTAATCAATCCTTTAGTTAGGTATTAGCATATTTTAATGTAAAAGCTTAATCTCTAGGAAGACTATTATAAATCTCTTTTACTTATAGCCAACTTAATCACATAAAACATTTCTTTTATTAACTCTGTTTTTATGAGTCTTATCACGACTTATGAAAACCATTTACAACATGCTCATACTTTCTATTTTGTAGTAAATATCCATCTGCCTTAAATAACCAGTCATTTTATGTTAGGACAAAAATTTATCATACAATATTATTCTTTTTAACCTTTCTTGTCAGAAATGCCTCTTTATATATGTAGTTTATTCACACCTTTTCTCTTACTGGTTTCTTTTAAATTTGTTTCATAAATAACATTAAAATGAACTTTGAATTAGGTAAAAATTATTTTCCTTTTAAAAAGAGCACAGTTTCATGTCTTTCTTATAATTTTTTTTTTATCCAAAGCACATCTTGTTTTGGCATACGTGATAAACCAAATTATATAAAAACTAGAATTTTTATACTTACACTAACCTTACAGTTTTGTGAAAACCTATAAAGCAGAAATCTTGAATTGCCTGTCATTTCAGCACTTCAGCATTTTATAGATGAGAATCATTTCATAAAATTTTAAAGAAAAAATGGTTTCCTATATGTTTTTTAAAATTGGAAATTACACAGACCTTTAATGAGTTTGTATTTTTTAATTTACTACAATTTAAGATTTTAAATAACATGACAAGGTCATTTATAAGCATTTATCCTATAACATTTGCCTAATTAATTTATTTTTAATAGTTTACCTAGATTACTTATGAAAACTGAGATATTAGACAAAGCTAGAAATTATTTAAAGCTATTTTTCTCTTAAATGATTTTGTTTTTAGTCTGTGACTATCAGGTATTTGCCCAAGTAAGAACCTTCAGTTTAAATATATCGTTTTAAAATTGTTTTGGTATTAACTCCGGATTTCACTGTTATCATTAAACCAACAATACTAAATATCTTAATTATCAAAAATTACACAAATATAATTCTGCTTTGCATTAGGTTTATAGTTTTGTAAGCTTCATGTCAAAACTGGACATCTCATAATATCTAGCAGAGATAAATATAAAACGACTTGATCGATAAATTCAGACAAAATGTTGACAATTCTGAAGACATCTCTAAATTTATTTTAACAGTAATTTAAAAGTCAGCTTATTACTTAAATCACATAAACTTGAAAAATATTTGAGTTTATTTATGTAATTTTTGAGTACTCTATTTTCAAGTCGTTTGGTACCTTGTGGCCAAAACACTTCACAAAACAGATGTCCCTATATGTAAACATATCTAAACACACATACACACAAACACAAACATCCTATTTCTTTTACTTCAGAACTCTAGCTATTAGATAGTAATAGAAACTCATCAGCTTACAAAAGAGAAAAAAAAAGAAAAAGATTGCGTCCAAAGAGTGAGTTTTATCTTGACACTAGTAGAAAAGGAATGGCAGATTTAAAGCAGGTAGAAAAAGAAAACAGAGAAACAGAGAACTTAGCTTAGAAGACTCTGTATTGTAAAATACGCACAAGAATAGACCATAACCGGATGAAGTGCTAGAAAATCCCGCATGCCCTTGAACTTGCCCATTTACACAAATACTTACAAGGAGAGGTGCCATAAAACCAAATTGGTTGCTCCAAAGGGGGTCTTCTCTTTGTCTTTCTTCATTTGTAAGTAATTTGTTTATAGATTTGTTTTTCTTTAAGGGAAGGACTGAACTGTAGTCTAGATTTCAGTGTAGGGGAGCTGAGAAGCTCAGTCTCTCATTTGTTTATGCAAAGGGAAGTCTGGTTTCTTGAACTAATGCAAAGATGAACTAATTGAAATTGATTGTGGAAAAAAAAGGCAATGGAGAAGATCCTTTAGAATGCACATATAAACTAAAAATAGGATCCTGAAAACTTCTCAGGAAATAAACCAGCTCAGAATAAACCAAAGGACTGTTGACCAAGTGGGAGATCCAGGGCTCAAGTTGACTAACCAGCTCTATCAGAGGAGAATTTCTAAGTCAGGGGGCTTTCAGTGGGCACACCTTAGTTCCTTAATTCTGAGTTCAGGTGATTACTTTAGCAGGTCCTGAGCTTTCTCTGAGGCTACCTGTTGGGTGCCAATTAATGCTGATGAAAGAAACCGAACTCTGTAAAAGTATTTAAAGAGATTTATTCTGAGCCCAATATAAGTGACCACAGCTTACAACACAGTGTCAAGAGGTCCTGATAACATGTGACCCTAGATTTAATTTTGCTTTATAATTTAGCAAAAAATGACATTCTTCCAAAGTTCAGTTTACAAAACAATTTAAAGAAGACTGGCCTCAATCCTTGTCCTCTCCACTCTGTATCTTTTTTTTTCATTATGGGTAAACAATGGGGTCTGAGAGTTAGGGCGTAATATTCCTTTTTTTCTTTTAATTGGAAATTTCTAGTGAAGATAATACCCTTATGTCACTGTTTTTCCAGATAGTTTGGATGCCTGAAGGTGATAGTATAGGAAGAGCTAATTGGATAATATTTCCTTACCCTCACATGCAGAAAACAGTTGATCTGCACCTTCATATTTCAGAGTTACTTGTGTGATCTAAAATCACCTTTTATTTTTATTCCTTCAGTTGTATTCTGCCATAAAGCATTTGCTGTCAGTGATGTCAAAATTTGATTACAGTCTGTTTTTTTTTTTCTCCTTTATAAATGCCTTGGAGCTTTTTCCTACATTCTCAAAGTTCTTTTTCTTTGCTTTTTTTTTGTTGTTGTTGTTATTTTAAAATTATGCTAGAATTAGAGTAGATTATGTTTCCTTCTTGTTTTTTATGGTGACTTTGCCCAAGTTTATAACATACTCTTCATATGCTCATGTTTTTTAATTTAAAGTATTTTTTAATTTTTAATTTTAGTATCCATTCTGCCTCTTGTTTTGGTTTTCTTCTTTAAGGAGTCTTCTTGTATGTTGTTTTTTTTTTTTTTTTCTGCCTTTCATTTTTGTGACATCCTTTTGAATCATTTGTATCACTTTCTTTACTTTTTTTAGTTAAAACATTTTTTATGTTTATATTTTTGTTTTTTGTAGTGCTACCCATTTTGTTTTCATTCTTTTGGGTTCATTTTTCCTTTTGGAAATTACTTACTTTTCTTAATTTTAAATTTCCTGAGTTTCATCACCCTATTTCTGAGTTTTTCTCATTTCATTGTTTTTTCATATCTTCTATTGTTTTCTTAATTGCTTTTAGCTCATTTTGAAAAATTAGGCTAGCGTTTCAATCTGATTTGTTGACAGTTCTTTTTCTTGCATACTTTCATTGCTGGTAGGTAGGTTATTTTTCCCTTATTTTCTTTAATAATCTTATTACAACTTTACATAAGATGTGAACACAATGTTTTATTCGTTTTTAATTTTTGACCTGAGATTAGGCTTTCTAGAAGTTTAAACAAAGGTAGTGGCTTACAATAACTTCTCTATCTTTATAATTTTAAAACTCCCTATTCTGGTGGGTTTTATACATAAAAATACAGCTTCATACTTTCACATTTATCCTGGCCTTGTCTTCTTCTCAATGTTTTTCGAGACTTGTTTTTCAATTACTCTTATTCCAATTTGTCTTGGTTGTTTTTTATTTCCAAAGTTTATCTTTAATGTGAGACTTTGTTCTGAAAAGTAGCTTTTGGGAATTGATAGGATTCAGATTGTTCCAACTATTTTTGATCTGAACAACAAACACAAACCTTGCCAGTGAATTGGCATAAAAATGCCCTCTCAATTACTGCTGATCTCATTGACAACCTATTGGCTATTTTACTATGTTAAATGGGCTTTTGATATCTTTTATTTCCTCCAAGACTGATGCTGATACCATGAGTGTCTTCTGGCTATTAATGGCTTTCCCTCACTCAATTCCATTTTGAGAATCCTTAGGGTAGCCTCTTCATTAATTTTCTATGTCTTATAAGAAATTATATGCCACATAATACACTTGGCCACTTAAAATTACAGCCGTTTATTATCTCACAATTTTTGTGTGTTGAAGTCTGACAGACTTAGCATACCTGTATCCTTGTTGGAAGGTATCATCCAGCTGAAATAAAGGAGTTTTCTGGGATAAAGGCGTTTTCTGTGCTCTATTCTCATCTGCGGCCTCTACTAGAGAAGGATCTGTTTCACAGATCGCTCAGGTTGTTGGAATTTATTTCCTCGCATGCAGCTGCGCAGTTTATGGCAGCTGGCTTCTTCGAAATCCTTAAAGGAGAGACAAAAGCTGTACTTTTTGGAGTCTCTGATTTTAGGGAAACACTGGGTTTTCTCCACAGGCAGTTCATAACATGGCTCTTTCCTTCCACAAGGCCAGAAGAGTCTCTTTCTTTTCTTTAATAATGCCCAGTCCTTCTTTTAATAAATTTCACTTGATTAAGCCAGGTCTACTCATGTTAATTTCTCTTTTGTTTAACTCAAAATCAACTGTTTTGAGACCTTAATTACATCTACAAAACCTCTTCATCTTTACCATGTAACTTAAGGTAATCCTGGCTATGATATTCCATTATATGCAAAGGTCCTTTCCATACTCAAGGGGAGAGATTACACAGGGTATGTACACCAGGAAGGCAAGAATCCTGGGATCCCTTTTAAAATTCCACCCATTGCAGCTTGTCATATAGTTTTGTTGTAGATTTTGTTCCCGTTTTTGTTTTTGTTGTTTTGCTATCCTAGTTGTATTATCTTTGTGGAGGAATCCTCTAACTAGCCACCATAGTTACCTTTCCCTAAAATCCTTTAATTAAAGTTTTGTATATTAATACAATTTAACAGGAAGTAATATACAATAGTAACACAAGACTACAGCATCATAGGTATGATATTCCCTCAAAGTATAGGGCCTCGGTCCCTCATCATTTTTAATTTAAAATTATATTCCTCACTGATTTAGCTGAATCTCCTAAGTTCTTGTTATAGAAACTGGTTCATGTCTCCATTATAGCAATTAGTACATTTTATTATCTATATTCGTTTATTTCTAAACTGGCAAACATGGATCCCTACAGGAAATTCAAGGAGAAAGAGAAATTAAAATTTGTATTAAAAATTATTTTTTATTGCTTACCTTTTGATTTGTATTGTCAGGTATATTTCATAACATATGCACTAATTTTAAAGGTAGTTTATATGTATAGTTTTAAATAGAGTATAATATGTGTTCTGTAAGTATATATTAATTTGTACATATTTTGGGGCATGTGCTCATTTTTTACATAATAGTCTTCATGAAGAAAACATTTTAGAAACCACTTTTTAGATAGTGAACTACTTTAATAGGTACTATATGTCTCCATTTCCATCCATAGATCTTTTGCACTTGGCACATAAATAAAAACAATAAAATGTAGCTATTCTGTAATAAACTAACATGTGTTTTCACTTACCTGGACCACAGCATTATCTGCTGTGGCTTTATCTTCTTTTATTAGCTTTACCATACCAGCTCTGGTACAACTTTTCTCATATGTCCTTGTTTTTAGTATGTGAAAACTATCACATTATGTTTTTCATATTATTTGTTAATATTTGTTTACTGATAGGATGAATATCATGAAGAAATGTTCTTGAATCTTTCATAGAAATGTAAAACTTATGCTTTCCAGGTTACATTTTGTTTCCAAAGAATGAAGAGTATTAAAATCTAAATTGTTTCCTTCTGTTTGCAAATGCTCTTTAGGGCTCTTTAAAATTCAGAGCTCAAACGATCTAATTGGCAGTTGTACATACCAAGCTGAAGTTAGAATTGATTATACACTGCGATCATCTGTTTGTTCTATTTAGAGGTGAAAAAGCATTTCTTTTCCCACTTTGGCTTCAGTATTTGTTTGGCAATCAAAGTACTTGGACTTGTAAGTTACATCAGCATAAAATAGTTCTAAAAAATTAGATTTGAAGAAAATGTATTCTTCAAAACAATCGTCAGTAGTTCTGAGATCAAAGAAAAGTCAGCTACTAGTATATCTTATAAAACAAAATCACATATATTAATGTAAGATATATTAATCACCCAGATGTACATGAAACTATGTCTTTAGATCACCAGTTAAACATATATACTTTCTGGTTGTCAAGATGTATTTATTATTTTTCTTTGCCCTCCCCCCCGTAAAGGATTTAAAATTAAATATCAATTTATATGTTCATTTCTTATTATTTTCTTTGTTATGATTTTATAACCATTATTTTTAATGACCTTTAATACAAATATTTTGTTACTTCAAGAAAATAAAATGATTTCAATGTAAGGAAAATACATTTTGATGGTGGAAGCTAAATATTTACATATTAACAATTTGTACTGTCACTTGATGAATGTAAAAAAATCATATACAGTAGAAAACCACAAACACAATAATTTAAATAATAATATTGAAATGTATTTATTTTAGGCCACCTATAAATCAGATCTTGTCAACCTAAATATAATATGTCCAATATGTACATTGCTAAATCAAATCAATTATATAATCTTTCTAGCTTTAATCGTGACTTTATTCTTTTTAAACATTACCACGATTTTACTTTTATTTTTCCATTTGTAAAATGAAAATGCACTATCATAGACTAGGTCAGGAAGAGATTAAAGCAATATGAGAATTAAGCACAATGCATGTTAAGATGTCCTACTCCCTGGTTTTTGTGGTTGGAGAAAAGAAAAATGTGGTCAAGCTGCATTTTTACATAGCTTCTTTCTTTCTTTTTTTTTTTTTTTTTTTTTTTTTTTTTTTTTTTTTTTTATACGGAGTTTCGCCCTTGTTACCCAGGCTGGAGTGCAGTGGCGCGATCTCAGCTCACCGCAACCTCCGCCTCCTGGGCTCAGGCAATTCTCCTGCCTCAGCCTCCTGAGTAGCTGGGATTACAGGCACATGCCACCATGCCCAGCTAATTTTTTGCACTTTTAGTAGAGACGGGGTTTCACCATGTTGACCAGGATGGTCTCGATCTCTCGACCTCATGATCCACCCGCCTCGGCCTCCCAAAGTGCTGGGATTACAGGCTTGAGCCACCGCACCCGGCCTAGCTTCTTTCTTATGTTCTAGTTGGAACCAGCCCTCAAGCATGAAGGAAAGAACAGATACTGGGGCTTAAAAAAAAAAAAATTATATACATATAGACATTATATATGTATGTATGTGTGTGTGTGTGTGTGTGTGTGTGTGTGTGTATGTATGTGTATATATATGTTGAGAAGTTTTACTCTGTCACCCAGGCTGGAGTGCAGTGGTGCAATCACAGCTCACTGCAACCTCCGCCTCCTGGGTTCAAGTGATTGTCCTGCCTCAGCCTCCTGAATTGCTAGGATTACAGGTATGTGCCACCTGTATGTGCCACACCCGGCTTTAGTAGAGATGAGGTTTCACCATGTTAGCCAGGTCGGTTTTGATCTCCTGACCTTGTGATACGCCCTCCTCGACCTCCCAAAGTGCTGGGATTACAGGTGTGAGCCACCGCGCTCAGCCAAAAAATTATGTTTTTAAACAAAACGTGTTTTTTTTCTTCCCCAGATCAAAAGCGTTATTCTAGCATAGAACTAGAATATAATTGTGTTACAAGTGTCCAGAGGAGAAGTCTTGACTCACAATTTTCCCCTCTTCTGCCGCCTGGGTTTACTTCTACTTATTCTCACCATGAGTCCAGGGGTCATCACCAATGTCTCACCTCCTCTTGTATCTGCATCCCACAGCCTATCCATTAGTGAGATGTATTGGTTTCACCTTCAAAATATATGCAAAATCTCACCCTTTATTATTTCTACACTGCCAAGACCAAACTGCCTTCATTTCTCATTTCAGCAGGCCCCCTACTTGGTTGGCCTCCTTGCTTCCACTCTTGCCCTGCACTCCACTCCTCTCCTCTCCAATGGTCTATTTTCCATTTAATTGTCATAATCATATTTTTAAACAAAATGATCATATCACCTCTTGCTCAAATCTAATGTCTTCCTATTATACTTGGGACAGAATCCACACTCCTTGCTGTGTTTACAGGGCCCTCCAGGATCTGGTCCTTTTGGCTGCTTCCCACTGCTTTCCTGTTACCTGCATACTGCGGCTTCATTACAATTTTTAAAAATACCAGGCTTGTGTTTTCCTCTTCGTCTTGTCAGAAATCTCCTTTACATATTGATTTACTTCACTCAAATCTTTACTAAAAACTCAAATTATCTTTCTTATCTACCATCCACACACGCTCAGATCTAAAATTATGCCCAGCCGTACCACTTTCTAACCTTTCACTCTGCCTTATTTCTTACAGTGTTTTTTTCACTACTTAAAACTGTTATATATTTATTTTATCACTGCCTCCTTTCCCCCACCCGAATGTTGTCTGCATGAGAGCAGGGAGTTCATCTGTCTTCTTCACTACTATCTCCCAGCACTCAGATCAATGCCTGGAAACAGAGAAGATTCTCAGTAAGTATTTGTGAAAGGGAGGAAGGAAGAAAGGAATAAAAGAAGGACAGTAGGGAAGAAGGAAAGGAAAAAGGAAGAGGTGATTTCTTCAAGGCTTACTTTCAGTGTCCCTCTCAGATGGAATTATCTTCTCTACTTTGATATTACTTTATTTATGTGTCTCTTTTGATACTTTCATTCTTCTTATTTGTATGTGTGTACATAGAAAATATTTTCTTGTGAACTGCCATCTCTTCAAATTAAGGTGCTGCTTGCTTCGATTCCCTGAAATACGTAGTATCACAAGATTTTATAAGTTATTAATTAATTAATTAATAGGTGATACTACTAGTGCATGCCTGGTGGGGTTTTTGGTAAGAAGTGCTTTTCAAGAGTAAGAATGAATTGTGACTGAAATGGGCCTGCTGAAATGAGAAATGAAGGCAGTTTGGTCTTGGCCGTGTAGAAATAATAAAGGGTGTATTACTATTCTTTCTAACTTTCTGGAAGAAAATTTACTAACTTACTGGAAAGCAGTGTGGTGATTCTTCAAAGAGCTAAAAGCAGAACTAGCATTCAACCCCGTGACCCCATTACTGAGTATATACCCAAAGTAATATAAATCATTCTACCATAAAGACACATGCATGTGAATGTTCATTGCAGCACTATTCACAGTAACAAAGACATGGGCTCATCCTAAATACCCATCAATCACAGACTGGATAAAGAAAATGTGGTATATATATACACCATCACCATGAAATATTATGCAGTCATAAAAAAGAAGGTCATGTCTTTTGTGGAAGTATGGGTGGAACTGGAGGCTGTTACTTTTAGCAAACTCACTTAGGAACAGAAAACCAAATACCATATAATCTCACTTCTAAGTAGAAGCAAGATGATGAGAACTCATGATGCAAAGAGGGAAACAACAGACACCAGGGTCTACGTAGGGGTAGAGAGTGTGAGGAGGGAGAGGATCAGAAAAATACCTATTAGGTACTGTGCTTAGCATCTGGGTGATGAAATAATCTGTAAAACAAACTCTCGTAACATGACTTTACTGATATAACAAACCTGCACATGTACCGTAAACCTAAATTAAAAGTTAAAAAAATACATTAAAAAATAAAAATACAGTGATGCGAGTTCTAGTATATACTTCTAGAGTGGTTCGAGAAACCCACTAAGATTAATATAAAATCTTATCCAGGACAAACAGAATTAAAAAGCAGTTGTGCAAATGCATTTCAGCCCCCACTTGCACTTGCATTTCATCTTCTAACATCTTACTGGCCAATGCAGGTCCCATCCCCAACCTCAAAGCCTGTCATCATGAAGCCATATCAAGAGTGTGATAGATAGATAGATTACATATATTATATATGTGATGATTATATAATTCTTTTAATATTATATTACATATATAATAAATGACTAATAAATTATTGATTATGTAATCATTAGTATATTACCATAACAATAATCTCAACATTCCAGAGAAAAGTAAATTCAGAGAAAGCAAAAGCCACTCGAGTTGGAAAGGGATGCATTTCAGAAAGATTAAAATTTAAAACACATGAATTTTACAAATGAAGAAACCTCAAAGCACAATTTTTCATTTTGTATGGCATTTTAATCATCTTTATTTTCTAAATTCCTCTCTGGTTGCAAATTAAACTAAAGTTAGAAGGAAAAAAAAATTCTACCAAAATGCGTAAGCAGAGAAAGACCTATATATGTATAAAAATTTCATTAACACCATTCTCTCTGTATCTCCAATTCCTGAATATCTATTAATTGGTTAGATAAATTATAATCTAGACAATGGAATGGTAATTGGCCTTTAAAAATGTGAAATGTGAGAAAAAGACTATGCATGTGTGTGCATATATACACACATGCTACTGGTGTGTGTGTGTGTGTTCTGTAATGTTATACATCAAATTGCTATCAGTGGTCAGGACATGGGTCTGGTGGTGGGAGGTAACTGGGCAATGTGGTGAGGGGAACACCAGTTAAATTGTGGGGAGGATGCTTTAATTTTATCTTCCTGTATCTCTCTATTTCTCAAAATTTATAATATGCCTTTTATCATGAAAGAAATCAAAGTGGGAAGTAAAATATCAGAGACAACCTATATTGGTCACTTTTTATGAATAAGGAGATGCAGGAAAAACGTAATTAAACAAGACTGCCTTACATCAAGTAGTACTAGACAACAGAAAGGGGAAATCATTTAAAACTTATTTATGCATATCCTATATTTTTCCAAAATACAGTACAACCAAAACATCTAAAGAATTCAAAAGTAAGGAAATAACAGAGAGGAGATACATTTTTTAAAAAGTAAAACTAAAAAAAAGCTGTTTTTTTATGAAATGCACATGCTGGAATTGTATCACATTTGCTGAAATTGGGCCACAAATGTGGGTTTAATATTTCTAACAGCCAGACCAGATAAAGAAGCATGATTCACAGTGTTCATTACCTAAAAACAAATCTATTGTTGGGAAGCTGTAGCAGTTATTTTGCATCAGCTTGAGGGCAGAGAGTTAAAGCTTCTTTCACATGTCATTCAAGTGCTAAACTTAACTGTAGAAAGGTCCCATTCTAAAATTAATATAAAAGCCAGGTGATCTAAAACATACCTATTTTAAAAGTTACAAAAGGGGAGTACCTTAATCTTCAAGGTTACATAGGGCATTAATGAATTTTGGGAAGGATCACACTCATGCAAACGTTTATTTTGATATTGTAGTATTTCAATTTTGAAATAACTCCTGTTGTTAATATACTGCTTACATTGTTTGTGTGTTATGGCTACACATTTTTACTAACTGTAGTTTTCACTAGCCATTTTATGTTATTATTTTTTGAGACAGAATCTTGCTTTGTTGCCCAGGCTGGAGTATGGTGGCGCTACCTTGGCTCACTGAAACCTCCACCTCCAGGGTTCAAGGGTTTCTCCTGCCTCAGTCATATTATTTTTGCAATAAACAGAAGGTACCTAAAACATCCGAGGCTAGTTGTTTGTTATCAGCTTGAAAGTAGAACCATAATATACTTAATTCCTCAATACTTTACTATATGTAATATTTTTGGTAGAAAAGAGGATGAGATTCCACTGCTATATTGGGAAAATTTTTTTCTGTCAATATCAAGATGATGGAATAAATCTTATTAGTCATTCTTCGGATGTATGTTGGGCCTTTATTCTCTGCTCAGAATGGTGCTTGGAATTGTAGGAGGAGGAGTCGGGCAAAAGAGATGTAAGAAGTGGTTCCTATCCTGATTTGGTTTGCATATTAGAAGGCAAAGGCTTTGGAATAGCATCCTAAGCTCTACTGGGCCAGGTAGATAGCACTGGTCCAATTTGTGATGGATAAACTTCACAAGTCAGTGTTTGGAGATGAATATAATATACCTAATATCTACATAGTACTTTAATATTTACAAAATACTTGCCCTTCTGTTTGGTCCTTTCAGAATCCATCTGCTTAGAGGAAACCACAAGGTTCCTCTTATTTTCAAGTCTCCCAGCACATACAAGTTGAAACCGTATACCAGGCTTTCTATACACCCTTTACATGCTTTTCATTGAATCGTGTTGCAAAAGTAAGTGTTTATTGTGATTTGTAGCGTTTAGGAAGCTGAGGCTGAGGAGGGTTAATATTTAACCTAAACCATCCACTACAATTCAGAGCTGAGGTTTCAACTGAGCTTTGCTATCTTCCAAATCCAGCAGTGTTCCTGTTTGTTTTCCATAGAGCTAGGACTCTTATCAACCTTGTTGCTGCTCAGACTTGGGCTGTATTACCTGGCGTCTGGGAACCTTTGTAAGGGGTGTTTGCATTCAGGCTCAAATGTCTAGCCACAGTGAATCTTCTAGAAAGATATCTAAAAGAGGGAGCCTGAACATCTTTCTATCTTCATAAAATTAAGATCGAGCCATAAGATGGAGAAAAGAGAGGCTTGATGTGTTTCAGTCTACCTTGAGCCCAGGCCCAGTGCGGTCCACCACTGAGCTTCGCATCTGCTGTGGTTTGATTAAATGAGCCAGTAGAAACTCTTTCTTGCATGAGCTAGAATTGATCTTCCTATATTTGGATCTGTTAGAGCCCTGACCAACAGAGATTTATGAGTTAAAGAATGCAACAGATCTAAAATGGCTTCTGTTTCTTGGACAAACATACATTTTGAGTTAGACTTTGCAGTGATGTGTTAACAGTTTAAGATCCGTGGATTTCAAAAACATAAAAAATAGCCTTTAAAAAATGGGTGAAAAATCTCATATGTCAGTGAATAGAAATGTACTTTTGTTTTAAGAGTACCAGTAAAATTATTCTTCTAAGAATAATTACACAGGTTAAATTATTTGAGTGAAAAGTAAAATAATGAACACGTTTGAAATTAAAACAATGCTTAGTGACATTTTAATTTTGTAATAAAGGTCAAAATAAATTGTATTCCATTTAATGCTCTTGAATAATATATAGAAACTCAAGTGTGCAAATATAATTTTCTGCCTATAAGGTAATGTGGTTCCTTTTGTTGTTATTTTAGTCTTTACTTACGACTGGTAGTCACAACCAGTAAGTGTATTTAGGGCATATGAATCTTCAAGTCAAATTCAAAGTCTTTAACATTAATAGCTACATTCTGAGCAGTTTACAAAATGAAGAGGGGGAATTTAATAAAGTCATTATAATGGATAACCAATTTGCTCTCTGAATAAAAAGGCATTTAGATGTTATATTTTAAAAAATAAAACAAAAGCGCTTTCTAAGAAACTTTTGAGAAATATCTAAATTATCTAGAAGTCTTTTTGTTAGTTTGTTTTACTTTTGGCTCCTAGGTAAGTGCTGAGATACTTTTGGGAAAATAGCATGCACTAGAATATGGGTCCAAATATCCCCCTTACTATTTAAATCATTGTAGGCAAATTTATCCAACTCTCTTTCCTCATCTGTAAAATTGGGTTATAAAATGCATGGAATGGTGCTTGGCTTATAGTAAAAACTAATAGCTGTTAATATCTTATGATATGACACAGCTGAATCAAAGTAGCTTTTATGTGCTTAGCTAATTAAATAATAGCACTATAAAATTCATGACTTTGAATCTTATTTGGAAGATCAGATTCTATTCCTTCTCTCAGCTTCCCCTTCAGAGCTTTCTCTCTCTTAAAAGCAGACTGTCTTTCACCTGTGTACCAGAGAGAGGTTATCAAGGAAACAAAATATACAGATGGGTAAACAGTTTTAGGAGACTGAAAATTCAGGTGCCTTATGAAGGAGAAAACAGCTGCAACAACAAAAATCCCTTAGCTGTTCATAGTTTTAGCTGTTAAAACTATTCATGTTTGAAACCCTATTGAATTTGTATAATGGTCTTTGGGAGAAGATACACCAGAGATATAAATAAGAATTACCAAGTATCCAGAGAGATATGGTACACTTAGCTAAAGCAGGAAGCTTCACCCTTTGCTGACCTACCTGCTAACACAGTGGTTAGCCAAATGCCTTCAAACTGGACTTGTGCTTCTAATTTCCCACAAGCCTTGCTGCCCCTATTGTGTTGTAGCTGGCATGATTTCCATGTTTATTTTACCTCCTGATTCGTGAAGCCTTCTGAATGTTTAAAGTCTGATCTAACGCCCCATCTATCACATTGTAGACATTAAATAGGACTTCCTATGGAATTTAAATCAACATTGAACACAATGGCTACTATTTTGCCGTAAGAAAAAAAGGAAGAGTTTAATTGATTGATCCTTGAGCATAAGCAGTCAAGCAAACGTAAAGTTAAAAAGGAGTTTTACTCATCTAGAACAGCACTTTTATCAGTTTATATTATGAGAAATTTAGATTACAAACCTGTATACAGTTCTATAAAATGTTTGCTAAAAACTGATTGTATAAATAGCTTAAATGAAAAAAAAAGAATTTCTTTTTTTTTTTAGAAAGAAAAAAAGAATAATAAAAAGAATAAAGAAGAGGAAGAAAGAGATAGAGGAAGAGGGAGAGAGAATGGGGGTATTGCTTTATTGCCCGGGCTAGAATGCAGTCTAAATATGGGTATGCCTATAATTGTCCTTAATAATGGAGACATGAAAGAAAATGAGGGAAGAGAATAACAAACAAGGAGCCAACTAACATTTCGTTTAAACTTCTAAGTTGATATGATGTGGTACTGATAAGAGTGTATATTTTGTGTATTTAAAGTGGAGAGTTCTATAAATGTTAATTACATTTACTTGTTCCAGATCTGAGTTCACGTCCTGGATATCGTTGTTAATTTTCTGTCTCATTGATCTGTCTAATATTAATGTTGAAGTCTCCCACTATTATTGTGTGGGAGTCTAAGTCTCTTTATTAGTCTCGTATGTCTGGGTATTCCTGTATTGGGTGCGTATATATTTAGGATCTTTAGCTCTTCTTGTTGTTGCATTGATCCTTTTATCATTATATAATGTCCTTCTTTGCTTCTTTTGATCTTTGTTGCTTTAACGACTATTTTATCAGAGGCAAAAATTGTAACGTCTGCTTTTTATTTATTTATTTTAGCTCTCTGTTTGGTTGGTAAATCTTTCTCCATCCCTTGTTTTGAGTCTTTGTGTATCCTTGAATGTGAGATGGGTCTGGATGCAGCATACTGATGGGTTTTAGTTTTTTATCGAAATTGCCTGTCTTTGGATTGGGGGATTTAGTCAATTTAAATTTAGAATTAATAATGATATATGTGAGTTTAATACTGCCATTTAATATTAGCTGGCTATTTTGCCTATTATTTGATGTAAATTCTTCATTATATTGATGCTCTTTACTTTTTGGTATTTTTTAGAAAGGCTGATACTGTTTGTTCCTTTCTATGTGTAGTGGTTCTTTCAGAAGCTCTTGTAAAGCAGGCCTGGTGGTGATGAATTCTCTGAGTGCTTGCTTGTTCACAAAAAAACTTTATTTTTCCATCACTTATGAAGCTTAGTTTGGCTGGATGTGAAATTCTGGGTTGAAAGTTCTTTTCTTTAAGGATGTTAAATATTGGTCCCCACTCTCTTCTGGCTTGGAGGGTTTCTGCTGAGAGATCTGCTCTAAGTCTGATAGGCTTCCCTTTGTGGGTAACCTGACCTTTCTCTCTGGCTGCCCTTAGTATTTTCTCCTTCATTTCAATCCTGGCGAATCTGACGATTATGTGCCTTGGAGTTGCTCTTCTTGAGGAATATCTTTGTGGTGTTCTCTGTATTACCTGAAGTTGAATATTATCCTGCCTTACTAGGTTGGGAAAATGTTCCTGAATAATATCCTGAAGTGTATTTTCCAGCTTGGATTCATTCTCTTCGTCACATTCAGGTACACCTATCAAGCATACATTAGGTCTTTTCACATAGTCCCATATTTCTTGGAGACTTTGCTCGTTCCTTTTTATCCTTTTTTCTCGAATCTTGTCTTCTTATTTCATTGAGTTGGTCTTCGACCTCTGATATCCTTTCTTCTGCTTCATCAATTCGGCTGTTAAAACTTGTGCATACTTCATGTAGTTCTCGTATTGTGTTTTTCAGCTCCATCAATTCACTTATTTTCCTCTCTAAATAGTGTATTCTTGTTAACATTTCGTCAAACCTTTTTTCAAAGTTCTTAGTTTCTTTGGATTGGGTTAGAACAAGTTCTTTTAATTCACAGAAGTTTCTTATTATCCACATTTTGAAGCCTGTTTCTGTAATTGGAACACACTCATTCTCCATCAAGCCTTGTTCCGTTGCTGATGAGGAACTGTGATCCCCTGCTGAGGGAGAGGCATTCTGATCTTGGGTATTCTCAGCCTTTTTTGGCTGTTTTCTTCCCTTCATTGTAGATTTATCCATCTGTGGTCTTTATAATTACTGTCTTTGTAATTGGGTTTCTGAGTGGACGTCCAACTTACTGATTCTCAGCGCCGAAATCTGAGCAACTCACTGCGCCGACTAAATCAGCAGCATTAAGATTGATGGTGCTTTTCTGACTCAGCAGCAAGAACCGTCGCTCTGAGACGCTGGCAAAACCACCTTGTCAGTCACAAGAGTTGCGCTGGTGGCCCGTGGGGCTCCTCCGCTGGGAATCTCCTGGTGCCTGAGCAACAAGAATTCATGTGAAGGTGTGGCGTCCTCTTGTTCTTTGCACTTTCACTGGGAGCTACAATCCTGAGCTGCTAGTGATCAGCCATCTTGGATCTCTCCCCCCAAAAAGAATTTCTAATTCTAATTATAGTTTAGGATGGAATTTAAATATTTCAATTAAGAGTAGCAATTGTAATCATATTTTTTTCTTTAGAAAGGGAAAGTCAATTGCACATTTTTTTCCATCCCAAAAATATACTTTTGGAAAGATTTTTAAAAATCCACCATGGCATCCTATTTTCTTCCTAGTACTCACGGCCAGTTTCTAGCATCTTCTTTTCTTTGTCACTTTACTTGTATTGTCTCCATCCCAGACTATTGCATATGCCCTTAGCTGATCTTCCTGCCTTGTAAACTTTGCTTATTCAAATATGCTACTCTCTAAGCATACAGAATTTCAATTAAATAGGAGGAATAGGTTCAAATAATCTGTTGCACGATATGATGACTGTAGTTAATAACATACTGTATTCTTGAAAAGTATGGATATAAAGTGTTCTCACCATGATAACCATGTGAAGTAACTCATATGTTAAGTAGCTGGATTTAGTGATCCCACAATATAAATATTTCAAAACATTATGGTGCACATGATAAATACATACAATTTCATCTGCCAATTTAAATGTTTAAAAAATTATACTACACTGGTCTTTGCTGCAGGATTAATATTGAGAAAACACATTTTACTTGATCAATATCTAATATCGTTATCTGTCAAAGTACTTTTTCTACCTGAAATTTAATTGGAAAAGCTTACTCGTCCATAAGCCAGAGTGATTTCTGCTTTCCCTGAGCTTCTGGGCCACTCCTTTCTCTTACAGCCACATGGCAGTTAACCATGCCCACATTGTATCATAGTAATTTCTTATATGCTATGTGCACTCCAGCCCTCAGCAAATAACTGGGCTGGTGTGGTGGAAAATGCCAAGTTCAATACTTTGTAGATTATAAGCAGTCAGACATTTTATATTGAAATTCTGATATTGTGCATTTCAGGACAGCAAATCTTCTCCATGTTGTCTGTGAAGGTTTAGACAGAGTTTACTAAAAATATCCTACACCTTCACCTAACATTGAGAGTGACATAGGCTTACCAAATATTTGTTTTTAGAATCTTGTGTAATAAATTGTAGATTTTGAATGATAATATTATGAGAATATGAAGAAATAAAGCAGACTCAACCGATTGTCACCTGCTATTTTTAATTTTCTGTCAAATTTGTTGTAAGATATAACATTATAATTTTCAAAGAGGGAAAGAAAGGGTTCCTAGTTTATGCAGACACTGATTTTTCAGTATCTCCATGTTCTTAGTTCATGGATCCCAGTCTCTCAGATGTTTCTTGCTGTGCCGAATGCATAAACCCTGACGTTTGATGCCACTCAGCCTTTTCTCAATTCTAGATTTCTTTCTTAGCTTGCTAACTCTGTCTTGCAAACTGTCTAGGTCCCTAGATAAATGGAAATTATAGTAGAAAAAGATGAGGAATTGTTAAAAGGGACAGAAACAAAAACACTGAAAGCAGGAAAGACATACAGAGCATGCATTTCTTTGGAAGAGAGATTCAGAGACAGCAATGGCAGGAGACTCAAATGGCTTGTGAGTGACTGAAGCAAGGACTGTCTATCTACTCTACTGCAAAAATTAGCATATACTAAGTGCTCTTGCAACCAATAGCTTTGATAAAAATAAATATTTTTGAAATACATAGGGTTAACAAAGGAAAAGGCATGTTTGAGACCTTACCATATCTCTTGTATTTATTTTTATTTCCTTTCACTCCCCATAGACTCTTCTCCAGGTCTGTCATGATACCAGATGAGCACAGTACTTCACAGATTATAAGCAGTCAATAAATTATGAGTAGTGTCCACAACTAGGTTTTAGTAGAAGTCCCGGATTTGGGGGATATTTAGAACAGTGTTGTTTGGCAATGAAAATGATATTGTAAAATCTTATTCATATGTTCTATTATTCCACTCTTTTCTTACCATTCTAGATGATTATTAATCCTAGGAATTGAAGCAAGTTTTCCAATCTCCTGATATATTGTATATATGGTTGGGGAAAGGTAGTAAAGCAAACGTGAACATGTGAGGTAATTTTAGGATTTAACCTCAGTCTCTGTTGCAAGGACTGATCATTTAAGGTCTGTAAACTTGTTTATGATCACAGATTTACGTATGGTCGACACTATTACCTGCCCATTCTTCAGCCATTCCTCTAACCTTTCTTGTCAGTGAGTCCACTATCTCCTAGAAAGGCTAAAATGACCCATATTCATTTCCTTATTTTTTGAGGGAAGTAATCATCTAATCACGAGAACAATTTTTGCTCGGGAGCTTCTAGACATTTTTTTTTCCATGCAATAAAATGAGATATTGTTCTGTCTGCATTTATGTATGATTAGCTAAATAGGGACAGCCAACTTGTGACAGTGGAACAACCTAAAGACAAAAGTCATCATGTGGAGGATGGGACAACTGAATTGAAAACACTAGACTTCTGGATAATAGCTATTTGCTGGGGTATTAACCAACCTGGAACCACTGACTTTCTGATTTCTTGTAAAATGAGATAATAAGATGCTAGAGAACAGCTTTTGGTCAGCCTTTTACTTGCATCTCCAAAGTATCCTTACAAAAACAAATGGAATCCAAGTTTAGCTACCCTTAGGTGGCAGCATACAATTTTGCATAGGGCGCGATTCTAACTTCTAGACTCTAAGTTCAACTTTGCTTGTTGGTTTTTTGTATTTGGATTCTGCCATTCTCACTGGATTTAGGTTACTGGATTGTCTCTCTCTGCCACAAATGACTTATCTGGTTCAAATGGCTTTGGTGCCAGTGCGTGTTATGTACACGAGGATCCTTTCAGTTTTTGACATGTTTATCAAGCAGGACTTTAAAACAGCAAATATTAATTTATATACAAAGAAAATCAGTGTTTGAACTTAAATGATTGAAGTATGGTTTTACTTAATGATATATTGGTATTTCTTGCTACACATTTGACAGATTTGGGAATAAAAGTTGCTTCGGTCACTTTCATTATAAAGAGTCATATTTTAGAAGTGTCAACAGAAAGAGTCAACTTCTGTAAAATATTTGAAGAGATTTATTCTGAGCCAAATATGAGTGACCATGGCCCATGACACAGCCCTCAGGAGACCCTGAGGACATGTGCCCAAGTTGGTCAGGGCATAGCCTAGTTTTATACATTTAGGGAGACATGAGACATCAGTCAAATATATTGCTTGTCCCACCAGAAAGGTGAGACAACTTGCTTCCAGGTTATAGGTAGAATTAAACGTTTTCTTATTGGCAATCAGTTGAAAGAGTTACTATCAACAGAAAGGAAAAGGAATGTCTGGGTTAAGATAAAGAGGTGTGGAGACCAGAGTTTTATCATGCAGATGAAGCATCCATGAAATAGGCTTCAGAAAAAATAAATTGTAAATATTTCTTATTAGACTTAAAAAGTCATTTCTATCGGTAATTCTGAAAAGGAGGAGGGTGTGATGAGGCATGTCCATCTTCCAGCCCCCACGATGGCATTAACCAGTTTTTCCCATTAAATTTGGATTGCCCTGGCTGAGAGGAAGAATATGTTCAGGTGGTTGGGGGCCTTAGAATTTTTTTTTTTTTTTTTTTTTTTTTGGTTTACAGAAGGCATTGCTTCATCATAATGAATCTGAGATGGGAGTGAGCCTGGTATAGTGGAATGTTCAAACTCTGATATCCATTAGAGTTACACCAGCTTACAGCAACATTCTGATTCCACTACTTGATTGGCACATACATTTCATTGTAAAGCATGATATTTTATGTGTCAAGAAAAAGAGTCAGACTCTCTAAAATATTTGAAGAAATTTATTCTGAGCCAAATATGAGTGACCATGGCCCATGACACAGCCCTCAGGAGACCCTGAGAACATGTGCCCAGGGTGGTCAGGGCTGGCCAGTCATCCTGCTACATTAGTCCAGATGCAATCATATTGTATTGCTACCATTTTGAAAATATTATTTTGAGAAATAAATGAGATGCTATATTTAAAGTACTGGTGTGCTTTGCTAGACAGATAATAGGTGCCAAATACATAGTATATTAACTCCTCAGCACTCCCTCCAAATGAGATTGAAATGAAGAATTTTAGCTACTCTGTGAACCTGGTGGTTTTATTTTATTCCATACTCATAGCTTGCATGATGCTCTAATTGTGTCTTGTTTTCTTATTATTGATCACTGTAAGTTTTGTGGGGTAAAGAATCGAAACCCATTGTTTTCAAGAGAAAGCATAACTAAAACATCAGTGATTGATGCTTCTGTAGGAATATAGAGATCATTCTGGTCAAAGCCAAAATCAGACACATAGACTGAAGACGTAATTTGAAACATTAGAACACATAGTCTGTGTAGGGTCCAAACAAAGGTGGTAAAGTCAGAGATACAGTTTGGATTCTGAAATAGTGGAATGTATGTAAGTTTGATCACTTGAGATGGTAAAAGAGCAAATCAGGAGCATTTCAGAATGTTTGATAAAGTTTACATAGATAATGGACAGCAAGTGTAAAAGCAGAATTATTAATAATATTTAATTTTAGGAAATATTTGTGAAATTCTTTGTCCTACACTGTTATAATCATCAGGATCTGTATTATTATTATTATTATTTTTGCTACTCCAACTTTTGTTCAACTATATTATCCCAGAAATAATTTTTCCATGTCACAGAAAAGAATAAATCAGTTTAAAAACAGTAAAAAAAATAGTAAAATAAATATTTTACTTAACAAAATTATTTTCCTTTGGAAAACACATTATGAGAATCAAATTTTTATGACATTTTAAATATAGTGCTAAAATCTCCTGATGTTGCCATTAGAAGAGCTGGAGTCAGATATTTAGTGTCTTACCAGTTGTATGATCTTGGATATATTTAGAACTTACATTGGACCAATGTATCATCATCCATAAAATAGAAGTTGTTTACCTGCTTCAGAGAATGACTGCATTAAAGGAGAACATATGTGATATGGTTTGGGTATTTGTTCTGCCCAAATCTCAAGTTGAAAGGTAATCCCCAATTTCAGAGGTGAGGCCTGAGTTCTCATGAGATATGGGAGGTGTTTAAGTCATCTGGGTAGATTCTTCATGGGACTGTCCTAATGATAGTAAATGAGTTCTCATGAGATGCCGTGGTTTAAAGTAGGTGGCACCTCCCCTTCCTCTTTTCCTCCTTCTCTGGCCGTATGATATATCTGCTCCTGTTTTGCCTTCTTCCATGAGTAAAAGCTCCCGGAGGTCTCCCTGAAGCTGAGAAGATGCCAGTGCCGTGCTTGGACAGCCTGCAGAACTATGAGCCAATAACACCTATTTGCTTTATAAATTACCCAGTTTCAGATATTCCTTTATAGAAACAAAACAAACAAACAAAAAAGACAGCCAAACTCAGAAAATGTGTGAAAGTGCCTACATGTGCAGAGCCTGGGACATAATAGGCACATAGTAGATGTTTACTAAACCTAAATGTGTTATCCTTAAATTCAGTATTTGTCTTTTTTAATCCCATTTTCCCCAGCCTTGCAGAAAATCAGAATATTTATCTTTCAAAAATATGTTAGTCCTATAGTAATTCTGTTTTCATTTATCTTATCAAGTACTAAAGCTAACCTCAGGGGTAGGAAATGTATTTCAGTGGGTTCTGTTTTATTATTTTTTCTTGTTTTGTCTTCCATACAACTTTTCTTTGTATTCCTTTCCTCCCCCAATTGAGTCTCTATGATTTGCAGCTTTGGCCTGCAACCCCAATACATCTATTTATTTGGCTTACTAAGGCTATTGTGTAGAATTAATACTAATTAGGTAGTAAATATACTTCTGGTGATAGCATTATGGAACTCAGCTTATGAAACTATCAGGATACAGATGACATGAGCATTGTGAAATATCATTACTTCCATGGGTTGGTGCATGCAGTATAAGGTATGGAGCACAATGATAAAGCTAAACTTTAAAATAGGCATTTTTGCTGTGCACTTTTCAAATGAGAATACATTTCTGCTAATGGGAAAGATTGTAAAGCAATTCCCATTGCTACTCTGGGATTCAGTATCTTGGAATCATGCCTGGAAATAATGCATTGTAAGGATTGTATGAGATTATGGCCAAAATGAATTATGGCTACATTATTGGCAAATTCAGTGAGAAATTGGTTTTCCTTGAACTTTAAAGGAGGTAGGTTTTAGCAATAGTTCAAATGGCTTTATAGAGTTTATTCATTTTTTACTTCATTCAGATATTTAGAAAACTATTCTTGGCTCTGATTTTCTTTCTTCTTTTCTTCTCCTCTTTTGATAGTACACATTTGGATTTCAGCTAATGTATTTTAAATCTAACCAAATGCTGCAAACTTACAGTTTACATATTAATACATACAAATTGATGATATCTAAGACAATAATGTACATGATATGAAGAAATTGTCCAAAGTATTTGTTACGTTATCCTCACCAACACCATTAAGAAAGATACTTTAGTGATCTTGTGCTATATTTCTGGCACTATTCCAGGTTTTTTAGGATTTATATAACATGATGAAAGTAATTATGTTTCCTGATGAGAAAGTAGGGACTTTCTTTCAGGTTTACATACGTTTGTTGTCTAATTACTATTCTTATCATAATATTTATATATGTGATCTCTCAATTATTTATAGTAAATAATATTTACATATTAAGTGTAAGTAATACTGTTAAATTATATTAGAATATTATAAGCATTTTTTTAAAATAAAGATGGGGTTTCACCATGTTGGTCAGGCTGGTCTTGAACTCCCTACCTCAGGTGATCCGCCCGCCTTGGCCTCCAAAGTGCTTGGATTACAGGCATGAGCCACCACGCCCAGCCAAGCATTCTTTTTAAACCATTTCTAGTCAATATTTGAATTAGGGGAATAATAAATGGTTGCCTGGAATAATTAGATATTATTTTATAGTAGTAAATATAAATATACTACTATAAAAAAGTAGTATCACTATAAATCACTGTATAAATATAGTATATAGATATATACTACTTTTTTAGTATTAAAAAAGTAGTGTATATCTAATCACTGTATAGATATATACATTATTTATATTCATCTATGTTTGTACAATTATATATTTTTCCCTGAATGCTAAAATAAATGCATCCAGTGGGCCCAGATGAATTATTACCACTTTCTTTAACTCTCTTGCATTTAGAACGTTTTACATAATATTTAAAAAAAGAATATTACGATACAACAATTTCTTTTTGAAACACTTATTTAAAAAAGCATGTTAGGACTTGACTTTTTTTTGAGACAAAGATATTTTCTTCTTATTAAATGCATTTGTTCTTAATAAACTTTCCAAAAGAATTGCTCTTTTATAATATAAAACAGGACCCACAGAAGCAAAAGTAGGATTACTCCATGTTTCAGGAGCCTCAACTTTACTATACAGCAAGGGTTGCAATTCAGACACCATCTGTCTCACAGCTGCGAATCATTAAGCTTCAGCAACAACATTTCCCCATCTCAGTTCCTGATTTCTGCCAAGCAAGTAGGAAGTATTGCCTTTACCTTGTAGCAAATTCCTCAATTAGTAAATGGATATATGCTTCCATTTAAACTCCAAAATTTAGTGATTCTTTTTAGCTGAAAACAAAGCACTGTTGGCATCTAAATTAACATTGTATTTTGCTGATGATTTCTAAATTTGAATTGTTTTTAAATGCTACTTTTTAACTTAATTTTGCCTAACAATTTATGATGTAAAACACATGATATATTCTGGAGGAAAGCACATTGTTTCACTTTACCTGACCATGTTGGCATAGAAATGATCAAAAGCATTCACAAATATTCACTTTTGTTGCATTGCTGAGTGAGCGTATTTGTGTGATGTTAAAGAAATGAGCTTGGGCTGCATGTTGTTACATATGGTTTGCATTATGGGAACAGAATGTTAATAGGAAAAAAAAGGCAAAGCATTGGAAACATGAGAAAATTCCAGATTTATTTCTCTTTAAAAGAAAGTTTTTATTTTACTTCTACTAAGACAGGACATCTTTGTAACAGTACATATACTACATTTTTATCATTAAGTAATTATTATCTGCTGTTTATTTTATTAGATGAGTTCAGTGAATAGTTTCCAGCACTCAAAATGTGTTTACATTTTACGGATATTCTCATAAGTTTAAAAATGATTATTTTAATTTAGGCTTTTTGCTGTTTTTTCAACATTAATGTCAAAATTGAAAATACAATTTTAAAGTGTGCTTTGCCTGAACTTTGTAAAGTATGTAACTGTGAATTCTCTTCTTTTTTTCTTTATGGTTTATTCTTCTCTTTGATATCCCTGCCAGATTAAAATAGGAAAAAAATACATTTTTAAATTGCGTTAATGTAATTCAGATACATTGAAGCAGTTGGTTTCTATGTATGTGAGAAATATATCTGTCATTAACATACAGAAAATTAAAGCTTATTATGAAAGCAAATATAGACCTTAATTTGTGACAGTAAATATATTTTAAATAGGACATTTCTCTAGTGGAAGAAGTAAGCTTTGAAATGTAAAGATTTGCAGAATTAGGATGAATTATTTTATAATTGAATATTTTTATAATTTTGGATCATTAAAAATGTAAGTGTAAACACTGTAGCATTTAGTATTTTCTAATATGCACACTTAGCTTTCTCAATTGAAAAAGGTAGGAACCAACCAATCTTGTCATTCCCAGACTTGTGCCTTTTCTGTCTAGTTGTCACTAAATCTGAAGACTAGGCTTTGTGACTCCTCTTTTTATGTGTTGAGAATAAAGCAAAGAAAGAAAACACCAGATCCAGAAGCTAGTGTTTATTTCCATAGATGAATCAGAGAACCAGGAGATTTTTCACCTCCAGGTCACCGGCCTGAAAGCACATCAGGCCTAGGAGGATTCCACCTGACAACAATTTTAGGATATAAAAATGCAAAATAAAGAGATGGACTCAGATCACATAGTTCAAGTCTCCTTTGTAGATGCCAAGAATTATAAAGAGACTGTGTTTTTCCCCACATATTTCTGAACGTTTCAAACCTATGTTATTTAAGAATATTTTCTCATTTTATCTTCTGCAATTCTCACTCCTCAAGAATCTATAGAACTTTATTCCTGTATTTTCTATTATGAGCATAATAAATACACTGTTTATATGTCTTTCAAAACAACAAAAGTTAGATCCCTTGCCCTGCCCCAGCTGCGGATACTATGACATGTGCTTCTAGCTACTTAAGAAGCACTAGTTCAAAGCAATCCACAGTGTCATTTTGGGATATTATATGACAAGAATTGAGTTTCCCACGTTGTCTGTTTCTCCCACAGTTTCTAACAGAATTCTTGTTTATAGAGGTAGAATTTGAATATTTTATTAATACAGTAGGATATATTTCAATGGTAGCAAGCCATATTAAAACTATTAGCACTTACAACATTAAGTAGTAAATAACACAGAGAAATATGAAATACAGCTTTTTGGACTTGTTTGTAAAATAGTCAAGTTGAATTTCCATTTCTAACAAAAAGTGTATTTGCCCTTTTTTACTTTTTAAGGTAGGGTCTCACTGTGTTGCTGAGGCTGCCCTTCGACTCCTGAGCTGAAGGGATCCTCCCATCTCAGCCTCCCAAAATGATAGGATTAAAGGTGTGAGCCACTATACCCTTTTTTTAAATACAGAATTACTCACTTTTGTCTTTTATTTATCTACCACAGACATCTGTTTATGTGTTGATATAAGCCAATTTACAAAATGTTAATTTACAATTCTTTTAATTTTATGTGTGAGTATAGATATTCAAAGCACTGTTAAAATGGGGAGGAATTCCAGACTATAGATCTATTTAGAAATGTAAATGTTTAAAATAGTAATATTATTACTGTTCTTTAAAAGTATTTTATCCTAAAGTATTTTTTATTCTAGATCTTTTGCCCCCTTTAGGCCTTCATGGAAATGTTTACACGAGTGTCTTCATAGTAACACATTATATTTATACTTTTATAGGACTTGGAATTCATATAGATTGGTGGATATGATTCAGTACCCTTACCTCTTAAGATTTTGGACATTAAGCCAGAATTATGCAACAGCCTAAATATTTATCACAAATATTGGAGTATGTGGAGACTCTGAGTGTTCCCTTGGCTTTTCATTGAGTCAAGGCTAAATAATAACAGTTATTGACATATTCCAAGATGCAGAGAGCAATGGCCTATATGTGGTTTCGATTATTATCTTTTTCTCTGCATAAATTGCTCAAAAGAAAAAATTGCCCTTACTCGACTGCACTTCATTTTATGTGTAGTACGAGGGTGGGGGTGGGGAATAACTCCACTAAGTAAAACAGAGACCAGAAATATGAAAAGTGACAGGTCAAGATTTCCAGTCGGAAAAGATATTCTAGGTTACACGTGTGAATTTTGCTAGTTCTGTAGATGCTAATGCCTCACGTGCTTTTGGCCTTTCTCTCTCTTGTCTCCCCAGCCTAGACCTGCTCACTCCTTCTGGTAATGATGCAGCATTTTTTATCAGCCATTTTGCCACCTGGGGACTCCTACAACTGGCAATGCCCCCCTGCTCCCTAAGCATCACTAAGCCTCAGGCCTGCCACTGAAGGCACCCCACCCACTCAGCCTGCCTGTGTTATAGTTTGTACCTGTGTTTATTATAGCTTGTACCTGCTGTTCCCAAGCTCTTGTCCTATGTCCAGGAAGAATAACGATATGCTGACAATTAGAAGGATGAGGAGGGAAGATAATAATTTTATTGAGTGCTGGGACAGCTCTCAGCAGAGAGGGAATGTAGGGGTGATTCCCCACCCCTTCACTCTAGCCATTTTTCCCCCAGTGTGGTTTAGTCTGGGGTTTTTATAGGCACAGGATGGGGAGGGCATGATGATTAGTTTGTGAGTATGCAAAAAGGTTAAAACACAGGCACCACTCAAAGGTGGGCACAACAGTGTGAAAAACCAATTAGGGAAGGGTAGGTACATGTAGAATAGGTGAAGGGTGGGGGTCAGTCAGAGGAAAGTATGCCAGACAGGAAGACAGGTTCTCAATCTGGTCCAAGGCTTTACCCAGGACTCTCTTTGTCTTCAGGGTGGGGTTTCACTGGGGAACCACCTCTAGCTGCCTAGGCATTTTTCTGCCTCCTGCCTGATAGAGGATAGTAGATCAGGGTCAAAAGGGTCTAATTCAAATTGCACAAGAGGACTTACTGTTGAAAAGGATGGGGAAGTCCAAAACTGAGGACTACTGGTACTAATGAATTAAGAGAATCAATAATTGTAGCCACTGACCTTAGTTGTGATGAAATCCACTTTAAGCATAGGAACACTAAAGTGTATCTCTCTTCTACCTTGTATTTATGCTGCCCTGTTAGAAGAAAATTCAAGAAAACTTTTGGCTGGGCATGGTGTTTCATGGCTATAATTGCCACACTTTGGGAGGTGGATGTGGGAGGGATTACTTGAAGCTGAGTTCCACATCAGCCTGGGAAACATAGTGAAACCCCCATCTCTACCAAAAAAAAAAAAAAAATTTGCCAGGTATAATGGTGTGCTCCTGTAGTCCCAGCTACTCAGGAAGGTAAGGCAGGTGGATCACTTAAGCCTAGGAGTTTGAGGTTGCTGTAAGCTTTGATCACGCCACTGTACTCCAGCCTTGGAGGCAGAGTGAGATCCTGTCTTAAAAAATAAAACAAAATAAAATAGAAAATGTTCTTAGTCACAAATATATTCATATGACAGACAAAATGTACAAGTATTCATATGTGCATATTTCCCCTTTGGTCATTAATCTGTGAACAAGTTTCAACACTATGACAATTTAAAAATATTCCTAAAACAGTAAATTGCAAGTTAATATTCATGTTGGGTACATGATATGGTTTGGCTGTGTCTCCACCCAAATCTCATTTTGAATTGTAACTCCCACAATTCCCATGTGTCAGGGGAGGGACCCAGTGGGAGATTATTGAATTATGGGGGCAGAGCTTTCCTGGGCTGTTCTCATGATAGTGAATGAATCTTGAGATCTGATGGTTTTAAAAATGGGAGTTTCTCTGAACAAGCTCTCTTTGCCTCCTGGCATCCACATAGGATGTGACTTGCTCCTCCTTGCCTTCTGCCGTGATTCTGAGGCCTCCCCAGCCATGTGAAACTGAGTCCAATTAAACTGCTTTCTTTTGTAAATTTCCCAATTTCAGGTATGTCTTTATTAGGTGTGAGAAAATGGACTAATACAGTAAGTTGGTACCAGTAGAATGAGGGCACTGCTGAAAAGATAACTGAAAATGTGGAAGCAACTTTGGAACTGGTTAACAGGCAGAGACTGGAACAGTTTGGAGGGCTCAGAAGGAGACAGGAAAATGTGGAAAGTTTGGAACTTCTTAGATACTTGTTGAATGGCTTTGCCCAAAATGCTAACAGCAATATGGACAATAAGGTCCAGGCTGAGGTGGTCTCAGATGGAGATGAAGAACTTGTTAGAAACTGGAGCAAAGATGACTCTTGTTATGCAAAGAGACTGGTGGCATTTGGCCTCTGCTCTAGGGATTTGTGGAACTTCAAACTTTAGAGGGATGATTTAGGGTATCTGGAAGAAGTTTCTGAGCAGCAAAGCATTCAAGAGTTAACTTGGGTGCTGCTAAAGGCATTCAGTTTCAATTGGGAAACAGAGCTTAAATGTTTGGAAAATTTGTAGACTGACAATGCAATAGAAAAGAAATCCCATTTTCTAAGGAGAAATTCAAGCCAGCTGTAGCAGTTTGCTGAGTAACGAGGAGCCAAATGTTAATCACCCAGAATCAATGAGGAAAATGTCTCCAGGGCGTGTCAGAGACCTTTGCAACAGCATCTCTCATCACAGACCCAAAGGCCTAGGAGGAAAAAGTGGTTTTGTGGGCTGAGCCTGGGGTCCCTGCGCTGTGTGCAGCTGCAGTCTAGGGACTTGGTGCCCCGTATCCCAACCGCTCCACCATCACTGAAAGGAACCAGTGTAGCGCTCAGGCTATGGCTTCAGAAGGTGTAAGCTTTAAGCTTTGGCAGCTTCAACATGGTATTGAGCTCATGAGTGCACAGAAGTCAAGAACAGAGGTTTGGGAACCTTTTCCTAGATTTTAGAATAGGTATGGAAAGGCCTGGATGCCCAGGTAGAAGTTTGCTGTAAGAGCAGGGTTGTCATGGAGAACCTCTGCTAGGGCAGTGAGGAAGGGAAATGTGGGGTGGGAGCCCCCCAACAGAGTCAGTACTGGGGCACTGCCTAATAGAGCTGTGAGAAGAATGCCACTTTCCTCCGGATCCCAGAACAAGAGATCCACTGACAGCTTGCATTGTGCGAGTTATACTTATCTTACCTTTGGATTACAGTCATCATAAGGTCATGATAATTTTACAGAAATTTAAACTTCTTACCTCTTCCATTCACTCTTCCGTTTAAGATGATTATTTTCTGCCTGAACAACCATCCTTTTCTGTTCTTGAGTCCTTATACCCTGTCATCATACTCAGAGCTAATACCTACTCCTTATTTACTGAGAAAATACATGTAATTAGAAGATAAATTCTACATTTTCCCATCACCCAGTCTACCAAACTATTAGGTATTTTAATATGTTTCCATAAGTCAGCCTTCCCTTCTCTATGCTGAGTGAATTGCTTCTGTTCATCTAGGGACAGGGCCTTCTCTTTGACCATATTTCCTCTTGCTTCCTCAAAGAATTTCTTCTTGCACTTAACGCTCTCTCTTTTCTGCATCATCAGTTTTCTTCTGTTAACATAATTTTCCCATCAGCATAAATATATATTCAATAGTTCCCCCCAAAAATGTCTAGTTTTGAGTCTATGTCACCCTCCATTTCCTATCTCATTTCTCTGTTTCCATTTAAAGCAAAATTCCTTCAGTTTCTCTACTTCTTTTCTTCATTTATTTTAACCAGTCAACTATTCTAGCCCTGTGTCCTCTGAAAATACAATGCAAATGTCTACCCACACTAGTCAGGTGATTTTATTTTTATTTTTAATTTTTGTAGGTCCATAGTAAGTATGTATATTTATGGGGTACATGAAGCATTTTAATGCAGGCATGTATGCATAGTAATTACACCATGGAAAATGGGCTATCCATTCTTTCAAGCATTTATCCTTTGTGTTATAGACAATCTAATTATACTCTTAACTATTTAACAATATAAACAAATTACTACTGGCTATAGACATCCTGTTCTGCTATCAAAAGTCTTATTCATTCATTCTAATTTTTTTTTGTACCCATTAACTCTCTCCACCTCCCTCACAGCATTTTACCCTCATCCCTATACTCTGCTTCCCATCACTTCTCATCCTCTGGTATCCACGATTCTACTGTCTGCCTCCCTGGGTTAAAGTGTTTTGATTTTGAGATCTCACAAATAAGTAAGATCATGAGATGTTTGTCTTTCTGTGCCTGGACTATTTCATTAAACATAATGACTTCCATTTCCATCCATTTGTTGCAAATGACTGTATCTCATTCTTTTTACAGATGAATATTACTCAACTGTGTATGACTGCCACATTTCTTTTTATCCATTTATCTGTTGATACGTACTTAGGTTGCTTCCAGTTCTTGCCTATTGTGAACAGAGGTGCAACAAACATGAAAGTGCAGTTACCACGTTGATATACTGATTTCCTTTCTTTTCAGTATATACATAGCAGTGGGATTGCTGGAACATATGGTAGCTCTATTTTTAGTATTTTGAGGAAATTCCAAACTGTTCTCCATAGTGGTTGTATTGATTTACATTTCCACCAACAATGTAGGAGGGTTTCCTTTTCTCCACATTCTTGCCAGCATTTTTTATTGCCAGTCTTTTGGATATAAGCCATTTTAATGGGAGGGAAAGAATGTAATTTCTGAGGCTACAGCAACTACATCTTTTTCATATGCCTATTTATCATTTTTGTGTCTCCTTTTGAGAAATATCTATTCAAATATTTTGCTTATTTTTTCATCAGATTATTAGATTTTTTTCCTACAGAGTCGTTTGGGCTCCTTATATATTCTGGTTATTAATCTCTTGTCAAATGGGTAGTTTGTAAATATTTTATCTCATTCTGTGGGTTGTCTTTTCACCTCGTTAATTGTTTCCTTTGCTGTGTAGAAGCTTTTGAACTTTGTTCATTTGTTCATTTTGCTTCGGTTTCCTGTATTTGTAGGTTATTACTAAGGAAATTTTTGCCCAAATCAATGTCCTGGTTGTTTTCCCCAATGTTTTCTTGTAGTAGTTTCATAATTTGAAGTCTTAGATTTAAGTATTTGCCTATATTGATTTGATGTTTGTATATGGCAAAAGATAGGGGTCTAGTTTCATTCTTCTGCATATAGATATTCAGTTTTCCCAGCACCATTTATTGAAGAAACTGTCTTTTTCTCAGTGTATGTTCCTGGCACTTTTATACAAAATATGTTTACTGTAGGTGTGTGGATTTGTTTCTGGGTTCTCTATTATGTTTCATGTGTCTATGTGTCTGTTTTTATGCCAGTACCATGCTGTTTTGGTTGCTATAGTTTTGCAGTACAATTTGAAGTCAGGTAATATGATTCCTCTATTTTTGTTCTTTTTGCTTAAGATAGCTTTGGCTACTGTGGGTCCTTTGTGGTTTCATATAAATTTCAGGATAGTTGTTTTCTATTTCTTTGAAGATTATCATTGTTATTTTGATAGAGATTGCATTGAATCCGTAGATTGCTTTAAGGTAGTATGTACATTTTAACAATATTGATTCTTTCAACCCATGAACATGGAGTATCTTTCCATTTTCTGGTGTTTTCTTTAGCTTTTCTCATTGGTGTTTTATATTCTTCAATATAGAGATCTTTCAATTCTTTGGTTAAGTTAATTCCTAGTTATTTAAATTTACCTGTGTCTATTGTAAGTGGAAATCTTTTTTTTTTTTTTGACTTTTTTTAGTTTGTTTACTGTTGGCATATAAAAATGCTGTTGAATTTTTTATGTTGATTTTTGTGTTTGAAATTTTACTGAATTTATGAATTCTAATAGTTTTGTGTGTGTGTGTGTGTGTGTGTGTGTGTGTGTGTGTGTGTGTAGTGTTTAGGTTTTTCCAAATGTAAGTCCTTTTCATCTGCAAACAAAGATAGTTTGACTTCTTCCTTTCCATTTTTTATGCTCTTTATTTCTTTCTCTTGTCTGATTTCTCTAACTAGGACTTCCAGTAATGTTCGAAATAACAGTGGTGAAAGTGTGCCTCCTTGTTGTATTCCAGATTTCAGAGGAAAGGCTCTATTCAGTTTAATACTAGCTGTGAGTTTGTCATATATGGTTTTTATTATGTTGAGGTATGTTCTTTCTATACCCAGTTTTTGAGGGTTTTATTTTTTATCATGAAGAGATGTTGAATTTTATCAAATGCCTTTTCAGTATCAATTGCAATAATCATGTGGCTTTTTTCCTTCCGTCTGTCTGTATGATGTAGCACATTAATTTATTTGCATATGTTAAACCATTATTGCATCCTAGGGGTAAATCCCACTTGGTCATGATGAATACTCTTTTAAATGTATTGTTGAATTTGGTTTGCTACCATTTTGTTGAGGATTTTTGCATCAATATTCATCAGTGATACTGGTCTACAGTTTTATTTTATTTTAATTTATTTATTTATTTATTTTGGACATGTCTTTGTCTGGTTTTATCAGGATAATCCTGTCCTCCTAGAATGAGTTTAGAAGTATTCCCTCCACTTCTATTTTTTCGAATAGTTTGAGTAGGATTGGTATTAGCTCTTCTTTAAATGTTTAGTAGAATTCAACAGCAAAGCCATTGGGTCCTGGGCTTCATTTTACTAGGAGGCTCTTTTTTTTTTTTTTTTTTTTTTTTTTTTTTTTTTTTTTTTTTTTTTTTTTTTTTTTTTTTTTTGAGACAGAGTTTTGCTCTTGTTGCTCAGGCTGGAGTATAATGGCATGATTTCAGCTCACCCCATCTTTTGGCTCACTGCAGCCTCTGCCTCCCAGGTTCAAGTGATTTTCCTGCCTCAGTCTCTCGAGTACTTGGGATTACAGGTATGCACCACCATTCCCGGCTAATTTTGATTTTTAGTAGAGGTGGGGTTTCTTCATGTTGGTCAGGCTCATCTCAAACTCCTGACCTCAGGTGATCCACCTGCCTTGGCCTCCCAAAGTGCTGGGATTATAGGCATGAGCTACTGTGTCTGGCCCTGGGAGCCTTTTAATTATGGCTTTAGTCTTGTTACTTGTTATTGCTCTATTCAGGTTTTGAATTTCTTCCTGATTCAATCCTGGTAGGTGGTATATGTCTAGGAGTTTGTACATTTGTTCTAGATATAGTAGCTCATAGTAGCCACTAATCCTTTGAATTTCTGGGATAGCAGTTGTAAAATGTTCTTTTTCATCTCTGGTTTTATTTACATTGTCTTTATTTTTTCTCAGTCTGCATAAAGATTTCTCAATTTTATTTAACATTTCAAAAAATATTTTTTGTTTCATTGATTTTTATATATTTATTAAACTATATATATATATATAGTTTTTTATTTTAATTTCATTTATTTCTGCTTGATCTTTATTATTTCTTCTCTTCTACTGATTTTAAGTTTGGTTTGCTCTTGTTTTTCTGGTTCCTTAAGATGTCTGATTACATTATTTATTTGAGGTTTTCCTTCTTTTTTTGTTGGAGTCACTTACATATAAACTTCCTGCTTAGTACTGCTTTTGCTATATCCTATGTGTTTTGATATGTTGTGTTTTCATTGTCATTTGTTTCAGCTTTCTGCTTAGTTTCCTCATTGACTCACAGGTCATCTAGGAGCATGTTGTATGATTTTTATGTCTTTGTATAGTTTCCAAATTTTCTCTTGTTATTCATTTCTACTTTTATTCCATTGTGGTCAGAAGAGGTACTTGATATTATTTCAATTTTTTGAATATTTTAAGATTTGTTTTGTGACTTAGCATATGGTTTATCCTTGAGAATGTTTCATATACTGCAGAACAGAAGGTGTATTCTGCAGCCATTGGATGAAATGTTCTGTAAATACCTGTTAGCTCCATTTGGTCTAGAGTGCAGTTTCTAGTTTGAAGTTTCTTTGTTTATTTTCTGTAGAAGACATTTCCAATGCTGACAGTGGGGTGTTTAAGTCTCCAGCTATTATTAGATTAAAGTCTATGTCTTTAGTTCTGATAATATTTGCTTCATATATCTGGGTGATCCAGTGTTGGGTGCATATACATTTAAAAGTGTTATACCCTTTTGCTGAATTGACCCCTTCATTATTATATAGTGAACTTCTTTGTCTCTTCTTAATAGTTTTTTCCTGTTTTGCTTTTATTGAAGGTGATTTTTTCTGGTGATATGATTTAGTTTCTTGTTTTTAAATTTTTTTAATGTATCCATTACATAGTTTTTTGCTTTGAGGTTATCATGAAGCTTGCAAACACTATCTTATAACCCATTATTTTTAAGCTGATATAACAAGGAAATAAAACTTATAAAGACTCAATGCCACAACTTCATACCCCTGTTTTCTTTTAATTTTTTTGTTACAACTTATATATTATTGTTTTATTTTTTCTTAAAAATCTGTTGTAGTTATTATTTTTATTGGATTATTATTTAGTTTTTTTCCTAAGAGTAGTTCATATACGATAAATACAACATTATAATATTCTCTTGTTTTTCTATGTACTTACAAGTGACTTTTGTACCTTCAAGTGAGTATTTATTGTTCATTAACATCTTTTTCTTTATGATTTAAGTACTCCCTTTATCACTTCTTCTGGGACAGGTCTGGTGTTGATGAAATCCCTCAGCTTTTGTTTGTCTGGTAAAGGGATTATTTCTCCTTCAAGTTTGGAAAATATATTTGCCAGATAAATTCTAGTAAAAATACATTTTTGCCTTAAGCACTTTAAATATGTCATGCTATGGTCTCCTGGCCTATAAAGTTTCCACTATCTCACTATCTGCTGCCAGAAAAAGACAGCAGCAAAGTCTGCTGTCAGATGTATTAGATCTCAATTTTATGTGATTTGTTTATTTTCTCCTGCTGCTTTTAGCATCCTTTTTCATCCTTGACCTTTGGGAGTTTGATTAAATGCCTTAAGGGACTCTTCTTTGAGTTAGATCTGCTTGATGTTCTATAAGCTTCTTTTACTTGGTTATTGATATATTTCTCTAGGTTTGGGAAGTTCTCTGTTATTATCCCTTTCTACTCTTGTCTTTTTCTCTACGTCCTCTTTAAGGCAGTAACTCTAAGATTTGCCCTATTATGGCTTTCTAGATGCTGTCCGTGTGCTTGATTGTTTTTTCTTTTCTTTTTCCTTTTCTCTCCTCTGTGAACTTTCAAATAGTCTGTCTTCAAGCCCATTAATTCTTTCTTTTGCTTGATCAATTCTTCTATTAAAAGACTCTGACACATTCTCTGGTGTGACATTTGCATTTTACAGCTCCAGAATTTCTGCTTGATTCTTTCTAATTATTTCAGTATCTTTGTTAAATTTATTTAATAGAATTCTGAATTCCTTCTCTGTGTTATCTTGAATGTCTTTGAGTGTTCTTCATTCAGATATTGTGAATTCTCTTCCAGAATTCAAAGGTCACATGTGATGCCTTGTTTAGTTTATTTTGTGAGGTCATCTTTTCCCGGATCAACTTGATAGCTGCAGATGTTCATGTGTCTGGCCATTGAAGAGTTAGGTATTTATTGTAGTCTTCACAATATGGGCTTGTTTGCATGCATCCTCCTTGGGCAGGCTTTCCAGATATACAAAATGACTTAGGTTTTGTGATCAGAGCTGTATCTTCTTTAGGGCAGACCTCAAGTTCCCTAATGCTGTGGTTCTTATAGACTCATAGAGGTACTGTACTGATGGTCTTGGACAAGATCCTGAAGAATTCTCTGCAATACCAGGCAGACTCTTGTTCTCTTCCCTTACTTTCTCCCAAATAAACAAAGTCCCTCTTTCTTCTCTGAGCCACCTGGAGTGGAGGGTAGAGTAACACCTCACCCCTGTATTCACCACCCATAGCTTCCACAGGGTCAGACCTGAAGCCAGCACAGCACTGGTTCTCACCTAAGGCCTGCTATAACCACTCCCTGGCTACTGCCTACTTTTGCTCAAAGCTCTGGGGCTCTACGATCAGCAGGTGGCAATGCCAGCAGGGCTGTGTTCTTCCCTTCAATGCTATGAGTGGCCCTAGGACCTAGATGAGTTCAGAGGTGCCACCTGGGAGCCAGGGACTACAGTCAAAAACCTTAGAAGTCCACTTGTTGTTCTGTTGTCCTGTGGTTGAGCTGGCACTCAAATCATGAGATACAGTCCTCCCACTTTTGCCTCCCCTTTCCAAAGGCAAAAGAACCTCACCATGTGGCCGCTGCCACCTCCGGCATGTGGGGAGTACTGCCAGATTACTGCCAGTGTTCCCTAAGGTCTGAAGGCTCTTCAGTCAGCTTCTGGCGAATGCTGTCAAGCCTGAGACTCGCCTTTCATGGTAGTGGGCTTCCTCTCTGCCCCAGAGCAGGTCCAGAAATGCTATCGAAGAGTCAAGGAATCAGGGACCCCAGGAACCCACTTCATGCTCTACCACCCTGTGGCTGAGCTGGTACCCAAGGTGCAAGACAAAGTCCCCTTTACCTTTCCTCTACTTCTCTCAAGCAAGAGTCTTGCCCTGTAACCACCATAGCTGCAAATGTGCTGAGTCTCACCTGAAACCTACAAGTCTTATGGTCTCACCCAATGTTCTTGATGCAGTGTCTGGGTATTGCTTCTGGTTATTACTCTGGTTACTTTTTTGTTAGCATGCTACAAATCTTGCCATGACTGAGTTCTTCCCTTCAAGACAGTAGGTTCCCTTCTGGTACATGGCGTTTCTAGAAATTTCATCAGGGAGCTAAGATCTGAACAGAGACTGTAAGACTGACTGGTGTCCTATCCTGCTGTCGCTGAGTCGGTATCCAAGATTCAAGACAGAGTCCTCCCCAGTCTTCCCTCTCTGATCCTCAAGCAAAAGGAAGGGGTCTCTTTTGGAGCCACGAACTATGCAGCCTGGAGTAGGTGGAGGGGTGATGACAGCAGTCTCTTAGCAGTCTTGGCTGTTGTCTCAGTAGGACATGACCCCTCTCTCCTTCAGATCACTGACTGTGGGCCCAGAGCACTTTAGCTCATGATGGGAAGGCTTAGCGGAACTGAAGTTTCTAACACTGGGTTTAGCGATTCCTGTCTGTGTAGGGCTTGTTTAAATTCTCCTCCTTTGGCGAGCATCACCTGAGTTTGGCCTGGTTTTGCTTTCCACTATAACGAGGGCAGCACTGAGCTCAATGCCTCACAATTGCTAGCTCTTCTTCTCCCCAGTGCACAGCAATGGTCAGAAACACCAGGCTGCCTCTCTGAACCCATGCTTCTATTGCTTCTATGGAGGGATTGGGGAGGGGTGGAGTCTGAGATTCAAGACTTTTTTTCCATTGCCTCCTTCAGCAGTATGAAGGTAAAACCAGGTAGCGTGAATGCTCGCCTGATTTTTGATTCTTACGAAGTTGTGTGTGTGTGTGTGTGTGTGTGTGTGTGTGTGTGTGTAGATAGTTGTTAACTTGGTGTCCTCACTGGGGAGACAATCGGGGAGCCTTCTATTTTGCCATTTTGCTGTACCCTCTCCCTAGTCAGGCTATTTTAGTAGCTGTCCTCTGAAACTGCAATGCAAAGATCACCAATTATCTCCATGTTCTGAAACTAACGGCCATTTTTCAGGCTTTCTCTTTGTAGAGCTCTCAAAATCATTTAATCATTTTTTTCTTTTGATAAAAACATTCTTCATTTGGATACCAGAAGTGCATACCTTGCTGGTTTTTATTTTACCTCAATAGCTGTTTCTTATCTATCTCTAGCTTGCTCTTCTTATTCTACCTATAAATTTGGCATGCCTTTAGGCTCAAATATCACTTATCTGTGTACACATACTTCTTAACTAATCTTGCCATGTAATAGCTGGTTACTTGATAAGTAAAATCTCTATTCCTACCCTACCTACCAGACCAGGACTCATATATCCAGCTACTAACTCAGCATCTCATCTATGATGTCTGGTAGGTATCTTAGAACTAACATATTCAAAACAAAAGTCTTGACAGGTGTGGATACTCACCACTATACTAATGAGGAAAAGCTTCAAAACAGGAGTCTTGAATTCTTCCTTTCAAACTTTGCTTTCCCTAAGTGTCCTTTTCTTAATAAATGGCACTATGATTCAGTCAGTTAAGAAGAAAAAAACAGTAATAGGTGTCCTTGAATTTCCTTTCTGTTACCCTCAATATTCATCCATCAATTAGACTGGTCATGTTTCTCTTCGAAATATAAATCATACAAGACTGCCAAGGGTCTGGGGACATGACACAGCAGAAAACACCAAAAAGTTTATGGCAAAAGTTAAAAGAGAAATCTCTCATTATTTTCAAGAGTTGGAGTGAGAAGGATAATAATGTTAACTCTCAGGGGTTGGGAAGACCTGGAATTAAACTGGAATAAAGAGTAGAGGGCTCTTGTTGCTATTGAAGCAACCTTCTCTTTCTGCCTGGAAGTGTTGCATATTTTTTCTCTGCCCATAATATTCTTAATTTATTATAACATAGGTAGGTGTGAAACTTACAGTTTGAGATTTTTTGTAATCTTTGTTAATTCTCTGAAATTTCTCTCCATAATTTTTTCAATTATATCCCCCTCTTTGTTTATATTTTTCTCTATAATATTCTCGGTATCAAGATTTTGTCAGTTTTATTTCATATATCTTAGTATTTCTTTGATAAATATCTTTGCTTTTTTTGTAGTTACCAAGGTAAATTTCTTCACTTTATCTTTGAACTCAGTAACACATCTGTAAGCTGTGCATGCCATTCGCCAATCTAGGCCATTTATCATTGCTTTAAAAGATCTCAACTATTATATTTCCTACTAATATCTTCCATGGGGTTCACTTATTGATAACTTATTTTTTTCTCATTTACAAATATCTTTCCCTTTGTTTTTAGGCATATTGACATACAAGATAGTAAATAAACATTTTAAAAGATATGAATAAATAAATGATTAAGTCAATCAAATGATGACTCTGTAACAGGTGGTTTAGTGATCACTTTATGAATTTATCAGAGACTACCAGTCATTGATGATGTAAATGAAATGTCTGATTAAGTGATGAATTGAATTAGATACTAACATAATTTCATTCTGTTCTTAGGATTTTTTTCCATAAAATGCTTAACGTAAATAAACAAAATTGCCCTATTTCCTTTATTAGAGTCCATTTATCTTTCATTTTTGGTATCAGAACAATCATGGTGTTTGCTTGACTTCAATGAAACTTTTGTCTGAAAACATGTATGACTGAATGAAATTGTTCATTTATATTGCTTCAAACATATTTATTATTTTAATGGATTTCTTTTGTTTAGTAGAACTGTTTATGTCAGAGAATGATCATTGCTATTATCATTGTTAACTTGTTTACAATATTTTCCATGATGAAAATATTCATTGTTTTTATTTATATAGGTTTCATAATATTGTGTGATATGTGTAATAAAGGAAGAGTATAATTTGGTTACTCAGATGACTGGATAACTTTAGGGAATTTCCTTAGTCTAAAAATATCTTCAGAGTTATTAAAGATTATTTTAAAATTGACATACATTTGAAATAAATTTGAGAGCTAATATATGTGTCTATAAATCAATAAAGTATATATGATTTTACAAAACTTGATTTGCTCATTTGATTGGTAATTCAACAGATATTAACTGTAGATGTGTACTTGACACTAGAGAAGCCAAGATAACACCATTATTTTGAAAAAATCTAAATTTATTTACTTTTCTAGGACATCTATTTCAATTCATTTGAGGGAATAGTTTTTATGATGAAATGAAAGCACTCATTAGTGTGAGAAATTGAGAAAGCTAGCTCCTTTTCAGTGGATATTTTGAAAGGAAAATTTGAAAATTAGTTCAGCAAAATAGGTTGCGGTTAGTTGCCAGAAATCTTTCCAAATACAATTGAGTAAATTGTCAAATGAAAAAAAAAAAAAAAAAAAAAAAAAAAAAAACAAAAACAAACAAAAAAAAAAACAAGTCTGGACTTAGGTAAATAGAGACTTTGTTTGAAAGGATGTTTGCAACAAGGGGAGGGGGACAATTGCAATAAGGAAAATATGCCAAGAATAAGATCAGCAATTGTCTCAAAGGTTAAGCAGCAAAGTGTTTGTTTTGTTTTGCTTTGTTTTAGGGAATAGTAAGCAAGACTAGAAAGAATTGGATGTAAGAAAGTAGGACAAATGAGGGTGGTATGATTAGGGATAATAGCTCAGAGAATGATGTACTCTGTAAAACAGAGTCAGCCTGTTATTAAGAGAGGCTGTAAATGAAGGGTTGAGGCTACTGAGACCGCATATGGGTTAGAGTTTGGGGGCCTGGGAGGAAGGAGTAAAGCTTAACTAAAGTTTCGTTAATTCGAGGTAGCAAATATTTTGTCCCGTTTGGTCAGTTTCCCAAACAGTTCAGCTAATCATTTATAAAGCAAAGAATGGAATTTTGGAGGTCTATGTCTTTCCTTGTCATAGATACAAAAAGGAAGTATCCTGCATCTCATCTAACTCATATGGGGAAGGGTTCCTTGCAATAAGTTGTTTCTGGAACAAGAAGGTGTGGGGTAATTGCTTTAACTTTTGCTTTTTTCCCAGGATGACAAGTGTATTACTCCTTTCTCACATTGCTATAAAGAGATACCTGAAACTGGATAATTTATAAAGGAATGAGGTTTAACTGGTTCACAGTTCTGCAGGATGTGCAGGAAACAGTGGTTTCTGCTTCTGGGGAGTCTTAAGGAACTTCCAATCATGGTGGTAGGCAAAGGGGACGTGAGGCATCTCACATGGTGTGAGCAGAAGCAAGAGAGAGTGAATAACAGTGGTGAAAGTGTGCATCCTTGCTGTGTTTCAGATTTCAAAGGAAAGCTTCCAGTTTCTCTTCGTTCAGTATGATATTAGCTGTGAGTCTGTCATATATGATTTTGATTATGTTGGAATTAGGTTTCTTATATACTCATTTTTATGGTTTTTATCATGAACGATGTTGAATTTTATCAAATGCTTTTTTTAGCATCTATTGAAATGATCATATGGTTTTTAATCCTTTGATCTGTTTGTATGATATAGCACACTGATTGATTTGCATATGTTGAATGATTCTTTCATCCCAGTGATAAAATCCCACTGGGGAGTCACGATGAATGATCTTTTTAATGTATTGTTGAATTTAGTTCACTAGTCCTTTGTCGAGGATTTTTACGTTAATATTCATTAGTGATATTGGCTTATAGTTTTCTTTTTCTCAGATGTGCCTTTGTCTGGTTTTAGAGTCAAGGTAATACTGGCCTCATAGAATGAGTTTGGAAGTATTCCCTCCTTCTCTATTTCTTGGAATACTTTGGGTAGTGTTGGTATTAGTTCTTTATATGTTTGGTAGACTTGAGCAGTGAAACCATCAGGTCCCAGTCTATTCTTTACTGTGAGACTTTTTATTACAGCTTTGTTTGATCTCATCATTTGTTATTGATTTGCTCATGTTTTGAATCATCTTCTTGGTTCAATCTTGATACATTGTGATACATTGTATGTTTCTAGGAATTTGTCCATTTATTCTAGATTTTTCCAATCTATTGCCATATAGTTGCTCTAATCATAGTAGCCACTAAAGATCTTTTGAATGTCTGTGGTTTCAGTTGGACAATCTACTTTTTTGTGTGTCTGATTTTATTTATTTGGATGTTTTCTCTTTATTATTTCTTTTCTTCTACTAATTTTGGGTTGCTCTTGCTTTCCTAATTTTTAAGATGTATCATTAGGTTGTTTGTTTGAAGCTTTTCTTCTTTTTTGATGGAGTCACTTCTGGCTATAAACTTCCCTCTTAGTACTGCTTTGGCTGTATTCCATAGGTTTTCATATATTGTGTTTCCATTGTCATTTGTTTCAGGAAAATTTCCAATTTCCTTCTCAATTTCTTCACTAACCCACTCATCATTCTGGAGCATATTGTTTAATTTCCACATGTTTGTATAGTTTTCAGAATTCTTGTTATTGATTTCTAGTTTTATTCAGTTTTGGTCAGAGAAGATGTTAGATATTATTTCAACTTTTTTGACTGTTTTAAACTTTTCTATGACCTAGCATGTGATTTATCCTTGAGAATGATCCATTCACTGAGGAAAATAATGTATATTCTGCAACCATTGGATTAAATGTTTTGTAAATATCTGTTGCCTCCATTTTGTCTAAAGTGCAGATTAAGTTTGAAGTTTCTTTGTTGAGTTTCTGTCTGAAAGCTCTGTTCAGTGCTGAAAAGTGAGATGTTGAAATCTCCAGCTATTATTGTATTGGAGTGTAACTCTGTATTGTTAAAATTGTTATATCCTCTTGCTGAATTGACCACTTCATTATTATATAGTAACCTTTCTTTCCTTCTTTTGTAGTTTTTGCCTTGAAATCTATTTTATCTGAAATAAATATAGCTACTCCTACTCTTTTTTAGTTTCTATTGTCATAGAATAGCTTTATACCTTTATTTTTAGTTTATGATTGTCTTAATGGATGAATTCCATTTCTTGTAGGCAGCAGATCAATGGCTGTTCTCCCCCTACTACCCCATGTTTCGCCACTCTATGTCTTTTGATTGGAGAGTTTAGTCCATTTAGATTCAATGGAATTATTGATAACTAAGGACTTACTCCTTCCAGTTTATTACTTGTTTTCTGGTTGTTTTGTCATCTTATCCTCCTTCTTTTTTTCCTTCCTGTCTTTCTTTTATTGAATATTCTGTCTGGTGATACGATTTAGTTTTTGGCTTTTTATTTTTTGTGTATCTCTTGTATGTTTTTTAGTTTGAGGTTACTACGAGGCTTGCAAGTACTACTTTATAACACATTATCTTAAACTGATAACAACTTAACACTGTTTGCATAAACCAACTGACAAGCAAAAAGAAATGAAATAAAAACTCTACATCTGAACTATGTCACTGCTTTATAACTTTTTGTTATTTCCCTTTATATCTTAAGGTACTATGTCTTGAAAAGTTTGCAGTTATTATTCTTGATTGTTTCAGGGTTTAGTCTTTCCACTAAAGAGTAGTTTACACACTACTTACAGTGTCACAATATTCTGTTTTTCTGTGTAATTACTATTATCAGTGAGTTTTTTTTTTTTTTTTTATCTTTGGTGATTACTTATTGCCCATAAATGTTCTTTTCTTTCTTACTAAAGTACTTGCTTTAGCATCTATTCTAGGAGAGATCTGGTGTTAAGGAAATACTTCTGCTATTGTTTGTCTGGGAAAGTCTATATCTCCTTTAAGTTTAAAGTATATTTTCACTGGATATGCTATTCTGGGTTAAAAGATGGTTTTTTTCCTTTAGCAGTTTAAATATGTTACGACATTCTCTCTTGGCCTATAAGGTTTCCAAAGAAAAATCTGCTGCCAGATGTATTGGAGCTCCATTGTTTGTCGTTTGCCTACATTCTCTTGCTGATTTTAGCATCGTTTCTTTATCCCTGATCTTTGGAAGTTTGATTATTAAGTCTTCTTTGTGTTAAATCTCCTTGGTGTTATATAACCTTCTTGTGCTTGGATACTGCTTTCTCTAGGTTCGTGAAGTTTTCTGATATTATCCTTTTAAATAATCTTTCTACTCCTATATCTTTCTTTGTTTCCTTTTTAAGACCAATTAATTCTTAGATTTGCCTTTTTGAGGCTATTTTCTAGGTTTGGTAGGCATGCTTCATTCTTTTTAATTCTACTTTTGTCTCCTCTGACCACATATTTTTCAATAGCATGACTTTAAGCTTATTAATTCTTTCTTCTGTTTGATCAATTCTGCTGTCAAAAGACTCTGATATGTTCTTCAGTATGGCAATTGCATTTTTCAGGTCCAGAATTTCTGCTTGATTCTTTTATTTCAATTTCTTTATTAAATTTATCTGATGGAATTCTGAATGCCTTCTCTGTGATATCTTGAATTTCTTTGCATTTCCTCAACAAAGCTATTTTTGAATTCTCTGTCTGAAAGGTGACATATCTCTGTTTTTCCAAGATTGTTTTCTTGTGCCTGATTTAGTTTATTTGGTGAGGTCATGTTTTCCTGGATTGTCCTAATACTTGTAGATGATTGTCTGTGTCTAGGCATTGCAGTTTTAGGTATTTATTATAGTCTTCGCAGCCTGTGTTTGTTTGTACCTGTCCTTCTTGGGAAAGATTTTCAGATATTCAAAAGGTCTTGGATGTTGCGGTCTAAGCTATGTCTGCTTTAGGGTGGTTCTTAGAGACTCATAAAGATACTGCCTTGATGGTTTTGGACAAGATCTGAAAAGAATTCTCCAGATCATCATACAGAGACTCTTGACCTCTTCTCTTCTTTTTCTTTCAAAAAAAAAAAAATGGTGTCTCTCCTCTCTCTCTCTCTCTCTCTCTCTCTCTCTCTCTCTATCTTTCTCTGTGTGTGTGTGTGTTCTGAACCACCTGAAGTGGGGTAGAGTGACACAAGCACCCCTCAGCTGACCTCCTGGACTGTGCTGGGTCAGACCTGAAGCTGGAACAGCACTTGTTCTTGCCCAAGACCGGCTGTAACCCCTGGCTATTGCATTTTCTCTCAAGACTCTGGGGCTTTACAATCAACATGTGACAAAGACAGCTAGCCTGTGTCCTTCCATTCAGGGCACTGTGTTATCCCAGTCCCCAGACAGGTCCACTGGAAGCCAAGGACTAGAGTCAAAAATCGAAGAAGGCTTTCTGGTGTTCTGATGTACTGTGGCTGAGCTGAAACCACAAGACACAGTCCTTCCTTCCTATTCTTTCCTCCTCATTCCAAAGAAAGTTGAGCCTAACCTCATTGCCACTGTCACTACAGACCCATGGCGAGTACTGCCAAACTACTGCCTATGTTACCTTAAGAGTCATGGGCTCTTTAGTCAGCTTGTGGTGAATATTGCCAGTCCTGAGATTCACTCTTCAGGGTAGTGGACTCCCCTCTGACCAAGGACAGGTCCAGAAATGCTGTGCAAGAGCCCAGTTTTGGAATCAGCAACCCCAAGAGACCACTTGGTTCTCTACCCCACTGTGGCTGAGCTGGTACCTAGGTGCAAGACAAAGTCCCCTTTACTTTTCCCTCCACTTTTCTCAAGCTAAAGGAGTTTTGCCCCCATAGCCACCACAGTTTGGAATGTTCTGAGTCTCACTTGAAGCCAGCAAGCCATGAATCTCACCCAAGTTTTTCAATGTATAACCTGGGTATTGCTGCTGGTTATTCAATGCCCATGGGGTCTTCAACTAGTAGGTAATGAAGGCTGCTAGTACTGATTTATTTCTTTCAAGACAATTGGTTCTTTTCTGGTGCAAGATGTCTATAAATGTTGTCTTGGAGCTAGAGCCTGGAACAGGTGCCTGATAACTCTTGACAGATGCCCTACTCTGCTGTAACTGAGCTGCTATCCAAGATGCAAGACAGAGTCCTTTCCACTCTTCCCTCTTCTCTGCTTGAGTGGAAAGAAGAGGTGTCTTTTGAAGCTTAATTGCCTCAGCTTGTGTCTCAGTAGGTCATGTGGCCCAGCAGTCTACCAGCTCTGGGCCCAGTTCATCACTAGGACTCACGTAAAAGTTGCACTGCTTGTGGCCTAGATTGCCTTTCCAGTTTATTTGGAGCCCCAGAACACTTGAGTCCACAGTGGCAAGGCTTGTGGTAACTCAAGTTTCGACAGCTGGGATCAGACATATACCTCTAGCTCAGGCTATTTAAAGGCTCCCTCCATGGCCAGAAGTCAACTGAGTTTGGTGTGGTTTTACTTTCTGCTATAACAGGATACCACTGAATTGAATGCCTTACAATTACTGTGGTCTCCCTTCCCCAGCACTCAGAAATGCTCATGATAACATGCTGCTGTTGCTGAGGGTAGAGGAGGAGTGATGTTGGTGATTCAAAACTGTTCCTTCTACCTTTTCAGTGCCTCTTTCAGTGATACAAAGTTAAAGCAAGGCACTGAGTGCTCATCTGATGTTTGATTCTTATGAAGGTGCTTTTGTTTGTTTGTTTGTTTGGATAGTTGTTAAATTGATGTCTTTATGGAGGAGATGATTGGTGGAACCTTCTATTCTGCCATCTTGTTCTGCCTCCCAAAGGTAAGAATTTTTTAATAATAGGGAAATGATTCATTCATGTGTTTTTAGTCACTAAAACAATATTTGTGAAAAGTTTCTCTGAAAAGAAGGATTTATGTTACACTATAAATTGAGATAAAGTCAATTTACATAGAATTGTATTTCTTATTAACATTAAAATTTTAACTATATATTTATCTCAATTATCAAAGTACATTAAAACATGCATTATTAATACCTAAAATAAATAGTACATTGAATGGCAACCTGGTGTTCACGTATTGTGTTATACACATTGGGGTACTGAATAAAGTAGCTAGTATCTACTTATTTTCTGGTGGAGTTGTAAGACATATTTTACAAAAAAAGGGGAGAGTGAACATTGGATCAAATAAAATGCTAACAAATGGTGTTTGAATTGTTAAATATAGTTGGTTTCAAAAGAACGACTTATCTGATATATATTGACATTTATATTGCACATTTTGTGAGCAAGTGAAAGTGCTGCTGGTGTTTTAGAGTCATAGTATTATGTCATTATAGATTCTCCATATTTGGCCAAATGAACTTTATATAATTATGGGAAGAGTTTTTTGTTGTTGTTCTTGTTCTATTTATATGCCCCCAAGTTGTTTATATTATATTTTTTAAATTTAAAAGTCACACTATTATTTAATTTTATGAATTTTTAAATCATGTAGCACAAAATTCCTTTGTTTATATTTCACAATCTCCTTTTGTTGAAAATGTCCACCTCATAGTGATGAAATGTGAGTAGTGGAGAGGTATACTGAATAATCTGCTGACTAATAAACTTCAGAGTATTTTGTTACTTTATTTTTCCAGAGAAGACAAATTTTTATTTGCATATATTATATTCTTTTTCTACTAGTTTTTTAAAAAATGGTCCTTATTTCTTCAGGATATGCTCAAGAAATAACCAGGTCTGTTAAGATATAGGTGAAAAGTGACTTTCAAAATGATACCAAATCTATTATATTCTCTATTATATTATATTCCATTATGTATATATAGTCTGATGGCAGAATCCTCAAAGAAATTCAGGGTTTTGGGGAAAAAAAAGAGAAGTACAGTAATTGAAAATGCATCATTTCTTGGTCTATTGGTATAATATATGTGTGAGAGATAAACAGCCAGCCTCTTAAAAGGACTGCAGTAAAACTAGTTTGCTCAGGCAACAATTGGATTTCAGTAAGAGTGACAAAGTGGATAAAACCTTTGGAAAACAATGCTGAGTGCATTTTGATGATTCATTGTGAATGCCAGATGACACAGTGAAATGTTTCCAGAAGATGGGAGAAAGTGAAAGATGTGGTTACACAATGTAATGCATTAAAATTAAATTCTTAGTGATGAGAGTAACCTGAGCTGCTTATGTTGACTGACATAGGAATAAAGAATGTGATAAAATTATGAAAGTCTTCTAGCAGGAAGTGGTGGAGAGACTTTGAGTCTTAGAGTGGTATGGGGGAAGCTATTTCCAGAATCCTGCAGAGCTTCTGGTCTCTCGTGAATTTATCTCTATCAGCTGAGATCTCTAGGAAATAGTGGGCAGAGAGTGGGGAACGTTTACCCAGAGTTCAGCTACTGTCTTCTCATCTACAGATGAAAGCACACCAAACTGGACTCTTATGCCAAGCACATGAGTTTCCTTTGATTTCTTTTGAAGCAGGTCTCTAGGTTATCAAGGAAGAATATTGTTAAACAGTTTTATTTAATGTGTTTGAATTCTAAAGATGAAAAAAATGCAAATTATTGAAAAATAGCAAAATATTTTAATTCTAAAAAGTATTTGTGTTATCCTGAAATATACCTATGACACTAGGCCACATAGAAGATAAAGTAGAAGTGAAAGGCTATCTTAATTTCAATTTATGAATGTTCTGTTACCAGAGCAGCAAAGTTACTTCTGCCTGTTTCATCAGTAAGATTAACTATTTTATGGACCCCAAATATATATTAGAATGCAGTGCAGAAAGTTTAATTATAAGTTTCTTCTCAGACCTTAATGTGAATTCATTAGTAATATTAACTATTTTATGAACCCCAAATATAGATTGCAATGCAGTGCAGAAAGTTTAATCATAACTTTCTTTTCAGACCTTAATGTAAATTGTCTCTGAGTCTCTGAAGGAATTACTCCAGGAATCTTTTGTTGTTGTTGTTTTACATAAAGTCATTAAATATATAAAACTGAAATGTCTCAGTGCATAAAGAAAGTCCTTTAGCTAAACTGCTGATTTTGACGTGTAGTCCCCACAGTAAAGACACTACAGAACAGGTATTAAGAGGGCCTCTTTGATGGATAAATAATGCTTATAGAAAGAGCACTAAATTTGGATCCCATGCTATATCTAACCCAAAGACATTGGCTAATATTTTCTGAGCTCAATATGTACCAGATACTGTGCCAAGTACTTTCATACCTCTCCTAATGCGTAAAACAACCTTAAGTGTTAGGTAATTTTATCCTATGCTTTTAACCACTGCTCCTAGTATATCACCTGCCTTTGTGACTTTGTAATAAACATGAAACTCCTCTGGGCCTCAGTTAAATAAAAGCTAAAGTGCTTATATACACACCTCTTATCAACAAGCTGAGGAAAAAGTATTGGGTTTTTTTCTCGTTAAGTTTGTAAATAAATGTAGTTAATGATGTATGTGTAATAGAAAAAGGACAAAATGGAAGCACTTTGGAGGAATTTTTGTTGAGATGTTCATATCTGCTTGTGCCATTCACATTATTCAGTACTTGGGTTTTTTTTACCCACTGTCCTTTGAGACATTTTAGGATGTTGTTTGTAAATATTTTTTTAAAATTTAAAAAGGCTTTGTAATTAAACAAATTAGCACAAAAGAGGTCAGTCAGCAGTCCTTCATTTGTGTTTTAATATTTTGTAACTTTTGCAGGATATAAGGCGTGGAACTGAACATTTATTTGGCTGATCCTCATCATGAATCGTGCTTTTAGCAGGAAGAAAGGTAAGTGTGGCCCTTTTTTAAAACTTGGGAGTCAAGGCAGTCTTACTATGAATATAAGCAGAGATGTTAAGAAATCAGGTTTTTTTTCATTGTTGTTGTCAAATCACCTGGCCCAGAAATAAAGTTAGATTAGAGCAACACAAATTTCAAAATGTTGCTAGTTTTCTTTAGTTATCACCCTAGTGAAAGATCAAAGTTGTTTATTACACTGAGTTCAAGATACATATGTGGTAGTATGTTGCCTGGCAATTTGAAGCTTTTTGTGAAATTGCAAAGAATAAAATGATTTGAAATTTCATCCTATCTTTGCCTTATGTAGCCATATCATACTAAATTCCCTGGGCTGGCATAAGATTACAGTAACATACATTCATTCATAATTGTGTGTGTGCATGTACACAGGATTCATGTATTATTGAATAATATGTGAGGATTGGTAGTAGGTAAATTGAAAGCAGTGAGGCCAGAATAAGTTTGTTATTAATTTTTAGGTAACGATTTAAATAAGTATGAATGCAATATTTATAATGATCATTTATGGGACTGAAACATGGCATTTGACAAACTCATGATGCACTTATAAAGAAAGATAGAAAAATAAGTATAACTTTGTTTAGTTCAGTGAAGTTTAAATAATGTATCCTTTTAATTCTCAAAGAAGTTCTTTAATGGATGACATGGGGCTCTCTCCTGTTTTACGTATTATTAATGAATTGGGAGATAATACTTAAATAACGATAAATTCATAATGATTGAAAGCAAGAAGGTAATGATACATGAATGATATAGTAGGATTACAGGTGTGTGAAGAAAAAAATGACAAGTTAGGTCACATTTCACACTATAAACTTACTAAGATACTGCAGATTGTCAAACAAGGGTCCAGAAAAGTCTAATCCTTTTATCATGATTCAAATATTGCTGTTATTTGTAAGATGCCCCTTGAGTGCTGTGTGTGTAAAAATGGCTGAAGAATAAAGTCAACTGTGTGATTATCAAAGGCTCTGTGTCATTTTCTAATGTATGGTTAATGAAGTGTCCAGAACCATGACTTGTGCTCTGTTCAGTATCAGGCAGTCAGACACGTGTGTTCTCTTTTTGAAAGGTTATAGTGTTAACTGACACATAATGACATTCTCAGATGAGAAACACTGAGATGACTTCAGGACTTTCAGCCATGCAACAGGAAGCATGACTGAGAACCAATTTCGTGGTAATGAGAGCTATCTTTCAATGTTTGAAGGACCATCATTTAGCCATTGGGTTGAGTTTAGTAAAGGACAAATAGGTGTAAATGATAATGCCACTGATTTAATATAGGAAGAAAGAATTCTAAGAAAGTCACTTAAAAGTTTAATTAAATTATTCAAATTACTAGCTTGTTTTAGTCTCTGAAATGAGAAGTGTTCAAACATTTGGATGTGGCAGAGAAGCTTAATATATTCAGTGGGAATTTAGATGATGTGACCTTTAAGGCACTTTTCAACCCTGGGAAGCTAGAAAATTATAATTTTACTTATTTTTTCTGGATCAGGGAAAGCAAAATGACATTGATTATGATGTATAGCTGCTTCTGATTTACAACATGTACCAAAAGTAAAATAAAGTTTCTTTCATTCTTTTTACAAGTAACAACATCTATAAATAATTCTATGATATAAGTTTTTGTTTTATTTTTATATAGAAGTGTGATCTTGCTACATTGCCAGGGCTGGTTTCAAACTGCTAGCATGAAGTAATCCTCCTGCTTTGGCCTCCCAAAGTGTTGGGATTATAGGCATGAGCCACTTTGCCCAACCTGAAGTATTTTTAATAAAGTAATAGAAACCTTACATCACAACTTAACACTTTAATCATCCTAACTTATTTTTAGTAAACACTTCCAGACCTTCTCTCTCTCTCTCTCTCTCTCTCTCTCTCTATATATATATATATATATATATATATATATATATACACATGTGTGTGTGTGTGTGTGTGTGTGTGTGTGTGTGTGTATATTCTTATAATCCTCCCTTCCTATCACTTTAAAGTTGAAGCTTCACATTTTAAATTTACTATTTATTTCAAGGGGGTTCATAATGGTTTTTCACTGAGAAATCCCAAGAGTTGGATAGTAATATAAGTAACCAGTAATTGTATCTCTGTCTCATTTGAACACAGTGGGAGTACAACCATGGGAATAGTGAAGCAATTTGAAGAATCACAAGCAGAAGCACCTGTTCTTTCCTAATTTACTTCATTCTCTTTATTTTTCTTTAGATTTCTCTTATTTTTCAAGTCTAATGATTTAATATCAGGAAATTCATTAATATTTTGCTCCAACCTCATGTTAGAATTTGAACTGAAAATTTTACCTTAAGTTCAACAATCAATTCTTATTCTAACATTTGGCAAAGTTGTTAAAGAAATCAATCAATAGCATTATTTGACTAAATTTTAATTTGACATGAAAAACAAATTTTATGAAATAATTTCTATATCTTGAGAAGCTGGAACTATAAGCTATAATAATTATATCACTAGAGAATATTTAATTTTTGTGTTCCCAAAAAGTACCATAAACATACACTGTGTACAGTATCCTAAACAAAGCAAGATGGTCTTCTCTCAGTAAAAGCTTATCTCTTTATTTCATAGATGTCCAATATACTTGGTCATCACATGTAATCCTACTAAATGATCCTAAACCTCAGAAGCCTAAAGAAAAAAGACCATCTTAAACCTAAACATAATTATGTTTTTTTCTTTTAATTAAATCTCCAAATTAGCAAGTTTTTATTTCTTGATTGAATTCACTGATTTTCTTTGCAAATGCTCTAATGGTGTTAGAGTTACTCAGAGATTCTGAAGAGTGCTGAATATAATAGAGTCATATAGTTTTGAGCTCTTTTGAAAAGCTCTTTAAAAATTAGTCAAATATAATCATAGATTAAATTTTTATGATTGTTTTGGATTCTTTCCCTGTGTTATTTTTCTCTTTTATTTAAAAAATTCTATATTCTATTTATTGTATCAAATATAAATCATTTAATAAAAAGCATTAAAAATGGCATGTAAATAAATGATCAAATAATTCAACTAATTACACTTTTTTAAAACTTAGTTGACATACTGTTGAGTAGATATCGTAATGTACAGCATTTAAAATTGAATATTTAAATGTTATTTTCTTTTTAATGAACATTTTATTCAAATATATCTATTCATTAAACAGCATTTAGTTTTAAATTTAATGTATTCAAAGTAGGTGTTTCCCCATTGTCAGCTTTCATAATACAGAAATAATGAAGTTAGTCTATATTTCTTGATGAGTTCTTAGTCTAAATGCATTTTGAAAAACTAAACTTATTGACCCAGCAATCAGAGTACTTGATATTTGTCAAATATATTGAAATGTTGGCATTTTCTTTCATGTAAGTGTTCAATATTGAATTAGTGATTTTACTTTAATTCAAGGAAGGGAGACTTTTTCTAGAATGTCTATATTCCCATTTCTGCACATTTCTGTATATCTAATTCCTTCTGTGAACACATATAGTGACCAAGGACCATCATGTGTATTTCCTACTCAAGATTTAGTCGTATCTGTAAGTTAATATAAAGAGTTTTATTCTGTCAATTTTTTTTTGCCAAAGTATATAAATTAGAATGACAGTATGAACTGATTTTGTAAATCCTTCAGGTTTTATAAATGTACTGCTCATACTTGAGGTTATGTAATAACCAAGCACTAAATTATCAGCACTTGACATATGGATACAGATTTTTGTCATTGTAGGAACTGCAGCTTTTCCACTGGAATTTAATATTGTGATTATTTTAGTCTGTCAGCAGAAGCAGCTTGGTATACTCTTTCTAGTTCGCTGCAATGTGAGTGTCTAACAGAGGCAATTTCAACAGTTTTCAAGTAATAGTGGCTTATAGGAGAAATAAATTATTAATATCTCTCTGCCTCAAGATTGGTATGACCCGTTGTACTGACAGTTCAGTCAGACTTTACATACTCCTGAGATGTGTTCCATGTTTTGGAAAGGAGACATGAAAAGAATTAGGTGAAGGAGTTAAAAGGAGAAATTGAGCATCTTTTTAATTTTTCTAAAGGTGTTTTTGTTGTTTTGGTGTTTTGTTGTCTTGATCAATCTAAATATTTTAAACTCCCATGAAAAATTTGATATAAAACTACACTAATGGAGACAAAATACCATTGAAGATTGAGAAGTTTTACTCCAAATAAATGCAAATTCAAAAAGAAGCCAATTTATTTTGTGTAAACATTAACATTTTTTTCTCCCCCTCATGCATTCCTCAACATATAGGGGAAAATATGTGGACTGTATTAATAAAGTTCAAAAATTAAATTAAAAACATTAGTAATACAAATATAAATAACAAAACGTAAATAATATATAATGCAATTAGTTTCAATATTTTCTATCTTTTTGAGTTACTTTTATTTCTAATATTTTTAACACTTATAAACATTTGATTTACTGCATTTGAGATTATTTATATCCAAAACTCCTGAGAGAAGACCTTCGATCAATGTTCCTTCAGATTTAGAATAAAGATTTATCATAATATTATATTAATTTCCAAATGACCATAGTAAATTGGTATATTTCAGCTTCATACAAATGCAGTTGTTAGTATAATATGATAATTTCCCTTTAGAATAGCTAAATCTTGATGCTACAATATAATATTCACAATGAGTTAAGGAGCAGATTATATTTTATTGTTTCAGGAATTAAGAAAAAAATCCTATAATTTATGAGAGCATAAAGTGAAAGAAGAAAGATACTTGTTTTAAATCACAAATAGATGTAAAAATCATAGCCTACTGATGTTCTTTTTATATGTTCTTTTAAAATTCGGTATTATTTTTATCATTTGAAAACTTTAATAAGTAAAGCTAGGAACTTTTATACCAAAGAAAGAATTCTATATCACTCCCCAACTGCACTGTTCTTTTATCTGAGTGGTTATTCTTTCTTAATGTAGCAAAAGAATCTTAGAATTAGAAATACTTTACCCAGCTCAGATGTCCTACAAATGGTAATGCGTGGCTGTGATACCATGGAAATCTATAGTTTAACTCTGCTTCTTTTTTATTGCAGACAAAACATGGATGCATACACCTGAAGCTTTATCAAAACATTTCATTCCCTATAATGCAAAGGTAAAACTAGTTCATATACTATTTAATTTTACTTTGTTATAGTATTATTACTAATTCATGGCTAAGCTTAGATTGCTTATATATTGACATTTCCTGGTTATTGATTCCTGAAAAAAGTTTACATAAATAAAATAATTGTGGTATAGGAAGTTATTTTTCTCTGTAGAATAGGTTCTTTAAAATATATATATTCTTTAAAATTGCTATTTAAGTCAAATATGTGTTTTCTTCAAGTGATTTTGGTTATTGTTAAAATTATTTGCAATATAATAGCCTGTAGGAACTCAAACAACTAACAAATTAGCTTTCTTTAAAACATTTTTATGTTGCATTACACAACCTAAATATAAATCCTGCAAATGAAATGAGCTACAGTTTTAATAAATGTAATTATCATTCAAGATAAAAGGAACAAAGTTTAAATGTTTATTTTATTTTATTTTATTTATTTTTTGAGATGGAGATGTGCTCTCTAGCCATGCTGGAGTGCAGTGGGGAAATCTTGGCTCACTGCAACTACCACATCCTGGGTTCAAGCAACTGGCCCACCTCAGCCTCTTGAGTAGCTGGAGTTACAGGCACATGACACCATTCCCAGCTAATTTTTGTATTTCTAGTAGAGACAGGGTTTCACCATGTTGGCCAGGCTGGTCTCGATCTCCTGACCTCAAATGGTCTGCCTGCCTCGGCCTCCTAAGATGCTGGGATAACAGGCCTGAGCCAGTCTGCCCAGCCTAAATTATTTTTAAAAGCACACCAAAATATGCCCTTTAAAAGTTATTTTGTTCAAGTTGCTGCATTTTAATAGAGAAGTGGAAACATTAATCTATACTCTGTGTCTTTGAAGATTTCATTTGTTCTTGAAAAACTAGACAAATGAGTGAATTCAGTTTGCAACAGGGACTTTAAATAAAGGTACTATATTGTAGTTAGTGATCACCAAACTTGTAATAATTTTCAAGGAACTATCAGTCAAAATTTGGAAGAGAGAAATGAATTAAGGAAGGGATTAGAAATATTGGAATCAAATGTAAAAGCAGCTGAACTTTGGAGACAGAATAGGGAAAAACAAAACATATCTTTATAAGAGAACTTAAGGGTTTCTGGATTTATAAAATATACACTGGGATACAGTGAGATTAGGCATAACAATTATTTCAGGAAAAATATAAGAATGTTTGTTGAGGAGAAAGTTAATGGTGTTTAGTAGGGAACACCCGGAGTTCTTATCTAAGTCTGAATCAGAAGGAAGAAATATTTAAAAGCTCATCTAGAAGAAGTTATTCCAGAGCTGTTGCTCAGCAGTGAAATTTGGAGGGTGTACTATCTCTTTTTTTTTTTTTTCTTGCTGACTTAGCAGCAAAGGAAATGCTCTGAAATGTTTTCTGTATGAACATACCATATTTGAAATCACTATAGTGCTTATGAATTTTTCTATAAACTTAACATAAAGGTTGATTGCCCTAATTTAGCATTAAAAATTTAGTTAACTGAATGAGAAAAATTGTTTATGTTATCCATCATTCTACAGATATTGTTCATATTAGCTATTGATATACTATATGAAATCTATAGTGAAAAATATTTTAATCTGGAAAGCTGCTATGATTTTAAAGTGCATCCTCAGTTTTTGATATTATCAATTATAGTGGAATTATATGCTCCAGTTGAAACCATCAAGATTATTTTTATGTGACTGATATGTCTCATTTGAAAACAGCTTTATAAAATATTATAAGGTTATATTATAATTAGATCTGTCTTTGACTCTGCCAATCATTATGCTTGTCAACATGGAAAAGTTGCTTCTGCCAATTCATTGAAGCATAACAATTTTAAGACATTCTATAGGAAGTGGAGGGTGCAGAACATTTTCCCAGACTTGGGCCAGTAAAATATGGAAGGGCAGGATGGCTTTGTCTATTCTAACATGGACTCATGAATGATAACGTATATTGTACGTGTACCAAGTAGCATTAAAACCATTTGAAGAGTATTAGTTTTTTCTGAATTCCTTTGTTTGTGGCACTTTTTAGGTTGACCTTATAGTAGAGTTATTTTTGAAGATATTCTTGTTATAGAATATGCCACTCGAAAACCAAATCCATGACCACAGAAAGTAGCTTAGCACAATAGAAAAAAAAAAATACAGACTCTAGAGCTAGATTGCTTTGGTTTATATCATGACTCCAACTGTGTGCCTTTGGGAAAATTATTTACTGTGTGCCTTTGGGAAAATTGCTTAACCTATTCTATGATTATTGATCAATAAATATGGACAGTAACAATAGTAATTTCTCACTTGAATTGTTAAGGAATTAGTGCTACAACAGTGTCTGAAATAGTGGAATTTTTTTCTCAGGTTAACATCAATTCTGTCCCTCAGTTCTGTTCTTAGAGCCATTCAATTGATTGGTTCTGGCCCATCCAGATTATCCGGGATTATCTCCTTTACATAAAGTGAACTGATTAGAGATGTTAATCATATCTATGAAATAACTTTACTGCAACACCTTGATTAGAATTTGATTGAATAACTGGGCACTATTAACTTAACCAAGTTGACACATTAAATTGATCTCATACAAGTATTAATGATGGACAAGGTTAAAAAGGCAAATTGGGAAGGAAGGCTTTGAATGGCAGAAGCAGCAGTTTGGGCTGTAAATAAATCCAACAGGATTTTAGGAAGATAAATCAGTAGTGATTAAAAAAAAAAAAAAAAGTCAGTTTGGATCAAGAGAGATAGAATGACATTAAACTTCTTAGGAAGTTATTTTAATGGTCCAAGTGTGTGGTATAAGTTTACAATAGGATAGTAGATAAATTTCAAGTGGAAAAGAAAGATATGCTTAATATTCCAGAGGAAGAACTGATGTAACATAGGAATGGTATATAAGTAGAGAATAGGAAAAATACCTATTTTCATCATGGCTAAAAGCGAGAACGATCACATCATTAGAAAATTATTGTCACTTCACTCACTTTTGGCAACCACTGTTTACAAATTAATCTGATAAATTCAACAGAATTCTTTAAGAATTATTATTCTCCCTGGGAAATATGTAATATTTATGTTGAAGTGTCTTCAGTTTTAAAGCATTAGTCTGTTTTATATTATAATTCTTTTTCAGAATACATTTTAGTTCTACATTATTTCATTTTATGGAACATTGATTTCAAAAATTCACAATATTCATAATGTAATGATTTCAGATCACGTGTCGACATAAAATAATAGATGGTTTTAAATAAGCATTGTTCCATGTAGGGTTCATTAGTTTTGGAGTTTGCTTTAATGTGCAGTGACAGCGTTAATATTAGTTCATTGGGAATCTTTTATATTATCCTGTGTACTGGGTAGTGATGTTTCCAAGCTGAAGGTTATTACCTATGAAAAAATGTGGTCATGAAATCAATGTAGTTGGTCATGGGGACATGTATTTAGAGATGAGTAACAAGGGCAAGAAAGGTGATTGCAGTTCAAGCTCAGTACGAGCCAGAGGAGAATAGTACTGAGAATCTGAATATATTTTTAAAGTAAAGCTGATGGAATCAATAGACAGATTATATACTAGTTTCTTATTGCTACTATAATTAGAACATTAATGCAGAAATTTAAGATTCCCTTCCCTTTACTATTTTATGGGAATGCTAAACTCTCTTTTCTGTAAAGGTAAAATGCTAGCAGACTTGTATTTTAATCAATTTATTATTCTGTTAAAGTGAGACAGTCATTTCCTAGATGAAGAATTGTGACAAATGTTTCATAAAAGCATTTATTTAATATTTTATTCTAAAATGTATAATTATCCTCCAAAAAGTTTAATGTATTTATCCTTTTATGAAAAATCTAGCTTTAAGATACACAAAAATACAGGAATATATAAGAATGAAGTTTTAAAGAGAATACTACCTTATTTTGCACCAGGTAGCAGTAGAGAGAGTCAGCATTCCTTGATTATCTGTTTACTGTTTTCCAAGCTCTAAAAGTGAGCAAATCTAAAACAAATAGGAGCATGGACCTTCACCTTAAAAACTTACAACTTCCCTGTGGAGAGAAAACCATCACATGAAACAGAAAGAATTTTGGAATAAAAGTATATAATTATAACCAACATCTATGTTGTTTTCTTCTAAACTATGGAACATCTTAAAATCAAGTACAGAAATATAACATGAGGCAGTCCTTGCAAACCCTTTCAAAACCATATCAGGGAGTTTTACAAGTGAGAAAACTACATAGATCATCACCAACAAAATAAAATACAAATGTCAAGGAGAGGTTTACAAAGAAAGATTGCCTTACATTTCAATGCTTTCTAGTGGTATCAGAGTTTTACATGTGAAATGTGCACTGTTTGCCACTTGGTATGTTTAATCAGAGAGAAGGATTGCTGCTGACCCAGTAAATTATGTTGTTTCTAGTGAGGCTTTCTCATCTTTACAACCTAAATTTGCCAACATGTGTAACCTATGAGCTTTTATTCGGCTTCAAAATACAAACAAAATAACAAAGAACAAAAACACTGCCTTCATCCCCCCACCCACAAAAATGTAATATCAGATGTGACAGTAAGATATTAGAACGTGAGGATTCTAACCGTTAGCAGTTGGTTGAAAACCACATCTTGGACACTTACATTTGAAACTTTTAACTAAACCTGCTCAATAGTAATCATAGAAAAAATCAGAACCTACATATCTGACATGCTTAGATGCACCCCTCAAGAGTAAGCTCTAAACCAACAACTCTATTGATTCTACCAGAATTTTGTAGCCACATGGTTGCTGCATCCTATTACAGTAGTCAGTGCAGCCACTCCTGGGTCAAACTACTTGGGTTCAAACTTCTACTGTCTCAACTGATATCAGAATTATGTTTTCTTTAATTTAACTTATATATGAGATTAATAACTACAAATATCAAACTGGATTGTTATGAGATGTAAATGAGTTAATATATATTTTTTAAAACTTAGATCAGTTTCTGGCATCACAAAAGTTTATTGTTATTGATATCATTGTTATAGAAAGTGTTCTGTTAACTCTGAAGTTGACACTAGTCATTACTATCTCTTGAACATAATGTAGCATTGAAAAACAGAGAACGAAATACTTAGAATATGTATCAAGCATTTTATTTTTTCTGTTTGCATCAGCTGATGTACTTGCAGTGACCACTCTGAGAGGTTCTATGGGGAAGGAATGTTTTTTCCTGAAGCATAGCACGAGACTCAATACTGCCAACTTAGTAGATTTATGTACAAGAGAATGCTTTGACTATTAAAGAATAATACCATTGTGATTATACTTTACTCAAGGTACCTCAAAGAGGTATATTGTGATTATATTTTCCTCAAGGTACCTTGAGGTAACTGCATTCTGGAGCAAAATATTAATGCAAAGATTGTTCTGGTCTTAAAATCAAATATAGAAACATGAGGCAGTCCTTGCAAACCTTTTGAAATCATTAGGGAGTTTTACAAATAATAAGTTAATGAAGAGAGAAAGTTACATTATGTAGCTTAATGAGTCATGGTAAAGAAAGGTCTTAATATAAAAAAAATCATTTTACTAATGCTCCTTACATTGTTTTTTATATGATAAATTACCCTTCAATGAAATATTAAGATTGGTATATGACCTAATGAAAGAAAATTCAGGTTTTATAAATAAATGACATTTATTAGTGTGTCAAAAAAGGAAACGAAGAAAAAAATATCTTCAGATTCAACTCTGTGGAATCATTGAAAGTTGGGCAAAAGGTACAACTCTGTAATCAATGAGATGCCTCATTGAAACATCCCAAATTGTTTCAAATTGCAAATTCATGAGATTCTTTAGAGCAGGTTTATAGTAGCATCGAATATAAGCACTTGCCAATTTTGCTGTTTGTAGATACCAGGGGAAATATAAAAAACATAAAGAGCTCAATTGCATTCCTAGATAATCTATATCATTTATTCAAAAATGAGTTTTTAGTTAATATCAAAGCATAGGCACCACTTTAAAATTTGGTGTTACATAACCTTTAAGAAACATTTTATTGGATTTTAGTACTGGTCTTTAATAATGCTAATATATATTATTTATATTCATTTCAAACATTTTAAAATTAATGAGCATATAAATTGAACTTTAACCATAATGTTTCCAGTTAAAGAAATAATATATACTATAATATGTATTGATAATTTGGCATCTGCCACCACTTGGAAATTTTCCTTTATGTGTCAAAGTAATGTTTAAAAGGAAATTTGAAATCTGTAAAATGTTACGTTTCCCTTGCCTTTTCTATAGTGGGAAACTATATCTTGCTTTTTATGCCAAAAAATATGAAAGCAAATAAAAACATAGTAATAACTGGAAGTTTGCTCAATTGTGACTTGTATTAATAGCTAGTATGTGCTTATAAAATAAAAGAATAAATAGAAAAAAGAAATGGCAATGAATACCTAATATTGCCTGTCTTCTCAATTCTTGAAATAAACTTCCAGTTAATTCTGAAAGTTATCATCATTGCAAACTCTTATTCTACATCTGAGAGTACTCTAACAAAGTGTTATGTAGCTGCTAGAAATTATTAAACAAGAAATAAAAACTTTATATTAATTAATCCTCATTACATTTCAGTATTTACTATAGTGTCATTTTATTTTTTTGAAAAAGTCTATATGTGATATAGATTCAAAGACAGTGTTGAAAATGACTTTAGTATTTATTATTTAAACTTGGTTATTTTCTTAATAAGGTCTATCAAGACCCAGAGAAGTTGTGATTTCTTTAAGTTTATAAAGGAAGGTAGTAGCAAAATTAGCTGTAGAATCAAGTATCCTATCCTGTTCAACATCCATTTTTCTATTTATTGCAATATACTGTTCCTAATTTTTGAGATTAGTCTAATTAGCCAGCAGATTAAAGGCCTAAAGACAAAGTAAAATATTATATGTGTTTGCCATTTGTATGTGTTATATGTGAGATTGCTTCATCTCTGGAGCCCTGTCCCTGACTGTTAAATGATTCTCTGGACATCATTTTAAAGTAGGCAGGGGTTTGGCAGAGATGTGAGTGAGCTAAGCAGACTAAATAAAGTCTGTATATGAGCCTGTCTAACACAGAGACCACATGTCTCAGCTTCCATGAAGTATTGTAGCTTTCTTTATTCTGCTTTGCTTAATGATATTTTTATTAACATAATTCCTGGATAAAAATGCTTTCGTATTATTTATGTCCTTAAATGGTTATTCAGCTTGAGAGCATCTGATTATAAATAGGAAATTTTCTGAAAGTTGAATATATTTATCATTTATTTCATATTTCTGCGTAGATGTGTTTGGCCCTAGATGAAATAATATTTATTTTTTTATTTTATTTTTTAAACAAGATCTCACTCTGTTACTCAGGCTAGAATGCAGTAGCATTAATTTGGTTCACTACAACCTCTGCCTCCTGGGCTCAGGTGATCCTCCCATTTCAGCCTCTTGAGTAGCTGGGACTTCAGGACTGCACCACCATGCCTTTCTAATTTTTTTTTTTTTTTTTTTTTTTTGTAGAGATGGGGTTTTGCCATGTTACTTATGCTGGTCTTGAACTCCTGAGCTCAAGCAATCTCCATAACATGGCCTCCCAAAGTGCTGGGATTACAGGCAGGAGCCACTGTGCCCAGCCGAAATAATTTTAAAAAGCTTATTCATAGCTAGAGAATGTAAAGAAGGAAAGGATTGATTTGGTCTCAAAAGGGTTAAGCAGTAGCATTTTGAAGACTGGACAGTGAGACATAAGGATCTGAGCAGAAAGAAAAAAATCAAGATTATAGTTTTGGAGGAAAAAACATGTTTGCAAAAAGTAAAAACATTTAATGTTTTTATCAATATCATTTCAGTAAAGGTGTTTTGATGAGTTACTAAAATAAGCATATGACTAAAATCAGCATAAAAGAAAATTAGGAAATAGGTGAGCATGTTGTTCCACAGAGAACCCAGGAGAAATAAGAATGAAGAGGAAAGGATTGTTAAGGGAAGCAAAATATGACAGAAAACACCAAGGTTTTGGAAATAATTTAGTTGTGAACACAGAAATTCATGTTATCAATGAATTATTTGGGTGCATTTCAAATATTGATTAGGAAAATGGTAGGTGAAACCAACTTGCCTCCAGAAATTAGTCTTTGTCATTTCATTCAAAAGGTGTAAGATGAAGCAGGTGGCCGACACTCTCTAGAGACACAAAATCTCTTCAGAAGACAAACTGAGATTTCTACTCACTGTGTTCTTGGATTTTAAGAGACATTTTAGAGGATGTAATCTCTCATCCCTTAGGCAACATATACATAAATTCACATATTTTACATCAAAATAAGTCGTGTTTGTCTTTCTTGTACTATTTTGAACTACGGGAAGCTTCATTTCCAGAGCTGTTAGGTATATTTTTACATGTAAGAATAGTTTCCTGTTGTATGCTTATTTCTTCAGTTTCCAGAAAAGTGTGTATCATCTATTTTATTCCTTTATGCTAGAACGAAATGGTTTATTTTTCTAAACTTTTAAATCATTTTCATAAACAGAAACATAGACTCCAATGTCAGTCTTTATATAAGATAATATTAAAATACCTCCTCTTTCAATATCTTGCACAGATGTGATAGCAAAGCAGTAAAAAGAGGTTGCTGGGTAATTCATGCAAGCGAAATCTGAGGAAAAATATATCTCAAAGTATGTAAAACACAGGATAGCACAATGAAAAATCAACTGTTTACATTATTAGGTCTTCAAATTATTTTAAGAATAATTTGAGGTTATTAATTTAAGAATAATAACTTTTTTATTTTACAAACACAATATATGCTAATTAATAAAATTTAAGCAGTACAGGAAAGTACAAAATTACAGAAATGAACATTGCTCAAACCCTATCAGGCAGAAATAACCCAGTGTTGACTTTTGGTTAACAGTATTCCAGGCATTTCTTTGCACAAATAGAAGTGCAAGAATGGATATACAGATTTAAAAAAAATAAGATTTAACATTTTATAAATAAGACTCCACCAATAATTTCCTAAGCATTTCATATCTGTCATCTCATTTAATCTTTACAAAAGCCCAGAGAGATTGGACCACTTATACATCCCATTTAACAGCTAAACGATAACATTAAACTATAACTAAGGAAAGTGATGCTGGGGACAACTCGATAGACACATAGGAAGAAATATCTTTAAAAGGAAGAAATTATAACATGGATACTATTTCAAAATAACATTGAACTTTACTTGAATTTAACAGAAGAAAAAAAAAGTGAAGTTAATCAAAAGAGTTACTAAATTTCAGATCTGTCTCTTTGCCAAGAGGGATATTAGTCTCTAAAAGGTTGTTCTAAGGTTCAAGAAGATGATTATGAAAGTCATTAAGTGTTTGGCATCATTATGTTTTTCCCTAATAGCACATTTCAGGTTTTGATAGTAATATATTTCATAAATGAATGATGAAGTGAATAGCTGACTTACATTTCTCCCTGGTAGGAGACTCCACCCCAGGTATTGTTTCTTATTTTAGTTTTGCTTGCCAGGATTTGCAACATTTACATTTTGTTCTGAAATAGTAGTTTCCATAGTAATCTAAATTACATACTGAAATGCATTCAGATCACCAAATGCTTTATTTACTAGTTGTTCTTCTCTATTTATGAGACCTATATTTATAAATTTCAGTTTTCCTCCTCAAGATTTTTTTTTCTAAAAATGACCCAGTGACCCTAAAGTTTTGTGGGGTGTTTCAAATGTGAGAATATCTATCATCTTTATGTCTGACTCTTTCTTTACCTCAGAATATTAGTCATTTTTGCACAGTCTTCCTTTATTCTCCTGTAGAAAAAAAATCTGAATCCATCCCAATTTCCCTTCTTGAAGGTGTCTTACTTTTTTCTGTTGAATGCCTGATACTTCATTTTTTATCCTTAAATTTTAGTTATATAATTGATATGTTTTCACGTTGATTGTCCTGTACCACAGTTCCTCTGTGTTCTTTCATTAGAATGTTTTCTTCTTTGTTCTGTTTCCCTTGGGAAGTCTCATTTACACACATGACCTAAATCACCATCCATCTCTTAATTACTTTCCTGCCTAAATATCATTCTTAAACTCCAGACTCAAACATTTGTCCAGCAGACACATAACTTCTAAAAGACCTTAATGCAGCATAAGGACAAATCCCAAATCAGGCTTATGACAAATCTTCAATAACCTTATCCTACTCCATCTGAGCCAGAAACACCACTAAGGACTGCTGGTTTCAAGTGACAAAATGAACTCAATCTGGCTTCAGCAAGAAAGGGAATGCATTGGTTTACATAAAATAACACTTCACAAGGAGGGCTGTTTCTAAGCAACTTGATTCAGGGCTCATTTGATAAACCCTTCCCTTCAGTTTTCATTGGGTTGCTTCAATTCTCAGACTCTTCCTACTGACCCCTGACAGAGTCAGATTTACATGACAACTCTCAGATCCACTTCTCTAACAACTCAAACTCACCTTCCTGAATAGAATCTTGCTGACGCTTGTGGGTTTCATATGGATTGTGTGCCCTTCCTAGCCAATCTCTGGATAATGTGTTCATCCCAGCCAGTGAATGATGAACTCATTGACTCATCCCAGCCAGTGAATGATGAATGCATGTGACATAATGCATTCCCAAACAACATGGACTGATTGTGGAGAAAGGGTAAGTCCCTAAAGGAAAACCAAGCCAGTTACTGTAAGAAAGGAGAAAGGATATTGTAGACACAAATATCATTTAAAAAGCACTCTACCACAGGTATCAGCTTTGACCAGTGTTCGCCTCCCTTACCATCTACATCTAATTAAAGGTTCAGACTTCTGGTTTGTTCGAAAACCTCTTGAATATGTGTTCTTCTCCGCATAGGTACTACTGTCCACCCAGTGTAGGTCAGCACTTCTCCTAATGTGTATGATGAAAGAACAGATTTTTCCCTAATCTATCACAGACTCATATTTTTCAAAAATCTTATTGTAACATATTCAAAATACTTCGTTTTTCAAAATGCTGTAACAACTTGTAAATGCTGACTCTCAATGTCTATATTTATTTGGCATGGAACACTTAGTGTCAACAGTGATAGGCCATCATTATCTATCTCACACACATATCCTTACAGTAATCTCCACACATCAGGTGTACCTCCTCTTCTTCCCAGTCTGACCCTGCTCCAAATTAGGAGTGAGCATTTTAAAATTAAAGTCTAGTTATTTTATTTTCCAACCTGAAAATCTTTAAGTAGCTTCACACTTTTTTTTTCTCATGATCTATTCCTCACTCCTTAACACGACTTTTTGGCTTGTCCTCTCAAGCGTCATCTCTCTTATACGTTTTTTTTTTGTTTGTTTGTTTGTTTGTTTTTGGCATGTGCTCCTTTGTTTGTTCTCACCATCTCTTTCTACTCTTGCTCTCCTCAGGGGCTCTGTATTTACCTTGAATATACACAGATTCCACTGTACTTCCTTGTTTAATGTTAATGGCCTGCTTAGCTTGTTCCTCCTGGAAGACCTACCTGATACCACTTTCCTCTCCACTAAATCTCGGACGTAAGGGTTTTGTGTTATCCTGTGCTTACCCACTCTATCCTAGTTCTCTGTTTTTTAAATTTTTTATTTAGTTGTCAGTATGTATGCTTTCATTAAACCAAAGGATCTTGGGAGGTAAGACCAGATCTTGTTCATCATTATATCTCTGCCCCTATAACACTATGATTAATACCTTTCTTTCACCAGTTACTGTGAAAATTTGGTCAATTAATAGGTCCTTCTGAGGAAATGTAAAGGGGGAACTCAAGCCAGATCAGACTGTTCATGCAACACAATGCTATACCCAATGCCTAGAATATAACTACATACGCCCTCATCTGCGCCTTCCCAGGGCCCCAGCTCTATTACCCTACTTTACCAGTTCCATTCTCATTTAAGTCTTAGCAAACACCTCAAATGCCTTGAAGCCAGAAAGTGAAGTCCTCCATTGTATTGTTAAGGCTGGCAGGAGAAGTGGGTAGATAATTAGTACTATGTTCTTCAAAATATAACAACAAACTCACTTATCTAAAGAAACAATAGTGATTAGAGGGTATTATGCTATTAGTGCAATAGAACCGACAGTTTAGAATTGGGAAGGCTATATCCTGTAAACATTAAAGCATGGGCTTTGGAGTCTCATCGAAATGAATTGAAAGTGGACACTATAACTTAATGGCAAGCCTAGTATTTAACTCAAGTTTTCACACATCTAAAATGCAGATAAAATCTTTTTTATAGCGCTTTTGAAACATTTAATTAAAAAAACCTGTACAGTGTGTAGCACGTGGTTGTTACTCATTAAATGTTAGTTTTCTTCTTTCAAATATACCACAATTTAACAAAGATTTTAAATACCTTATTACATAGGAAAAAAGCTTCCGTCGTTCAAACAGCTATCTTACAGATGGGATTTTTTAGAATATAGCACTTTCTTTAAAAGATTAGTCCCTGATTCCTTGCATATTTTAATAACATGACTATTTCAAAATTAAACATTATGAAATTTTAGAACCAAATTGAATAGATTTGCACAATCCCCCTCTCTTCCTGCCCTGTCTCCCAAGCAGATTTTATCTGTGACAGAATGACTCATTAATGATAATAGGCCTGGCAGCAATAGCTAATTACTTCCTAGGAGACTTAGATTCAGAGAAGCACAAGTTACCCCACCCCAGACTCTGCAAGTTCAGATAAGAAATATATCTTAGCGGCAAAGTAAGCAATGAAGGGGATTGACCAGCTTTTAGTTGATCCCTAGCTATAATCTTAAATAATTAAAACTAGCTTTCTAGCTCCCTCAGAATTACATTTATTTTTAAGAAATGCAACCCCACTTTCTTGGTTACATGTCTGCTTTTATTGCTCATTAGAATGGTATTGCTCCAGGCTTGCTCACACAAACATTTGGTGAAGAGATGATGGAATAAAAACAAAGCAGCAAGCTTTACCAGCAAAGAAGCTATTTTTATTTGCAAATATTCAAACTAAAAAAAAAATATTCTTCAGAAACTTCTAGGGGAAAAATGAGCAAGATTAAATATGCTCAAGCTTTGCCAGAAGAAACATGTCAATAAATTTAATTATTTTTAGAGTATAGAATAAGAAAAACATCTTTAAAATTTAAGCAATGAAATTAGAATTCTACAGGTGGTTTTATGTGTTTGTGTGTGATTGTGGACATCGCAGTTTAAAGGAGTAAATCGGACATTATAGTTGATATGGTTTGGATTTGTGTTCCTACCCCAATCTCACGTTGAATTGTAATCCCCAGTGTTAGAGGTGGAGCCTGGTGGGAGGATATTAGATCATGGCGGGTGGTTTCTCATGGTTTAACCCCATCCCCCTTGGTGTTGTGCTGGAGAGAGTAAATCACGGCAAGATCTGGTTGTTTAAAAGTGTGCAGCACCTCCCACTCCTCCATCTTACCCCTGCTCTGGCCATGTAAGATGTACCTGTTTCCCCTTCACCTTTCACCATAAAGGGAAGTTTCCTGCGGTCTCTCCAGCCATGCTTCCTGTACAGCCTGCAGAACTGTGAGCCAATTAAACCTCTTTTATTTATCAGTTACCCATTCTTGGGTATTTCTTTATAGCAGTGCAAGAACACACTAACACAGTAATCAATGAGTTACCTGCCCATTTTTGAAAAGGTAATTAAGATGAAGAAAAGGCGTATAACAGAAGTCTCATACAGAACACAGTCCTGCTAGCATTGTGTCAGCATTACCTGTACATCTTTGGCTTGAACTTTTGTAATAAATTAACAAATGAATATTATTTATTATTGATTTTGTAAATTTCATAAGTAATATTCTTCTGTGTGTTTTCTAGTGTACTAAAAATTGCAAAGAATCCAAACATGCATAACATTATAGTAAGTGGTCCAAATAATAGGACATTAATTGACTTAAGTGGTTGCAGTGTATTTCTGTGACCACCAATATAAAATAGAAATATTTTTAGATAAAGGTAATGCACTATTACAACTTAAAATGATTATATTGTCTGTTTCACCATGAAATACCTTATAATGAGATGATGTGTATATCTATAGTGAGTATGTTGGGGTTTTTTTTAAGGGTATAAATTGGCAATTTTTTAAACCAGTTCTAAGAGGCAAGTTTGCAATTTGAGAATAACTGATCAACAAAAGAGATGAATATTTGACTATTTTTCTTCAGCATTTATTAGGTGCAGACTCCAGGTGTAGAAAATGTGTATTCCACAGTCTCATGGAAGAAACCCACTACAGAGGTGACACAAAGCCGATGGCTGAAAGAACAGACAGACCCTTTGAATCTAATCCAAGGCTTTAATAAAGGCAAAGAAAATGTTATAGTAAAAAAAAAAAAAGAATACACGAAAACATGAGGAAGCTGAGATGCTTCAAGGCATAGCTCTCTGAGGTCCTTTGTTAATCACATAAAAATCATCTCTAGATTATGAACCAACAGCATATATGGGAGGAATTGTGGTTTCAGAAGACTTTGTTCTTACCCTGGCCTAAGATTAATGCCAGATTTCCACACATTCCAGAGATATCCATAGAGCTGGCTTACTATCTCACACATTGGCACCTTGACTTGTACTAAGGAGCATCCATGGTAAGGATGAAGAAAGATTTCCTAATGCATGCAAAAAGCCAGTAGAAATTATCTTAGCATTTCAGGTGAGGTGGCCATTACAGTCAGAGGTAACAGCATTCTCAGCATCCCAGAGACATACCAGAACACGGCACGTTTTAGAAAGGTTATAAGTTCAGTGTAGCTGTAGTGTATGTAAGTAAAATAGATAAAGAATTAACAGAATACTACTTCAGTTGCATTCCTGGGTGACAGATTTGGTACTGGGTCAGAGGTAGCTCTTAGTTCTAGATGTTGAATTTCAGATTCTATAGAACATCCAGGTTGGAAATATCCAAGAAATAATTAAAAGCCCAAAATATAGAGCATAGTTATTTTGTGATCACTCAATAAACACTAAACAATTAAAAGATGAATTTTAAGAGCTCTGTCAGAATCAGTTATAAATAGGAAAATAAACCAAAAACGTGTTTTAAAATATGTTTTATGCTGTGCACTGATGTTAAAACAAATTGTTGCTTTTAAGTTTCACCATCCTCAGAGGAAAAGATGTTTTCTCATTTAAGAAAGGCATCTGATGTTCTATAGCACTCTAGGATGACTATAAATAACAATAGTCTATTATGTAGTTTCCAATGCTAGAAGGATATTGAACGTTCCCAACACAAAGAAATGAAAAGTGTTTGAGATGATGGATATGTGAATTACCCTGATCTGATCACTATATTAAAAGCATCACTATGTACTCCATGAATATATACAATTATTATTTATAAATTAAAATAATATTTTTCTAAAGAAAGCAGCTTACACATGATCAGGTGAAATTTGGCTTTACGCGGAAAAGGAGTTTGCATTAGAAATTTCATTATGACTTCTTTCTACCACATGGTGTCAAATTAGATATTCTCTTCCTTTTGTTCTAGTTTCTCTTTTATCCAAGGATTTTAATCAATGTCTGAAGTTAAAATTTATAAAAATTAATTCATATATGTATGTGCTGTGTGTGTGTGTATACATATTATATATACACACATACAAATGTGCGTATATATAAGAACTCTGAATTTACTGTATCTTGCAGACTGGGGAACAAATGGTAACAACTTTTAATCTAGCTGTCATCATGTTGACAAAGCATCTTTCACAGAAGTAATTCTCTTGAAACCTGAGAAAAGAGAAACCTGGATTTTTTTCTGAATACTAAGCAAGTTCCTTTTGAATGCTTAATATCAAAGATCATCAATATTATATTGTGCAGGTACCTCATCCTGCCTCATGGTAAAATATCTAAAAAGTCATCACAAACATCAAAAACCCATCCCCTGAGAACTAGAGAAATTACATGCGTCATTTAGAGTAGTGGCCTCTATACCTTTACAAACTGTGATGTCTCTGCCAAATATTACTACCTTACATTTGTTTATGCTTTTACATTCCACTGTAGTCAGAAATTATTACATTTTATAATAAGAATACAACCTCCAAGTGCATAAATTACTTGTATAAGGTCACTCCATATAAAAAGTAAAACCTGTTCTTCTATGCAAGTAATGTTTTTTTCAAATTTTAAATTATTTGAAATAGAATATTTTACTTCTTTACTCTGTCTTCCCTAGTTTCAGAAATGTAAGAGTAGAAGAATATGTAGTCTATTTTACATATGTTAAAACATATAAAGATAGAGGTAGTATTTTTATTATTATGATACAACTATTATTTTGAATTTTACATTAAATCAACCTTCTGCATTGAAGTATATGTAAAAGAGAAAGCTATTTCCAGGAATGACTGGCTCTTAATCCATAGAATGCTGCTACCTGATACTCTATTGCCACATGCTTTTGAAAAATATATATTCAGTCCCTTTCTGCACTATCCTAATACAGATAATCATTTTAGCAACTAAGGCCAACTAAGTATCCTTGGCCAGATTAAGAGATATTTCAATACTTTGGGTCGTATGTCACAGAGCAATATTCTCATTGAATATGCAGAATTATTCTTATTTGGATTTATTTAGGATGAATCAGTGCATCTTAAATTGGCGTGCTTGTTAAAAATACAGATTTTCTGTTTATTCATTTTGATTTGGTAGGTCTAGAATGAGCCTGGAAACTTGCATTTTGACTGCAGTGTACTCGAGAAACACTGGGAAATATAAGGTTACTTTCTTTCTATTGGAGGATGCAAATAGCAAAATAAACAGATGAAGCATGTATTAATCAATAATGTCTACCTCGTTTATAGGAAGCTAATGATAAGCCACAAAAGTGGGTGGCTTTAGTTTCAGTTTTCTTAAATTGCCCAAAGATGATGATTTAGGAGAGTAAAAAGAAAATTGTAGGATCTGAATAATCTTTTGCACTGGTGATACCTAGAAATAAAGCTTTTGTGAACAAAGGTCTTATAATAAGTCGACTCTGCTAAAATAAATACCGGTTTCCAATGATATAGAAATGTTTCTCTTAAGCTGTTCTTGACATGTTTGCATAGCACAGACATCACCAAGATGTTTTGAATGTCCATCTATGATTAACAAAACTTGGAGTCAAAATTATATAGTATGTCCTAACAGTTCTCTCTCTTCCTCTCTTGGCTCTTGATACTCCAAATGGGATCCCTTGTCTTTCCCACATTCTCTTCCCTTAATTTATATCTTCTTACCAGCCATGTTCTGTCAAATTGGGTAAAGGTTAGAGATTGATCGTTGGTTTGTGCTGACTTATCAACCCTCAATCCTGCTAGCACTGTTGGCTGCTTAAAACTTGTCAGGCATCTATTCTGTCTTTATGTTCATGACAGTTCTATGAAATAAGTACTGCACTTATAATTATCCTATATATACTTACCTATGTTAGTTACTGTTATGGCCTCATTTTATGAATAATACAATTGAACCTAAGAAAAATTACTAACTTACCTGGTTTGGCTCTGTGTCCTCACCTAAATCTCATGTGGAATTTTAAATCACCACGTCAAGGGACCTGGTGGGAGGGGATTGGATTATGGGGGCAGTTTCCTCCATGCTGTTCTCATGATAGTGAGTTCTCATGAGATCTGATGGCTCAAAAGTGTGGCACTTCCCTCTTTCTCTGCCTCTTTCTCTTTCCTCTATGTAAGTAAGACTTTTGCCTTCTGCCATAATTGTAAGTTTCCTCAGGCCTTCCTGCCATGTGGGACTGTAAATGGGTAAACCTCTTTTCTTTATAAATTACTCAGTCTCAGATAGTTCTTTATAGCAGTGGGAAAATGGACTAACACACACACTTTGCCAGAAGTGACAGTTTGTTATTAGCATAACACTCAAGTACAGATGGCAGCATGATTTTAGAGTATGAACTTCTAATCACTGTAGCATGACACCAGGTAAGAGACCTCTAAGCCCTTTGTTTTTATTTAAGTAGAGAATGTCTCCTGTAAAGATGTTTCTGTGTCTTACAGTAGGTTGAAAAATTGTCAAGAAGAGTAAAGGGATTGAAGACTCTTGGTCCTACTGACATACAAGCCATATAGAACTACATGATGTTGGTTCTGTTCTATTAGAAAAAAGATGCCCCTGTGTCTCACTCCTTGATATACTCCTGCTGTTCTGATGAGTAGTTTCTAGCAATTTATTCCTGAAAATTGCCAAAACAGAAAACAACAAGTATCCTGTTGTCACTATCTTCTTCCAAAACATATGAGGCAGGCAGGGTGTCCTCCCTCCTCTCCCAGTCTGACATTCCCAACCTTGAACACTTTTTGTGTTTTTACCTCTGTTGCATCAGGATTTTCAGAACCATATTGTTTATTTTTTTAGTCCCTTAACATATATTTTTTTAAAGTATATTTGTTAATCATTTTTACTGACTTCAAAGATAGCACATATTAATGCTCTATTAGAATTACAGTAAATAGGTAGCCTTGGCAAAGTAAGAGGCAATTGTGGAGGAAGAATAATAGTAAGATGGAATAGATGTTTATAAGACTAGGGCAGTTCTAGTAAGAAGAGGGATAGAAAGGGAGAGCGCTACATTTGATATCCATGGAAGGGGGGTTTCCCATAGGCTGTAATTTGTCATAATTTACTCTATGACTGGTGAAGAAATTCTTAAGGAAATATTATCTGTACATTTTAGAATACTTATTGTCTAACTTATCAAGATTCATTCTTGAGCCTGGATTTAGTTTTAATAAAGAGATACTATTTCATGTTCATTCTTAGTGCTATTGGAATATTCTAGAGTAAATTATTTATTTTCCTTCTAAAGTAATGTCTATAATTTATGTAGCAATACCCACTTCTGGATTTTAATTATATTACTAAAGGTTAAAATTGTCTTCTTTCAATCTATAAACCTATAGATTGATATTTTTTGAGACCTCCTATTTCTAGTTTACTTGAAGGGACATATTTGAAAACAGCTTCCACAATGTGTGGCACAGAGGAGATGACAAATACATGTTAGAAATCATCTCCTTCTTTATATTTTCTATGCTATTTATAAAATTATGCAATAATTTAATTTAATCTCTGAGTGTTTCAATTACTAAAGGAGTTTTCCTAGGAAGTCTTAGTCAGTTAGTGCTTCTATAACAAAAACCTGAGCCTGGATAATTTATAAAGAACAAAAATTTATTTCTCACAACTCTGGAAGCTGGGAGGTCAAAGATCAAGGCATTGGCAAGTTCTGTGTCTGGTAAGGGTCCCGTCTCTGCTCCCAAGATGGCATCTTGAACTCTGTGCCTTCCAGGAAGGACAAATGCTGTGTCCTCACATGGTATAAAGGACAGATGAGTAAAAAAAAGTTCTAGCTAGTTCCTCAAGACTTTGCATAAGGACATAATCCATAGCCTAATCATTTCCTAAAGGTCTTACCTTTTAATACTGTTGCTCTGGAGATTACATTTCAACATGAATCTTTGAGGGGGTACAATATTTAAACCAAGCTTGTTCAACCTGCAGACCACTGGCCACATGTGACCCGATACAAGTTATTAAACTTTCTGAAAACATTATGAGATTTCTTTGGATTTTTTTTAGCTCATCAACTGTCCTTAGTCTTAGTGTATTAGTCCATTTTTACCCGGATATAAAGGACTACCTGAGACTGGGTAATTTATAAAGAAAGAGGTTTAATTGGCTCACAGTTCTATATGGATGGAGAGACCTCAGGAAACTTACAATCACAGCAGAAAGCAAAGGGGAAGCAACCACCTTTTCCACAAGGTGGCAGGAAGAGAGTGAGAGAGAGAGAGAGAGAGAGAGAGAGAGAGAGAGAGAGAGAGAGAGAGAGCGCTAAGGAGGAATGGCCAAACACTTTTAAACCATCAGATCTTGTGAGAACTCACTTACTATCATGAGAACAACATGGAGGAAAACACTCCTATGATCCAATCACCTCGCACAAGGTTTCTCCCTTTACTAATGGAGATTATAACTTGAGATAAGATTTGGGTCGGGACAGAGAACCAAACCATACCAGTTAGTGTATTTTATGTGTGGCCCAAGACAAATCTTCTTCCAGTGTGGTCCAGGGAGGCCAAAAGATTGGACACCACTGATTTAAACCATAACAGTCTCCTTTTCTTGCACCAATTACTAGACACGAACATGACTGTCATGGACTTTGCATGTAACACACACCAAATCTTATAAATGACAGAGAGTACTATTGCCCTGTTAATGTCGTATGAATCCCTGAACTAGTAATGCTACTATCTTTTTTATCTTGATAATACTGTATATTGAAAACCTAAGTAACACATACACATGAAAATTAATTCTAAGAATACCTACCTGTATCCTAACTCTTTGGATTTAATTTTACATTAAGAAATACTTAGAAAAACAAAGCCTTGACAATTCTTTTTAAAATGCTGATCTTAATCTGCACAATACATTTTTCCCTGATAATTACCATTCCTTAATTCAGTACTTCTTAATTCAGAATATCTTAATTCAGAATATCTCAAAAGTAATGCTAACATTGATACTTTGGAGAGCTAAGTAGCAGAAATAATTCAGCTGTCACTATTCTGTACAGTAGAAGGAAATGTCATGACTTCTGACTTCCAACATTAATAACACAGAGCTGAGAAAGCTCTAAAAAGAATGGATTGTCTGAAAAATAAAACTGACAAGATGTCATGATTCATATATTTTCAATTTTGAAAACATGACTAGAAATTCATTGGGACTTTCAAAAGCTTGGCAGTTTACTGGAAGTAGGAACTGTGCTAAGGAGAACCATTTTTAAAGCAGGGCTTGAGTTGCCTATGTGGTATATTTACACCTACAATGCCTTTGATGTGTATTTCAAGCCTAAGAATTATTTCACGGTTTTATAAATTAAATGTTGTTATAACAATTATAAAGAAAGTTATTTAGACAAAGAACTATGTAGATCAGAATGTAAAGGCAAAGATAGTTATTTCTTTATCCCATTTTGACAGAGAGTGATAGGTATTTCTGCAAAGTACTTAGCAATAGCAGAGATAATGATGGTTAATAATTGTGACACTGTTTTTCATACTCATAGCTATTGTAACAATAAAACAAATATCCAGTGGGCTATTTGAAATTTAGTGAACTATCAAACACTTTTGTTAGTGAAATCACTTATTAATCCAGCTGCAAATCAAAGTTCCATCATATACATGAAACAACTTTATTTTTATTGCACCTAATCAACAGTGAATCATAAATTAATTGGTTTTTTGTTTGTTTGTTATTTTACTTTATGCTTCTGTTAAATTGTCATAGACTACTTTCTGACTGACCTCTAGCAAATTTATAAAATTATATGGCTTTTGACTGCAAACCTGTTTCTACTCTTACATCTTGATTGGTTTTTTTTTTTTTTTTTTGTCCGTTTTTTGCTTATTTTGCTAATATATTTTCTCTTTCTGTACTTCATGAGTAGTTATAAGCTACCTTAAATAAACTTTGGGGGGTAGTAGAATAATTTATTTAATCAATGAAATTAAATTTTATCTGAAGAAGGAACCACTGGGAATTCCAGATCAATCATCAGCAAAATACCGTTGTCTTAAACCTCTCTTCTGAACCTTGCTGCTGCTTCTTGCTCCAAATAAAAACCAATTCTCTCATGAGGACACTAAATCCCTGGTAGCCTCTGAAATGGTAGATATTTTCTTTCTACAGTTGTCCTATAGTGCCTGATATAACAGGTTAATAAGTGTTTGCCCTTTCTCCTCCCTAAAATTTTCCAGCCTTGAATTTCATATTATCAAACTCTGCCACCCTTCCTCTCTATGTTGAAGTTATCTACAATCCTGAGTCACTCCATTGTTTTAATTTTGTAACTCTTGGTTCATAGTTCTTTCCCAAATTACTCTATACTATGAAGCATATTATAATATACAATATAGAATAGAATGTACATATTACAATATGCAACGGCAAATTCTAATATATAGTATCCTATAAAAATATAGAATCACACATTCAGTACTCTTCTGAGATACTTATTTCCTTGTCGAAAAATGTTCTCAAGCAAATAAACACAGCATTCCAAGTCCTTGGTCTATTGAGTCAAGATATGCTGTTCTGGACTAATAATAGAATTATCAATGCACAGTCCTATTCATATGGAAAATCACAACCAAGAAGTTAAATGATTTGCTGTAAACTCTATCTGTCTATTGAATTGGAGATATGTAAATTAAAGACATTGAAATAATTTATATGATATATTTCTTGAATGCTATGCCTTGACCTTCATAAACTGGATCATTTAACAAGGCAAGTTTCAGACTTTAACCAATTTATAGTCACTGAACAAATGTGCCTCTGTGATTACCTCAGACGTACCTCTTTTTTACCTTATAGTTGACCAACTTCATGACCTTATTAATGAGATCACAACACATCCACATAGGGCACTTAAACCACTTAACACATATATAATCATAGTACCCTATCAGAATTTACTTTATTAAATTTAGAAAAGAAGTTTCTAGAAGAATATATGCAACATAATTAGCACCTAATAAAGTTTTAGTGTGATATTTCCTGCAAATTTTAACCTCTAACATTTGATAAGTAGTGCCCTATTTATATACTCCTTTTGTCTTTTAAATAGTGCCATAAGTATACTTGATAATATATTCATTTTACAATCCCCATTAAATTTAAGATTTTCACTAAATTCCTGGAGTTACAATGGGACATTAAAACTATTGAGAGAACTAGCGTGATAAATATATTTTCTTTCTCGTTTGCATTTATATAATTTCAAATCAGTAGATAAAAGCCAGAAACTAATTAGTGATAGTTGTTTTCTATAATCTACCTGGATTATTTAGTATGGAACAATTTAATTTTAGGGATACTCTTTGGCTTTTATTTATAAAATAGTTTTAGTTCTCCCACTTGAATAAGTGAGACAAGTCTATTAAATACTAATTTATCACATCCTAAGTACTGGGCTAAACTCCATTGTCTCATTACTTAAGAAATTCTGACAAATATCTCAGAAATATCACTACTGTTTTTTAAAAGAGTAACAGACTTGAGATACAAAGTAGATATAACAAAATAATTTAGAAAGAGCTGAGCCAAGATTGAAATCTTAATCTCCATAATTCTGCAGATTCCCCTTAAATTCTACATCACTATGCAGAGTAAAGTTTGACCTTGTTATTCAGTAAATAGTCTTTGAGGACAATCACAGTTTACAAAAGTACACGCCTTAACTTCAGTGTTTACATGAAGATTTGTATTTTCCCCATAGCTTATATAATAAATTGGTAAATTTACTATCCTAATAACAAATTGAACACTCAATCAGTGTGGGGAAGAACCAACCACAACCTGAACTTCTCCAAGGAAGTGTTTTTACAGCAGCAAACCAGAAGTACTTTCTGTGGAGAGGCTAAGACTGCTGAGAGAAGAGGAAGTTACTTTTTCTCTCCCTGCATTTGCCCTAGGTTTTTGCCAGACCATCCACTCACTTTACACTCTTTCCTGCAGCCTGCTGGCAGGACTTCTATTGGCATAGATTGACAGATGGAGTTCTAGTAACTGAGGCCTCTCCAGCTCCAATGGGATGTCATCAAGGACTTTAAAAAGGCCTTTCCCCAAACTTATCTGCTTTATGAAATGCTATCTATCTTCAGATAAAGAGTTAATCATGATTAAGTGGCAGTAACTCTCAGAGTCTCTAGGAAAAACGCATTGTAGAATATATTGGGCTTTACAGAGTGATGCTCCCTGGTTTTGTGCAGATGTTTCCACTTGAGTATTCACTAAAAGCGTGTGTTTTTGGAGCAAAGAGAATACCATGTGTTTTCTTTATTTTGCATGTAACGAGCAGTAGCCACAATTTCTATGGACAAATACAATTTTGAAATTTGTTAGCCCTAAATTTCAGGTTAGCCCTGAAATGAGATGTAATAAGTACCATGACTCTCATGCTATTATCATGCCACGTTCTTGCCCATACATCACTTATTTGTGTATTTTAATAGCATGTATCAATTTGAATGAAAACAATCAAATTAATCTCAGAATTGAGTCAGTATACATATTTTGTATTTTGCATTATTATTAAGGAACTGAAGTGGCATGTCACAAAATGCTTCAACTAAAATTATGTTAAGAGTAAATGATTTACTCTAATCTTCAGACATAATAATAAATGAAAGCGCATAGTTCATTAATTACTATTCCTATGTAACCATTAGGAGCACAGTTCATATTTCAATTAATAAATGGAAGTGCACAGAGTCAAGGTTCATTTTAAATACCAGTTCTGTAGTCTGAAAATGCCACGCTTGAATATTTGATATATTAATCAGATATATCATGAAAAATAGATATGTATAGTTCTTTTTGAAAAAAAGTGATATACTGCAATATAGTTCTGTATATATAAAGGGAAGTTTTTATATAATTTAGAATTATAGTTACTAGTCGGGCTATTAAATTTTCAGAACGGTTTCAATAAAAACATAAAGATCTATAATAATACCAGCATTAGAACTTTAAAAGGGCAGCTGAAAAATACTCTCAGAAGTTATCCAGGAATATGCTACCACTGATTTTTTTAAAGGCCAAGGAAAATCAAATAAAATCAGGATATGGTAAGGTTCAAACAAAACTAATTAAACATTACAGTAAAGTATTACATCACTTTACTAAATAGCACTAATTAGTGATAATTGACTTCAAGTGTTGAGAAGATGAAATCAAATTATCTTTAAAAAACATGGACTTAAAAAGTAAACAAAATCACGAAACTGAATTTAGAAGTGTATAATAAGATTGGCCTAATTATATCAAAAGCGTGACTTGTGAGAGTGGAAGCAGAATAATTACTCACTTTTACTAAAGGGGAGGAGAGAATTAGGCTGTTTATTAGCTGCTGAAACAGCTGATCACCTCATATCTATATCTGATTGCAGACTGATTAAAGTGAGATGGACCCAACTGATTCTATTAAGGCAGAGTGTGGCACTCCTTTTCCGTATTCCACTGTGGTCATTGTCAGGACCCCACCATATTTGGATGCTTGATGTTCCTGTGGTCCCATCTGTAATTTAGTGAGCCAAAGTTGCCAGCTTCCCAGCAGATTCCTTTCAGCCTACTAATAGAATTATGTTGGCTTTATAAAATAATAAGAAAAAATGGCCCTTCTTGAAAAGAATAAAAGCCACAAACCCTGATATTCTAGCATTACCTTGGGATCTGGAACCAAATAATACACACCTGGACACATCATTTGACACAATTTGCTTTTGGAAGCAAATACTTATTTAGTGCCTGCTATGTGTCAACACTTTACCAACACAATTTTTTCTCACAGCCCACTTATAAGTACAAGGAGTATTTATCTGCATTTTACAAAAGAGTAAGCTGCAGTTCGGTGATACTAACATTCATAGACGTAGCAAGCGTCAGAGCCAGAATACAAAGCTTAAGTCCATGTGACTGTCACTCTGAAGCTTATTTGCATAGTTCCACTAAGCCACACCTACAGGGATCTTTGAGTTTTCTGTTCATCACTTTCTCTTCAAGTATCTGGAACAGTGTCTGGTACGCAGTAGGTCTTCAGTAAACAGCTGTGGAATAAAAGAAGCTCTACTGTGGTGCAGAGCCTGCTCTCACTAGTGCCTCTGTAGGAGGCCACTGACACGAAGCTTGTCTCAGTCTGTTCCAGCTCAGAGTGTTTTTTGCTACCGTTTATTTTCTTTACCGTTCCTTGCTTTTGAATCTTTAAACCTGGAAGGTAAAACAGGATCTAGCCTTCTTTGCTTTGACCTTCATAGCACACTAATGACAGTTCTGCATACAGCAATGCTTTGCGGAGGTAGTCAGACCGTATTAATCATTGACAGAAAGTCTGTTAAAAGAAATCGATAAATCTGCATTTCGGGAGTATCATTAGCCCACACTCATTTTTCACTCAAAAGAACTATGCGCCACCTATCAAGATCTGAAGAGTAGATTTTTCTCCTTTTCTAAAAAAAATGAGGACAGCAGTTTGAGTAACAGACTCCCTTAATATGATCACTCATTTTCTGTGATATTCAAATATGGAAAAGAAGTTCTGCTTGCAGCATGGGAGGACATTTTCTTAAAAATTGTTTAAGAGGTCAAAACAAGCAATAATCACAGCCAGAAAACTACGCTATGGCAATTGTTGTATATTTGAAACCTTTCTGTTGCAGTTGATTTGGTTTGTTCTCAAACAAAACCAAAATAAGTTTGGGTAGAATGGAGTGAACGAACTTGTGAGGAAAATAAGGTACCCTAAAGATGCAGGTGTAGCCTGCAGCAACATTAGTAGGTCAAGGATTTGGGTCTATTTTGTTCAATGCTCTATCCTCATGTCTGAAACAGAACCGGATGTGCATAGAACACTATGCACAATAAATATTTTTGAAGTGAATTAGGACATAGAAATCATACTAATGATGATAATGGTAATGACAATGATAATCCAGTGTCTCAGAGAAGTCCTGTGAATGATAAGCCCTGAAAGATGAGGGGTGCTAGAGCATTTAAAGAATCCTCTCCAAAAGGTAAAATAAGAGATAAATTCAGCTCAAGAGAGCTCAGAGGGTACTTGAAGCATCAGGGATTTCTGCAAATAAATATATTTAGAGTTCAGGAACATAAGCAGATTTAGGAAGATTATTTTGTGCAAGTTTAAATATGAAGTGAAACAATGATCAGCGTGTTGTACAGTCAAAACTTAAGTTACATGAAAATGAAGAATGAGATATAGATGCTTATTATTACTGTTATGCAACATTGCTTTTTAATTAATTTGATGATCAAAAAAAATAACCATATTGGAAAGGGAAAGATATATTTCTTTTTGTTAATAATCAGATTCCAGGACACTTAAATTAAAAAATAATAATAATAATACTGGGCTTAAAGAATTTGGTAATCTGACTTCATACTGAGTAAATGTTCCTTCTATAGCAGTATATTCTTTTAGGTAGAACTGAAAAATAATCTAACTTATCAAAAATTATAAAACAACTAAGAACATATTTAGCATGAAGTATACTCAGCTTCACTAAAAAACAGAATAAACGCTTACTTAAAAGACCCTCACAGAGACATATTATACGTGTAGATATCCTAAAAATTTCACTTGTCTCATGTTATATATAAATCTGATTAAACTGTAATGAGAATTGCAAATAAATTAAATTACAGTAGGAATTCAGAAGGATAAATGTGTGAAAGTAACCAACATGATTTTAAGGAAAAAAAAAAAAAAAACTTGCATATGTGTTGGTAAGGATTCTAGCTGCCTCAAGAAGTGAAACCCATTCCTAGTAGCTTAAAATAGGGTCTTTATTCTTGCTTACTTTGCAGTTCATTGTGGGTGGATTGGCTCTTTTTATTTGCTTGATGTGGCTATTATTTCATTTTTATTTCTAAGCATAAATCCATTGAATATTCATTCTGTGACAGTTGCTGGTTGTGTTTTCTCATTTAATTCTCATGAGAACACTGAGTTTTTTCCTATTTTATGAATGAGGAAAGTGAGGCTATGAAAGGTAGAGTAAAATAGTAGAATCAGTATTCGGAAATTCGTTTTATCTGACTGTAGAGTACATGGAATATTCTTTTGACTACCTTAGTTTTTAAACCCCTCTCACAATAGAAACAGTATATAACATAAATCTTAACTAGCTAAATGGACGTGGCCTAAATAAGCAATATTATCCTCAGTTCGATCCTCAGTTTTCACATATATAAAATAATGGAAGTTACATGAGAATATTTCCACAGTCCATGTGTTTTATAATCATGTGGTTCTCTAGTGAGAAATGGATTGTGAAGCTTGTCTGACTCCAAACCCCATGCTTTTGGTTTTCTATACAAGTTGATGCTTATTTATATTTTTATAACACTTCTGCTGATAACCATATAGGTAAATGCCCTATTTACTCCACCTGTCTCACTCTTCAGATGTGAAGGATGTTTGACTATGGGAGGGTCTCCATAGAAAGGAAAAAAATTCGCTGCTTCTTAGCGTGACCACATGGTATCAACTTGGTGGGGGAGCCTCCTGAACAATGAACACTCCTGTTTATAGCAAGTAGATTTATTTGGACTTAAACATGGAAATTGTATTTGAAAACAAGAGATTATGAAAATAATATACCCCATATCCATATAAAACAAGAACAAATATGATTTAATACAGAATTGTTATAAAATGAGAAACAAATATTAAATAAAACATAAAATGTAGACTTCTTAATACTCAGCCCATATTTAAAAAATTTTCTATCCAAACTTCCTTGTTCTTCGTTAAAGGATAAACTTTTTGAAGTATTTAATTTAAAATTTAAAGTATAACCTTTTGTTGGTGGATCTATTTTAGTTTTCTTCAGGATTACAGTTTTGATTAATAAGTTGAAGTCCAATTGATTCTGACCCTGCTTTAGCAAATGACTATTATGATGTGCTTTTTAAAAATAGCTTTTCCTGTATTGCTTGGCAATGGGGCCATAGCAAGTCAGCCAAATAAAGGCTATAAAATTAAATTGGCTTACTCCTGTATAGCTTATCTGCTGGGTACAGTTGAATAGCTAAAAGGCTTAAATACATTTTTTTTTTTTTGCACATATGGAGTCAAATTGCTTCAAAGAAAATTTAGTCCCATCATATTATAGGCTCAGCAACATTTGTTACAAAGATACATATGCTTTTTAAAAAAATAATTAGAATATTCATTGTTTTGTCACCAATATTTATTAATCTTGGAGCAAGATAAAACTTTTATATTCCAAAAAGTAGGAAGTTTTTCCCTTAATATTTTAAAATAATTCTGTAGAGAGAACATATTATCTGCATAAAATTACATATAAAATTATATGCATAAAATGTGTATTCCAGACATTTTTGTTATAAATGATGTCCTTTGTGTGTTAACTACTGTCAAATTTCATAGCAGTTAGACTTAGAAACTCTTTAGCTGTTTATTTAATTTTTATTTTTCTGGTATCTTTTAAAAAATTCTACATTATTTATAGAGTGATTCTAAAGCATTTGAGGAAGGAAAGCAGAGATTATAAATTAGTCCATATGATGTCCAATACTGCTCTCTACTGGCAAAGAAGCAAGTCATAAACAACTAGTCAGCCTTTCAAGTGAAAAAATATTCCATTTTAAATATTTGATAACGAGTGTGGAATTCTCAAACTTTCACACATCATTGTAAAATGCTTAAGGTAGGTATAATATAATACAGTGAAGGAATGGAAGAAATGAATACAGACATAACTTGTGTAAATTAGCTTAAAAGAGAAGTCTGCTTCATTTTACTTATTTGAAAAATAGTTATAGAAATTTTGGAAAATATTAACCAAATACAAAATACCTTACTAGCATTTTTAAGAGCCACCAAGGTAAATATTTTATATATAGTAGCAAGTTTGCTAACATTTCTATCTGTTTAATTTCAGCAGACTGCAGCCTGTAAAATGACTGTTTTGAGTACATCTGCCTAAACAATAAATATTCAAATATATTCAGTGGTGAGATATATGGGGTGCAGTATTTATATGGAATATAAAATTATGTCTATAGTATCAGAAATTTGTTCTGTATTTATCAAAATCTTTGTAGATTTAAAAAAAGACGTTTAAAAGTTTGTAAAATCTGACAAAATCTATGCCGTGTTGTTATACCTTTTGTTTTTTTATACTAATAATACACAAAACATTTTTAGATCAATGACTACATCTTACTTTTTATAATCTAATATTCTAAATTTCCCGTCTGTGTTTTATATCTTTCTTATCTGTTCATTTTTCTTAGGAGTCATATTCAATGTTTTAATCTGAAAGTTCTGTATATATATAGATACATGCACTTGTAGATATACCTGCATATTCACACAATAATGCCAAATCAAGTAATTGATGAGGATTTCTTCGTTAAGTTTGTCTAATATTGTCACTGGCCAATCACTTTTATTTTAACATAAATTTAACGTAAATTTTAACGTAAATCACTTTTATTTTAACATAAATAATATGGAGTATTTTAAACAAAGTCACTTCTTGGCTATGAGGTAAAAGTTAATGTTTATTTTCATTGATACATTTTTATGGAGTTTTCTCATTTTTCTTAGTGAAATGTATTAATATTAAAATTAAAGTTTTTATTTATAAATAAACAGTAAAACCTTGTTGCACTTTCTAGGCACAAGCATACAATTGTGCAAAACACACACTTCTACTTATGTAAATTCTATGTACTATTTCTTTAAAAAAATTTTACCAAAAATTTGGATCTGCAGCAGGGCCTTGAATAACTGTTTCATTTAGTGTTGTTTTATTCCATGTTATTGGTTATACGGTTGATGAGAAAAAAAAAAAATCAGTTCCCAGCGGGGCTACTGTCTGTGTGAGGTTCTCAGGTTCTTTCCATATCTGAGTGGGTTTTCTCTGGGTACTCCTGTTTCCTCCAATATCCTCAGATGCACAGGTTTGTGAATTGATCTGTCTAAAAGGTCTCCTGAGTGTGGGTGTGTTGAGTGCACTCTGCCACGAGGTGGCGATCTGTCTAGGGCTGGTTCCAGCTTTGTCCCCTGAGCTACCAGGAGAGGCTCCTGCCACCTGAACCCTGAGCTAATATAATTGAGTAAATAATTATCTTACTTGTTTTTATTAATTTTTCTTAAATGTATGTATAGCTGACATTTATTTCGATGTTTAATATTAGAAGCATTTGGATCTTTATTTAGAAGTTTGGTGATATTTTTGTGACCAGAAATATGCTATAGGAAATTAACTCCTGTTTACATCAGTTAGCCTGTGGTAAAATTGGTTTTTTATGTCCTTTGGCTAAAAACTGAAGTTTCAAAGAACCTATTGATGCCATTAAGTGGAGACTTATTGTACAGAAAAAAAGGATAAACAAAACCCTGAACACTTTAAGGAAGAAAAAATGCAGGAACAATTATCACTTGCCAGAGAATACATAACTTCTTTTCTTTTGCTCTTTGAAAAATAGCATGCTGAATCTAATTGTATGAAGCAAAATAGTATAAAACATTACGCTCTTTGTTAATTTGTTTTGTTTTCTCATATGGAGGAATTAAGACATCAAGTTGCAAAACATAAAGATGAGTATTTTTACACAACTTTAAATAATGTTGAATATACCAGTGTCTCTTTTTTTTTTTTTTTTTTTTTTAGACGGAGTTTCGCTCTTGTTACCCAGGCTGGAGTGCAATGGTTCAATCTCGGCTCACCGCAACCTCCGCCTCCTGGGTTCAGGCAATTCTCCTGCCTCAGCCTCCTGAGTAGCTGGGATTACAGGCACGAGCTACCACGCCCAGCTAATTTTTTTGTATTTTTAGTAGAGACGGGGTTTCACCATGTTGGCCAGGATGGTCTCGATCTCTTGACCTCGTGATCCACCCACCTCGGCCTCCCAAAGTGCTGGGATTACAGGCTTGAGCCACCGCGCCCGGCCCCCCAGTGTCTCATTTTTAAGAGACTGTTGATTAAATATTTCTGTATTTCTTTTTTAGGTAAATAGTAAAAGAAAATAAACTTTTTGAGATTAGCTTTTTATATTTAGCAAAATTTCCTTTTGATTTATCTAACTTGTTCTGTTTATCAATAATTCATTTATTTCCATTTTAGAAGTATTCCACAGTATAGGTGTACCATTGTTTGTTTAAGCATTCACTCATTGCAGGACAATTAGGTTGCTTCTGACTGAGCTACTACAAAGAGCTACTATGACCATCATTACAGGACATTTGCTTGAACGTTAGTGTTCATTTCTCTGAAGTAAATACTCAAGAGTGCAGTTGCTGCATCTTATGGTAAGTCCCTGTCTAGTTTGAAAGGAAACTACCAAAAAAATTCTTTTCAGATTGGCTATACCACTTTACATTACCACCAGCAGTGACATCCTGTAGTTTTATTTGCTAGATCTAGCAACCCTATTTAGGAGCACTGATGTCTTGCTTGCATGATTTCCCCTGCCAATTTCTTGAACAGTCATCTTATTCCCCTTTGCAGCATTATTCTCTTCCATCTCCCTCTGAAATATGGCAGCTACACAAGGATCCATAATTCTTGCACTCTTTTCAATCTCTCAGCCTTTCATTGTGACCTAAGTGCCAGGATATCCCTAATCCACATGTTCTCTTCATAAATCTTCCCCAGGATCCAGCATTGTATACTCATTTGTTGACTCTGGTATCTCTAGTGAACACGTCAGAGTCATGTTAACCTCGATATGCTTGAGTGTATGTTTCATTTCTTCCTTGCATCTTATTAATATGTCACCTTTTTAGAAAGAACTGATGACTCTATCTTAAATATTACCCACAATCTGCCCAGTTCATCTGTGTGATTAAAATATAATATGTGTGTCTGTGATCTAGACATAAACAGAGACAATGGATATAGACACACACACAGACACAGACACACACAGACAGACACACACACACACACACACACACACTCATTAGGATAAACTCCATGAATACAGGGACATTTTTATCTGATCTATGCCTGGCACTTAGTAAATGCTAGACTGATAGTAAATACTCAAAAATATTTTAGGGAATAAATGAACATATGCAAAATTAACATGTTATCATCTGGGGGCTTAATTTCATTTTGATTTTATCAAAATAGTCTATGTTAATTTAAGATAGTCAAATATTTCCCGAAGATTTATAATAAAAAACTAAAAACCAAAATCTTCTCTAGCTCTTCTCCTAAGTCCCACTCATGGAAGCAACTGCATCCTGCTTTCCTGTCTTTTGTCATTTTGTTCTGTGCTGGATAAACTGTTGTACTGCTGTGCTTTTATTTGTCATATTTGTAGTGGCCATCAACACCCTCCTGACATCTCTGCCCTGTTTCCTGGGCTCATTACTCTCTCTGTTTTATTTTAGTTCCTTCTTTTCTTACTGAGAACTGGGACATGGCAGGGCCATTTTTTGAGCCTTTGCACATCTCAGTATGAATTTTTCTTTCCTCATATCCTGGAAACTTGGTTCAAAATGATCATTTCCTTCAGAATTAAAGTTATTTTTTTCCTTTACTACTGATGTGAAGAAGTCTGATGTCATTCATATTCCTGGGTTTCATTTTGTTTTATTTTTTTGTTGTTTGTTTCTCTCTGGAATCTTTTATGATCTTTTTAAAAAAATCTCTAATATTTTGATGATAAGCCTATTTGTGCTCATATATTTGTTTTCACTCATTAATATGGTATAACATTGAGTTTCTTTTTCTTTTTTTTTTTTTTTTTTTTTTTGTTTTTTTTTTTTTGAGACAGGGTCTCGCTCTTGTTTACCCAGGCTGGAGTGCAATGGCGCGATCTCGGCTCACCGCAACCTCCGCCTCCTGGGTTCAGGCAATTCTCCCGCCTCAGCCTCCTGAGTTGCTGGGATTACAGGCATGCGCCACCACGCCCAGCTAATTTTTTGTATTTTTAGTAGAGACGGGGTTTCACCATGTTGACCAGGATGGTCTCGATCTCTTGACCTCGTGATCCACCCACCTCCGCCTCCCAAAGTGCTGGGATTACAGGCTTGAGCCACCGCGCCCGGCAACATTGAGTTTCTTAATCTGAAAATTCATACTTTTGTTCTGGGAAAGTGGTCGATAGCATTCTTTCTTTTAGTTTTTCCTCTTCTTTATTTCTAGGACTCTATTTGGTTTAATGTTGGCTTTCCTAAAACAGGTTCTCGCCTTTAGGCATGCGTCAGAATCACCTGTAGATGTTAAAATGATCGCTGGGCCTCATTCCTAGTTTCTGATTGAGTAGAATTTGTATTTTTGACAGTTTCCCAGTTATGGCAGTTGATGCTACCAGTCCTGGGACCAAATTCCTAAAAACACTATTCCACACCAATTCTCCAACTGTTCTATTTTGTGTCTTCTTTTAAATATCTGGCTTTTGTACTTTCTGTTTCCTTTCCATGGCCTGCGATTCCCCAAATATCCACCTTTCTGATTGTTTTACATTTCACCTTATCTGTGACATCTCCTCTCAACATCGTATTTAAGACGGTATAACACAGAAAACAGACAGACACAATCACACACTCTGACTTCCACCCTTCATTCCTGCTATCTCTCTGGAGTACTTCTAAAGTACCTTATAATTCACTTATTCCTATTAATATTGTTTGGCTCACCCACTACGTTGTAAGTTCCATTAGGGTAGGGAAATGTTTTTTCAGTGCATTTAATAAACATTAACATTATGTATTTTAATTAACAGATAACATTATATGTTTTTATTTCATATGATACATTGTAGAATGGTTAAATCTTGCTAATTAACAAATGTATTACCTCTCTGCTATATCCTTAGCTCCTAAAATACGACCTGAAAAACAGTAAGCATTTAATAATTACTTCTTGTAATTTTTTCCAACTTTGTCTTTTAGTATTATTATTTTTAATTGCCTGAGTCATGTTTTTAAGTGTCAACTCTCTTTCGTTCTATATGCACTACTTTTTCTAGCATGTTGTTTTTATTATGAATGCAGTATATTTATATTGATTGTAGAGTATTAGCCATCTTTTTTCTTCTTGCCTTTCCTCTACTTTTCATGTGAGAGACTTTTCTCTAATATAGTCACATATTTGCTGTGTTTTGATGTTTGAGACTGAGTCACTCAAAAGCCAACTGGCTGCTCTGTGTATTTGAGCAGGGCTTGTCATCCACTGACTGATCAGGTGACCCACCTATTTCACTTGGAAGTTTTAACTATCAGCATAGGTTGTCTTGTTTTTCTTGGGCTGTTTTCTCCAGGGAAAAATTATTTTGCTTGGAGACTTATAAGATTAGCAGCTAGTATCCTGAGAGCCAAGCTGAGAAAGGAGTCTACGGGTCTTTCAATTCTGCATGTGGACTTCTGCTTAGTATCTTTGTCAGTTCGGTGCCTCACTTCTGCTCCCAGCCATGCCTAGCATTTTGCAGCCTAGAGCTCCCAAGCCTAATTCTTCAGCTAGTTAACAACTCTTCTGTTGGAATAGGGTATATTAATTCTCTGGTCAGGGCATTATTCCATTTTTTGTTTCATCCTCCAGGAATCAGGCAGAGTGGAAAAGATAAAAATCAAAGTTTGTTTCCTCTGTATGAGCCTTTCGATGGCACTTAGGACAGTGATTTATGGGTTTATACACCAGACTATATGTCCCTGGAACATAAGCATGTAAGTCTTTACCCAGTGTCTTAGGCAAGTGTTTCCCAGAACTAGACCCCAAGGCAAAAGATTTAAGTGCATATGATTTATTAAGGGAGTACTCCCCCAAAAAATCAGTAAATGACTAGGAACAGCAGAGCCGTCAAGAAGAAGAAATGAAGGAAGAATACATATCAGCTGAAGCCTCAGCATTAGCCTAATTCCATGGTAAACTCTGCATCATAACATTATACTTAGTGCTTACCTAACCTCCAAACAAAGAAGCCAAGTCAGTCGTTGGCTAAAGAGTGTGATGATGGGCGGTGTGAGTATGGGGGATAAAAAAAAAAAAAACTCCCATATGCTTCTAGCTCTCAATACTGGCAAGGTGACTTTGACTTCATTGCCCAAAGGGAATACTCTGGAGGTCTTGAGTGTGAATCATTACCAGCAAAGCATGTGGAAGCTGGAAGGTGAATGTCTGAGTTGATAAAGTGGATCCCAGGAGAACTGAGCAGGCACCAGCTGTGTCCACTAAACCCTAGTATCTTCCCCTCACAATAATTTGATAAAGGAATGGCAATCCCTCATAAACACCTTGCAGTTTAAAGAGATTTCCTTTTTTTCATCACTTATTGCAATTGCTCTTCAGAATGATTTTATAAGGAGAGAACACCATTATTATCCTTATCTTTAAAAAGAGTAAGACAAGGCAGAAATTGGGGGACTTTTCTAACATCTTCAGCCTCTAAATTTAGAGTTTGTTCTAGCATGCTACTTTATATCTAAGAGTTTTATAAATATTTTAAATAGGCATAAGAAATGCATTTAAATATGAATTATTTAATCTGTGTATCATGATATTTTATAATTTAAAAAATACAAAATGTATTATAAGGAATAAACTATTTTTTAGTTTTAAAATGATTGTCATATAGGTTTTTTAATATTGCATAAGAAAAAGTTGGGTTAAATAGCAAACTCCATATTAAGATATATTTTAATTTAATTCCCATCATTACTCAAGGCTTCTCCCAGTGTTGCATTACTCAAAGGATTTAATTAAAGCGAGTGTGAAAGAAACATGTTAAAAGGTTCCTGGGAGCGCAGTGAGAGGTTTATTCATTTTGAACATACTTGGAGTTCTTCCATACTTTTCCCCTATGGCTTTATTTGCATATAATGCTTTTGACTCATGACATTTCTGCTGAAGTATGAATATTCCTCCAGAAATATTGCCAGTAACACTTACAGTCTATTATTGACCCTGCCTTCTTCTAGTTCAAGAATTACTTACGTATAAAGGATCCGCCTTTGCTTCTCTGCTCCTGCTAATCCTAGACCACCCACTAATCATGAATCCCTCAGTGATATGATAAATTCAGATAAGTTGAGAACAGTTTACCCCAGGGATGTATTCAGAACTAAATAGCTACTATTATGTTAAATTCCCTTCAGTTATTTGAACTCTTCTGACTTTCTGGATGATCTGATGTGGTGCTTTTCAAACTTGGTGGCACATTAATATCACTTAGGGAGTTTTAAAATATATAGATGTTGTCCTGATTCTGCCCTAGACTAGTCAAATCAGACTTGCGGGCATTGGTAAGTTTCCAGCTTCCAGTGTGATTCATTATCTCTCTCTTTTAATTGAGACGGGATCTCATTGCGTTGCTCAGGCTGGCTTCAAACTCTGGGCTTGAACAGATCTCTTGCCTCAAACACCTGAGTAGCTGGAACTAACTATTGCCTGTAGGTTTTCTAACCACTGCACCTGGCTAAAGTGCCCCCTGTGATTCCGTCATGCAATCAAGGTTGAAAACACTCATCCAAAACTGGAGAAATGTGACAGGGCCATTGGTGTCAGGAATAGATGTGGCTGTCTGCCAATCTTGGTAGCAGGATTTCATTTCCTTTTCAGCTTAAAATTTCTCATTCGCTTTGGTCTTTTATGCATGCCTGGTCAACCAACAACTTGAGGTCACAGTGGGGCAAACTGAAAGCCTGTTGATATCTTATCCAAGGCCTGTTAGTTTGGTATAGTTCAAGCATATTAGAAAAAGGAACTGTTGGCTGGGTGTGGTGGCTCAGGCCTCTAATCCCAGCACTTTGTGAGACTGAGGCAGGCAGATCACGAGGTCAGATCAAGACCATCCTGGCCAACATGGTGAAATCCTGTCTCTATTAAAAATACAGAAATTAGTTGGGTGTGGTGGCGCATGCCTATAATCCCAGCTACTAGGGAGATAGAGGCAGGAGAATCACTTGAACCAATGAGTTGGAAGTTGCAGTTGAAAGGAGATTGTACCACAGCAATCCAGCCTGGCAACAGAGAAAAATGCCCGTCTCCAAAAAAAAAAAAAAAAAAAAAAAAGAAAAAGGAACTGTTGTACCTTACAGAATCTGAAAAGTGAAACTTCTCCTTTCCTCAGTACAGTAGTGCTTTACTCTCTATCCTCCATGAGTTAATCAGAAATGAAATAGCAGTTATAGCCTGTATTTTCAGTTCACCTTGGTACCTACCTTCCGCTATCCACATGGCCTGTTAACTGTTTGTAACCCTGTTCATTGGACTTCAGTACAAGGAGTCACTTGCAATGCTTCTAGAAATATAATTCCCTTACCCTACCTCTAAAGATTCTGATTTATTTGACAAAGGAACATGTATTTTTTTTTTATTTTAACCAGCTCCCTAGGTAATTCTCATGCCAGTTGTGCAGAAAGCTGATTTAGAAAATCAAAACTCTAATTTCTTTAATGGCTGTTTTTTTGTTGTTGTTGTTCAAAAATGAAGGAAGGAATAAGAGATAGTATGACTTTACTATTTTTTCCCTTCTATTCTGTAAGTTAATAAATGAAAAAGATTCCGCTTATGGTATCTTTACGTAAAGTTTACAAACACATATTGACACCTATGTCCATACATAGGAGAAATGATTAATTCATGAATCTCTTGGTCTTACAATTGGTGGTATGTTACAAGAGCAAAAAAAAAAAAAAGGGCTTTGGAAAATTACATATACTTCATGAATTTAATGTTGATTTGCTCTGTCTATAGCAATGTTTTCTAAAATAAAACCTCTATATTTCAGTTCTACTTGGTATTGTACATTTAATGATGTTAGACTTCTGTTTAGGAGGTATTATGTCTCTCCAAGGTAGAGATTTCATTACAGTGTGATAATTATTATGAAACTTTTTTCAGTTTATGTATTGGTCAGGTTTTAACTAAACACACTTACTGTATTAGTCTGTTCTCATGCTGCTAATACCTGAGGCATACCTGAGACTGACTAATTTATTAAAAAAAAAAAAAAAAAAAAAGAGGTTTAATTGACTCACAGTTCCACAGGGCTGGGGAGGCCTCAGCAAACTTACAATCATGGTAGAAGATGAAGGAAGAGCAAAGTCATGTCTTTCATGGCAGCAGGCAAGAGAACTTATGTAGGGGAACTTCCCTTTATAAAACCATCAGATCTCCTACTATCATAAGAACAGCCTGGGAAAGACCCACCCTTGTGATTCAATTACTTCCCATCAGGTTCCTCCCATAACACATGGAATTATAGGAGCTACAATTCAAGATGAGATTTGCTGGGGACACAGCCAAACCGTATCACCTACTGACTACCTTCAGGGTTATTTAAAACAGTAAAATTGTAGATCATGTATGTTTTATTTCTTTAGTCTACCTATAGCTTTACTTATTTGTATATATTGGCTATTAAAAGACACTTGTATTTTAAATTCTACATGTTAGATGAGTCTCATAAGTGGAAAACAAAGAAAAATATTTACTTGAAATTATGAACTGTGAAATATACTATTGATATTAAATATAGTAACAAAATACAATTACATGCTTTGAAGGAAAAATAATTTTTAATTACTTAATAAGTTTACTAAATGTTAACTGTTGAGATCAACATTGTTCCCTTGGGCCTAATAAAATAACTTTAGTTTTCTTTCCAGTAAAAATCTTCAAGTAAAATATTTAGAAAAAAAAGTTTTAAAAAAAAATCTTTGATTAACAGGAAGTATAAATTATAAAGTAGTATAGTTATATTTTCATATAATCTAAATAATATTTATATTTAATATATGAGTTTACATTATATTAAACCATTCTATTATGCACTCTTACAGTTTAACATGATTCAGTGATATATAATGCAGTAAAGCCTGTGACTCACAAATGACCCTTTTCAGTTTCTTGGCAGTACAGAAGTGGAACAGCCAAAAGGAACAGAAGTTGTGAGAGATGCTGTAAGGAAACTAAAGGTAGGGAAAGCCCTTTAAATAAATTACAAGTGTATTGACTCTGTCATGTTGTCAGTAGATTGATGGAGATCAAAGCATGCATAGTTTTATCACAGACATAGCTTCGTTCTATTAAAAATGAACTATTGAGCAAATGTGATCATATCAAGAAAACATTTTTAATGATAAGTATGTATAAAAATTGTTTTTAAAATATGGCATCTTGTTCATATTTTTCTAAGATATAATATGTCATTTAAAAAATTATATATATATATATATATATATATATATATATATACATTTTTTTTTGAGACGGAGTATTGCTCTTGTCACCCAGGCTGGAGTGCAATGGTGCAATCTTGCCTCACTGAAACCTCCTTCTCCCAGGTTCAAGTGGTTCTCCTTCCTCAACCTCCAGAGTAGCTGGGATTACAGGCACCTGCTACCATGCTTGGCTGATTTTTGTATTTTTAGTAGAGACGGGGTTTCATCATGTTGGCCGGGTTGGTCTTAAACTCCTGACATCAGCTGATCCACATACGTCGGCCTCCCAAAGTGCTGGGATTACAGGCATGAGTCACTGCGCCTGGCCTAAAAATAATATTTTATGGCAGTGTGCCTTCAGTGTTGATGTTTAGTAGCTTGCCTTTACTTTGCTTGGATAATGTGAACTTATGTCCCAAATCAAAAGCTGGTAATGGTATAACAACTATCTTTAAAAGCTGGGATATATCTACCAGTTAAAGATGTGGAGTTAGTGTTGACTCCAGGTAGAATTTTGCAGTGACAATGTATATTAAAGATGTCCTAATCAACAAATCCAGGAAGAACTAGCAATGTCCCTAAGTAGCCATGGCGGAACAGGTGAGACTGAGAGAAGAGAAGGACATTTAATAAGCAGCCCCACATATCCTAGTCAACAAGTATCCTGAGAAAATATTACATAAGATGCCACATAGTGTTTTTCTAATTGTTCCACATCTCAAAGGACATTGTTGTCACTGAGACTTGAAAATTTATAAACCTCCTTCAACAGAATTCTCAGCTTTATCGTATAAGAAAATATACATACCACTACTTATTTCTTTTACACAATTAATGTTATTCTCTATAGTTGCTCTCACATTTTTGGGGAAACAACCCTTCTCTAACTTTATTTGGTTTAGGAACCATCCAGTTATTCTAAAGGAGGGTTAGACCTCTGATTCTGCCAGGCAAGCCAGAGACATTAAATGCTTTTACTTTGCTTTGAGAATGTCATATCTGGTGGAATCTACTCTGTGTTTAAATTGAGAAATAATTGAATTGGTGTGGCTTCTATTCTGGGTAAAAAAATAAAGGTTAATAATACTTTATTCATCTTATTTTATATGAGAATATTTTACTAATCCTTTTAAGTAAATATACTAAACTCCCAAGATAATATCACTGCATTTGGGAAAAAAGTGGATTGGCCAACTATTTATTTTCACCATTCATTAGGTAATAATTAAGATTTGCCTTTATTGGTCAACGTTTTTAATCATTCTAAAAGAGGATTTAAAAGGACTCGAAGTTTATGGACAATATTAGAATAGGATTCTTTTTAAATGCTTTCAAAATGTTGCAAATTCTGGGCATGAATCCAACGTCACTACAATCAGAATGTTTTATGAAAGAACAATGCTATTTACACATAGTATTTCTTTATGCCTAGAGGTTCTTTATTCAGTCAACCCAAATCAAAAACCAAAAAGATTCCATCGAATAATGAATAGATCAAATGTAAAGATAAATTTGAAATCAAATGCTTTCTAAACTAGGTCTAGTTTACATATGTTTTTGCAGGATTTTATATGTATTTCTATCGAGTTTCATGTTTAGAAATGTACTCTGTTAATAAAAGAATGTGACTTACAATAAGATAAAAAATTATGTAGTATAGTTTAAAAATGCACACTGAGTTTATAGTAGCTATCGTTTCTCAAATGTCTTCCAAAATAGGTGTATATTTAATAAGCAATCTTTCCTGTGCTGATTGAAAATATTTTCTATATCAGGAAAGTATACCTAAGGGTAATGATATATACACTAATTAAAATAAATAAAACAATGCTTTTTAATCTATTTTTTTTTTAATTTCTTTGTGCCAAGGGTCAGAAGCTACAATTCAAAGTATACCAAGAATATTTTTTATGTGTCAGGCCTGGCTCTTTCTAAATTTTGGTGTTATGCAGAAATGGCCAGTAGGTGGTGGTGTGGCTCTACTAAAAAAAGAAAAATAAGAATCTTGTTCATTTATCATAGCACACATCTTCATTTTAATTTCCTGCTTATGTTTCTTAAACATATGAACTCTGACTGCTTTTTAAAAAAAATCTATATAATTCAGTATGTGATTTTATTTACCATATAAGGTAACATTGTATTTATATTTACTCCTTTTTCAGCTAATGTAATAGCTTCTGACATTAAAAATGAATTTAAAATTTAAGAATAAAAGCTAATGGAAAAATTAAAGAATTTTTAATAATAGGTTTTTTATGTTTCTGTGTTTAATGATGCCTGCTTAAATTTTCAAAAAAATTTAAAACTTTGATATTTTATGTTCTATCTCAGTCATTTTATAGAGAATTTACAGTTTATAAATTTTTAAATAAATACAGCAGTTTTTATAAGTACTGATCTTTTAGGGTTCAGATACTCAGATACTATATTTATCATAGCATGTTCTTTTACTTCATAATCATGTTCAACAGTTTCTATTTCTTAATCATGTTTTAGCCTGAGATTTAAGAAAATACCAAGTTTTCTAAAATACAGTAATTTTAAACCCTTTCAATGTCTATGTATTGAATAGTATTGTTATTTGAATTAATTTTATTTTTAATAGTGATTTATATATTTTTATTAATACAACTAATACAAATGTTGGGGACTCAATGTATTTCATTTCATTTTTTAAAAAGTCCTCTGAGAAATGGATAGAAATTGTATGATGATAATATTGAAGCCCAGTTGTGCTCCCTTTAAATTTTCCTTAACAGTTCCATTTATCAGTGGTATATATTTAATGAAATGCTTTATGTATTTCAAGTATTACTCCATCCTTCCCCATCATTTTATGATGAAAAAGGCTTGATTTTATTTGTTTGTTGTATCCAGTCATTCTCCAAAATGCTTATGCATCACTACCTTTGAATAATTTTTATTGGATTATTATATTCAAGTCTTAATGGCAGATCACTTTATCCATCTAGCTCTACCAAGAAGTAAATTCACTGAAGCGGACATTGAAAGAAATTTGTGAAAAAGACTCTTTTCAAGCATTACTGTTAAAATAGCAAATAGGGAGAAAATAGAATATAATCTTATGAAGATTGATCAGCATATCTTCGTAAGATTAATTAGAAATATTAGGAAAGCAAGAGGTCTATAAGTAGGAAATGGCACTTAGAGGGGAGCACCCAAACTATAGGTTACAGTTAGCTTAAGTTTTAGAAAAAAAGGCAGGAAGGAGAATATTAAGCTGAGCAAAATACAGATTGAATGAATATAATCTTAGACCTGAGAGTTGTGTAATGTATGTTCAAAAATCAAGGCCAATAGCCAGCATGAACCTTGATATGCATGAAAGTAGAACTGGGAATTTTCTGTTCTAAATGCAGAAAATACGTTGTATAAAAGAAAAAGATTATTTAGTGAATATTTGCAAATCTAGTTAATAGGACTAATTTCTACAAACCCATTTTATGACCAAGGTACATAGCTTATCTGGGACTTACATTTCCCATCTTTGAAATAAGAAGATGCGATTGCATGAATCTGAAGGTATTTTGAGCACAATTACTTCATCCTGTTATGAAGCAGACAGAAAAGTTTCAGAAAACCTAGATAAGAAATACTGTGCTTATTTTTATTTTTCTTTCTCTCATTCTCTTCTTCTTTCCCCTCTCCTTTTCTTCCTCCTCACTCCCTTCTTACCTCTTTTTCTACTTCACCCCGTACTTCCTTCCTTCTTTAGTTCTTCCATTTTTACTTCCATTCTCAATAGATAAGTTTAATAATAGTGGTTGTTTTGTGGTAGACATTTTAGCGGGGGAAATTGAAAAGGTTGCACAGTTCTTGTCAGAGATCACAGGAATATAGTTGAGTCTGGATGTGGAAGGAGCTTCGGAAGCCATGCTTAGTCTGTTTCTGGAAAACAGCAGTACCTAGGAAACAAGCTGAGAGTACCTCTGCAGCCGACCGTGGGAGTTGCTTTATCCAGATGCATTCGCGTAGGTGGAGAGCAGCTGACTTATTTTGTAAGCCTTCCTATCTGAAAACCTTCAAATTGCTTAACTATGCTAATTTAAAGAAATTATGAAGGAAAAATAAAATTGATTCACATTCTTTGGAAGAGAGCTGAGATAATTTTTAAAGATCTACACTCAGGCAGAATACATTTCTTAAAGATAAAAAAGAAAATTAACTGGCAATTTCTTAAAGACAAAAAAGAAAATTATCTGGCACAAGTTAGTTGTATCATGTGTAGCAATAAGACTGCTGTACACCAAAAATAGCAATCTAACTTCACAGAGCAAGACAGACAGCAACCTGAAAATTTATACCACCCAAAATGGAATAAAACAAATGGTACCCCTTGGGATAGGAAGGCAGACACTTAAAGGCATTCATGTATGTATTTATTATAGTATTCTCTGTGGCCGTGCAAAGCCATGAAAAGAGAAACAGACTTTTAATCACTCTGTGCTCCAGGATGGAGCTATACCACGTGTATTCACATCTGCCCTAAATTACAGTGAAATACACAGTGCAAGTAACTATGACATACAAGAGGACTGACATGCTGTCTTGCATTACATGTCATCAATTTTGAGTCAAGTTAGGATGATCTGTATCCTTAGAGGAAAAAAGGTACACTAGGAAATAACTTTTTGAAGCCCTAGAAGAGGGGCGAGAAATTCTTTCTTCTGTTAGTTTTCTTTCCATTTCTTAAAAAGTTGGATGGTTGGGATGGTCGCAGAGGAGAGAAGGAATGTAGGGAGAGAGTAAAATTGCCAAATAAAGTCAAGATGCCCAGTAACCGTTGAATTTCATACAAATATTTTTTAGTATAAATATGTTCCAAATATTGCATGGGATATATGTATGCTAAATAGAATATATATATATATATATATATATATATGTTGTGTTTGTGCCTGTATTTTAAAATTAAAGTTTTTAAAAATAGTATTAATTGTTTAACATTCGAGTTTAACGGGGCTCCTGAAAT